>NW_020173278.1:12347-56421 GCF_003031525.2 Neophocaena asiaeorientalis asiaeorientalis
ATACACCATGATCAAGTGGGGTTTATTCCAGGAATGCAAGGATTCTTCAATATATGCACATCAATCAATGTGATACACCATATTAACAAAGTGCAGAAAAACAATATGATCATCTCTATAGATGCAGAGAAAGCTTCGATAAAATTCAACATCCAGTTATGATAAAAGCCCTGCAGAAAGTATGCATAGAGGGAAATTTCCCCAACATAATAAAGGCCATATATGACAAACACACAGCCAACATGTCCTCAATGGTGAAAAACTGAAACCATCTTCATGAGAGCTAATCAATGAACTTGATGAAGTAGCAGGATACAAAATTAATGCACAGAAATCGCTGGCACACTAATGATGAAAAGTCTGAAAGTTAAATCAAGAAAACACTCCCATTTACCATTGCAACAAAAAGAATAAAATACCTAGGAATAAACCTACCTAAGGAGACAAAAGACCTGTATGCAGAAAACTATAAGACACTGATGAAAGAAATTAAAGATGATACAAACAGATGGAGAGATATACCATGTTCTTGGATTGGAAGAATCAACATTGTGAAAATATCCAAAGCAATCTACAGATTCAATGTAATCCCTATCAAACTACCACTGGAATTTTTTACAGAACTAGAAAAAACAATTTGTATGGAAACACAAAAGACTGCAAATAGCCAAGGCAATCTTGAGAATGAAAAACGGAGCTGGAGGAATCAGGCTCCATGACTTCAGACTATAGTACAAAGCTACAGTAATCAAGACAGTATGGTACTGGCACTAAAACAGATATATAGATCAATGGAACAGGATACAAAGCCCAGAGATAAACCCACAGAATAAGGTCACCTTATCTTTGATAAAGGAGGCAGGAATGTACAGTAGGGAAATGACAGCCTCTTCAATAAGTCGTACTGGGAAAAATGAACAGGTACGTGGAAAAGTATTAGATTAGAACACTCCCTAACACCATACACAAAAATAAGCTCAAAATGGATTAAAGACCTAAATGTAAGGTCAGTACCTATGAAACTCTTAGAGGAAAACATAGGCAGAACACTCTACAACATAAATCACAGCAAGATCCTTTTTGACCCACCATCACAACAATGAGAGGCCCGTGTCCCACAAATAAACAAACAAACAAAACTATAATGAGGTATCATCTCACACCAGTTAGAATGGGCATCATCAGAAAATCTACAAACAACAAATGCTGGAGAGTCTGTGGAGAAAAGGGAACCCTCTTGCACTGTTGGTGGGAATGTAATTTGATACAGCCACTATGGAGAACAGTATGGACGTTTCTTAAAAAGCTATAAATAGAATTACCATATGATCCAGCAATCCCACTCCTTGTCATATACCCAGAGAAAACCATAATTCCAAAAGACACATGCACCCAAATGTTCATTGCAGCACTATTTACAATAGCCATGTCATGGAAGCAACCTAAATGACCATCGACAGATGAATGGATAAAGAATTGTGGTACATATATACAATGGAATATTACTCAGCCATAAAAAAGAACGATATTGGGTCATTTGCTGAGACGTGGATGGATCTAGAGACTGTCATACATAGTGAAGTAAGTCAGAAAGAGAAAAACAAATATCATATATTAACGCATATATTTGGAGCCTAGAAAAATGATACAGATGAACCGGTTTTCAGGGCAGAAATTGAGACACAGGTGTAGAGAAATAACGTATGGACACCAAGGGGGGAAAATGGTGGTGGGGGTGGTGGTGGTGTGATGAATTGGGCGATTGGGATTGACATGTATACACTGATGTGTATAGAATTGATGACTAATAAGAACCTGCTGTATAATAAAATAAAATTAAATTAAAAATTAAAAAAACATCAATAACAGCCTCAAAAATAGGATAAAGGTTCATTTTAGCTCTAAAATTGGCCAAAATTGCAGGGTTTTCTTCTTTAGATATGAAGTTTTTTCCATCCCTTATTTTAATGTACACATCAAGTTTAGATCATTACAAGATGATGCAAAATTCTTTCAATGGTGTTATTTATCATAACAAGAAGGATTCAACACTGGAGATTTTGCCAAGAATGAAGCATAGTTTTAAGTATCTCCTATATCAAGAAGTACAATTGAAAATGTAACTTCAGGAAACATCTAAATGTGCTATAAAGGTTTTTTTTTAAGACCACATGCCTATATTTGTTATTTTTTAACATCTTTATTGGAGTATAATTGCTTTACAATGGTGTGTTAGTTTCTGCTTTATAACAAAGTGAATCAGTTATACATATACATATGTTCGCATCACATGCCTATATTTGGATTAGTAATTATATACTGGAGGACTTTTCACAGGACCATATGAAAACAATGTCTATGAGTTTGTGATTATCAGTGAGGAAAAACTCTACCCATCTCTCTATTGCATGTGGCTACTGGGTTATTCACCAAATATCTTTGTACCTTTCATTAAGCATACTCACAATGGCAGCATTAAACTGAACTGGATGACATGGGTTCCTGCAGGCAATAAGTATGCAGAAGTGGTTTTAACCTCTATAGATATTACGCTTACACACATACCTCATCTTTTCACAGATGTTATTATGGATAGACTAATCTGGGAAACAGGAATGTTTATGTAATCAAAGCACAGATGTTCATAGAGGGAGCTGTGGAACTGCAGGCATGCCTAAAGCCAAAGGGAATCACTAAGAAGACTTTAAAAGGATTTAAAACACTGTCTTTCCTTTCTCTCACTCTTCAAAACTTAATATCTACATCCTACACTAGTAGTTCCTATTTATTGAGTGCCTTTCCATGTGCCAGAAACGATGCCAGGCATTTTTGTATTCATTCTCATTCAACTGTCATAGTCCTATAAAATAGTAATTATTATCCCCATCTGTTGGGCAAGAAAACGAAGAGAAAGATAAATCTGACACTTTCCCGGTGAAAGTACAATTCTGGGTACAGGCCATCAGATAAGCCCATGGGAGAAAGCAGGGAAGTAAGGGATATAGATGTTTAAAGCCCATTTGTACAAATAGAATAGCTCCTGTTTCATTCCCACAGTTTAATTTGGACAAAATGTAAGACATGAAAAATTAAATGCTTTATTTTAGAGTATAAACTAGAAGTTCCGTGGAAGTTCTGAAAAGAGAAAGATTCAGGAATAATCAGAGAAGGCTCCACGGAGGAAGTAAGATTTGTACTAATCCCAAGAGAAAGGGGAGGAGACATTCTAGGCAAGAGAACAAAATGTGAAAGGATATGGAGGTACAAATGAGTAATGTCATTAATTAATCCAGATAATTAAAAAAAAACAATACCAACAATTATGATTGTAATTCTAACAGAGAAGTACAAAAAACAAAGAGATTTAGGATTGAGTTGTGCATCATTAATGCCTGTGTATCTTTGACAAATTTTGTAAAATTGGAATACCAAGGCCTGTCCTACTTTCCTCATAAGGTTGTTGTACAAATGAAATCCACAAATGTGTTTGAATGTGCCCTGTTAACATAAAGATTTACTAAAACAGAAGAGATTATTATTCCATGTTATTCAAAGTTCATTTTCCTCACAAACATCCATTCTTGGAAAATCTCCAGCTACAAACTGAAAACTTCAATACAAATAGTTTTGTTTCCTCCTCTCAGAGTTCTTCACTGGGTATTTATAAAGTGCTCTGTGAGTAAAACTGAGAGTCTGAAGCTAGCCTTCAGACAAGCAAAGTCCACATTTATTGCTGGTTTAATGGATTTAACTGGATACTGATTGGCTGTCAGACTGAATTAGAAACCATCCAAATAGGTTTGAATTACCAATCCAATGAAGACATTATATAAGAAGTGATCATAGGTTATGATCTACCCTTTTGAATTGAAGATTTTTTGTTCTCCCTTAAAGAAGAAGGGACCCAGTATATGGGCATATGCCAAGACTGTCTAGACAGCATCTGCTGCACAGTATGATGGGGTAGAAACAGTGCAAAAGTGGAGGTGTTAACAATGAAAATGTAGGCAGAGCTCCACGTGTGCTTCTGTCAGAGCTGAAAACTATAATCATGTAGGATATGGAAGGTTGGTATCATTTGGGGCCACCAGAGTCTAGAGACAGCTTTTAAATGTGCTGCCAGGTTTGGGAATACTAGGGAGTTAACAGTTGTGAGTAGCAATAGAGGGTAATGCTGAAGGGATTAAACAAATTTGCCCCTCATGCATTTGTTTGCCTGGGCCTATGATCAGCGGTGCACTCTTATACCCCAGGTATACAATTACCCAATTCATAATAATGAGCCTTTTTTTGGTAGTTGTTGTTACTTATGAATGCTATAAATCAAATACTTTGTGTGGAAAACAATTATAGTAGAAAGAGTTGAAGCCTATGTCAGCATTGATCAGCTAAGGTACTACTATACTTCACTTGCAAAGAAATTCTCTCACTTCCAGGTACCCTGTTATCTCCCTGTACTGGATGAGGCCCCATCCAAAGCCTCTACAAAAACACATAAAAATTCAGGTAAGTTTACACACTTATATAATCAACTTCACACACACATACACACAAACACACAAACATCTCCCCATGCACCGCCAGATCTAGAACAGAATGGAGGCTACTACCTGTAAATAAGTTTCAGCTCCCAGCATATTCATTAGTCAGGGTCATGTTTACATCACTTTGGGAACCTGTCATGTCTTAGTTTGACTTTAATAAACTAAGTATACCTCCATTCAAGGCTGTCAGTATGAAAAAATGGCTTGAATGTTGTACACATAATACATATGAACTAGTATGTTTTAGGAGAGGTCTAGGTTCATTTGATATTAGAAATATTGACAGTTCTCTTCAAGGCCTAGAGGCTTAAGTGAATACTTCATTATCTGGCACTACAGAGAGATAACCTAATCTCTTATCAACTAATTTTCCCAAATTCTCTTTCTTCTCCACTTATAGATCTTAGCTATTGGCATTCACATAGCTTAGTGCCATACTATACTTGATGTGGTAGTTATACTGAAAGACACAATATGGGCAATCCCTTGTATTTTCTCCCCCACAGTGACATTTACTAAGTAAGAGTATACACTATTTTCTTCACTGAGGAATAGACCAAGTAGAAAACAATATTCACTAAACACAATTTCTTCTAAAGTTTTAGAGTACTCACCCTAAATCTGATAGACATCGGACTCCAAATAATACTGCCTAAGGTAAGACAGCAGCCCTACAGTCTACTGTAATTACTGACACTTTACATTGTTCACAGTTGTATTAATAAACCTTTAAACCATTTAAATATTTCATAACCAGTTTGGGGGTAAGTTAGTCTTTGTGAACAAAACTGTTTCTTTAGCCCTATTTTTTATTTTAATATTATAACAGCTGGTGATATTTTTTTCCCTCAGGAGCATGTTTGGCTCCAGCTGTACAAACTACTTAAGTTACTGTTAGTAGCATATATAGATTTTGTTAGTATTCAAAACTACAAAGGTATTTCATTTCAAAGTGATGTAGTGTTCAGCTTTTTCATCTCTGAATGATGAGCAACATTACTATAAATGACATCTTTTTGTCAGAGTTGCTAGGGATAAAGACAGAATGAATCCATTTGTATAAACTGTGGCTTTGCTATTGAAGGATGATAAAAATATATTGTGCTACACTTAAACCTAAAACTATTAAGGTAGTTAAAATATTGCCATCTTTTCACTAGAAAAACTAGCAAGTGCTTAAAATACTATCATCAATCATGACTAATTCACTAAATACACAATTGAAGCAGCAATAGAAAAAAGAAAACACTGTTGGGCAGATCATCTGTCACTAAGTCAAATATCTCCATTTGTCATTGGACGAAGTGACTAAAGACTTTCAAGGACTACAGTATAGATAATTCAGAATTGAATTCCTTTTCCAAGGGGACAACACTTCACATGCTGTCATTTTGGGGGATGTTTTCCGGGTTGGTATATAAATTAATTTTGAAAGGTAAACTTCCATGACGTTTTTCTACATGAGTCTGTATGTTTCAATTTAGCTGTGGAAAACATTCACCCAGGAAGTTCTCACCTTGTTTTTGCAGTCACAAATAGTTGTCAAAAAGGAAATAATACCTAGATTCTTGCTCCTAAAGCCCCAAACCATCTTTTAAGTCAGGTTTAACTTAGTAGTTGCCTAAGGTCACCAGATGTTTTTCATTATGCAGGATAATCTTGGATTTCAACTTCCTATCCCATTCTCATTGATATTTTTTGTGCTCATTGGGCCTGACTCCTTTCCAGACCTACATAACACTACTCTGGGCCAGAGAAATTATCCATCCTGTGCAGTATGTTTTTCTCTGACCTGTACCAAGAAACATTTGAAAGGAGAAGAAGGTTCTTATTCCTTGTGAAATAAAACACAAAAGGCTAAGTAGAATCTCTGAGCTACCCTGTCTCCTTAGTATCATTTCCCTTCTATCCTCCTCCTCACCCCGTTTTTCTCATTTAGCAAAAGTTATATTGCTAGGGGAAGGGTCTTGGGCACTTTTGGCTGAGCCACTGTAATGGGATTAATAGGAATCATAGCACAGTCCAAGCAAAAATTCCAAAACCAAACATTCTGGTAAGGGGCAATTAAGACTTGTGGTTGGGCGTTTAGGCTCAGAAACACAGGATCTAATCAGGATCTGAAGTAAAGCAGATGCAGCAAAAAGGAAGTGAGGTCATAAACATATAAGAACTGGACCAATGGCCAAGCCAAGATCACAGAAGAGATAGGGTTCAAGCTTACAATTGGCAACAGGGTTGGGACAAAAAGCAGGTCAGTAACTGACAGGATAGAGGGAACTATGTGGCTTCTCATTTTCTATATGAATCTGAGGTCAGCATAACTTCCTTATTCTCAGTTATTTGTCTTCTCTTTGAGGTCTTGATGACTAATGGGAGAGGACGGATGCCATAGCAATACTCTACAATCTTGCCACTCTGATGTGTTGAAGGACTCAATTTTAAGCAAATCCAACTTTGTTGCAGGTCACCACAAACCAGCCCATCTGACAGCAGCAAAAACTGGTATGATGTCAACTTAGTACAAACTATGGGCACTAAAATGGATTCTATTATCTCTAGGATTCATTTTTCCCAACACAGCACTTCTCTCTGATGTACCCAGATACCCCATCTCTAACTCACCTCTTAAGTCAATCCCAAACTGAGTTTTCAATAGTTACTCCTTTGGGTTACCAAGTTTGATCTTTTAGCTCTTTTCCCTAATTCTCTCCTGACTTAATATTCTCTTATCTGGATAAGGAAAGGGATAATAAAAATTATATATATGCACACATATATACATATATATGCAAACAATGAGCTTGCATAGTTTCAGAATTTTTATGTAAGAAATTCATCAATTAAATGATTTCTTTTATTAAGAAGTTAAGATTTCAAGACATTTATTTTCATTCCAACAACGATATCCTTTCCCGGGCTGAGTGTATTCAGTATGTGGGAAGGTCATATACATATCTGTATATTCATCTGTATTACCACCCAGACTACGCGTCCAAAATAAAATTTGAAAAGCTAAGCAAATATGTTTCAGTGTCCGAAATGCATAGAAGGCTGTCCTGGCTCTTCCCCACTAGAATGGCTCCTTTACTCAGTGGCCAGTGCTTGGAATACCACTCACTGAGAAGCATTACTTCAACTTAAGACTTTGGTGACCTGTTCAAGTGAAAATCACCCTACTACAAGACACATGTGCAACTATCAGTAGTTATTTAAATTTTTATGTGAATTGGTTCACCAGCTCATATTCTGAAAGCTGAAATAAGGAACTGAGATTAGGGACTAGATGCCTAGAAGAGTATTGCTGATAAGATAAAAGAAGTGTTTAATGCTGAATTCGAACCTCACTTATTTTTAAATTTTGGCTAGGGTGAATTTTAACTATAAGTATTAATGTGTAATAAATATTTCATTAACATTTTTACATGTACAGTTCTATGAGTTTTAACACATGCATAGACTATGTAACTAGCAACATTGATAGGATACAAAACATTTCCAACATTCCAGAGATATCCCATGGGCTGCCCCTTTTTAATCTCTGTCCCCATCCTTAACCTTTTGGTAACCACTGAACTCTTCTCTCTCCATATAGTTTCACCTTTTCTAGAATGTTGTCTAAATGGAATTATACAGTATGTTATCTCTTGTGTCTGGTTTCTTTCACCAAGCATAATGTGTTTGAGATTCATTCATACTGTTGCATGTATCAGTGGTTCATTTTACTATTTCATTTTATGGACACTCTACAGTTTCTTTATCCATTCACTTTTTGAGGGACATTTGGGAGGTTTTCTGTTTTGGGCAACTATGAATCATGCTACTATAAATATTGTGTATAGATTTTTTATTCAAACATAAGTTTTAAGATCTCTGGGTCACAGGGTAAGGATATGTTTAAATTTATAAGAACTTGCCAAGCCATTTTCCAGAGTGGCTATGCCATCTTCCATTCCTACCAGTAGTATATGAAAATTTCAACTGTTTCACATCCTTGTCAGTGCTTGGTATTATCAGTATTTTAATTTTAATGTTAGCTATTTTAATGGATAGGTAATGGTAGCTCAAGATTGTTTTAATTTGCATTCCCCTGAAAATTAATAATGTTTAACTTATTTCATGTGTCTATTTGCCATCTTTATATCTCCTTTGTTTAAGTGTCTCTTCAACCCCTTTTTAATTGAATTTTGTTTTTCTCATTATTGAGTTTTGAGTTTCTTTTTTAAATATATTCTGGATTCAAGTACTTTGCTATATATGTGTTCCGAAAATATTTGCTTCTTCTCTGTGACCTATCTTTTCACTATTTTAGCAGTATCTTTCATAGGGTAAAGTTTTAAATTTTGATGAAGTCCAATTTAATCATTTTTTTCATGCCTTTGATGACGTATGTGTATCATTAACCTTTCAATTTTCCATTGGTCTATGTACTTGTACACAAGAGGTAGAATGGAAATATCAAAAGATTAAGTCAAAATACTCGCTATTCTGTCCCAGCTCCACAACTGTAACCTTTAGTAAATCACTAAATTTCATTGAGTCTCTGATTCTCCCTCTCTAAAATGGGGATAATAATCCCTGGAATGTCTACCTCATATTTATATTCTCAGAGCCTTATGACACTGCAGACACTGCGCAATAACTCAGTAAATATGTAAATGAATAGGGTAATTGCAAGGATTGATTAAGCTTGTGTTAGTAAATTAGAAAGTGCTATCAGATGTAATGTATCATTGTTACGGAACCAAATCTGAACATAGATTCATAGATGTTTAGTGCTTGAAGGAATATTAGAGGATATAGCTATGGTACTTTCTATTCATCCCACCAATTTCATAATTTTGTAGGTGCAGCAACTAATAGAAGCATTTAATTCATTTAGTTTGGTTAATTTTGCAGGTGCAGCAACTAATAGAAGCATTTAATTCATTTAGTTTGGTTTATTTTGCTCCAGTAAAATGAACTAGGGGTCCCAACCAAATGGAAAGTAGTTTTAGTAAGCTAAGAGAAATGAGACCAGCCAAATGGTTGATTTTCAATTCTCACTGGGTACAAATATAGTCACTGCGAGAGGAAAAGCACATTGGTAGTCACTACATTGTGCTCAGCAATAGGCATGTATGTCAATTTCATAACTAAGCACAGCTGGATTAGAATATTAAACCTTGATCTATGTGGAAAGTAATAAAAAGGATAATAAAAATGTATCTGCTATACCAGTGAGTAAGCCATTTATTAAAGACAAGACGAGCTTTGTAAATTAAAATTCTAGTTGATCTAAAGAGTCATGCACAGACATGGTCCATAACATTAAAAGTGTCAGTCTCCTATCTGTCACCAAGACAAAAAATCAATTATTACACCCACTGCCAGATAATTGTTTGAATAGATAAAATGACTTGATGAAAAATTACTTTGGGTTAAAAACAACAAATTGCTCCTTTGATTTAGCAATGAGCCCCTTGGGTGTGGTAAGTAGCTTCCTCAAGGTCTGACTGGCACTTTAAAATTGGTGTCTCTATCCTAGGGTTTGCCCTGAACTCTCTGAATGCTCCTCCATCCAACTCCCCAAATAACCTTGTACAAAAAAATAAAATATACCTTGTTTTTCTAGAAAGTCTTGAATAAGTCTTTCAGGGCTCTCTAACATTCTTATAGAGTTTCATTTCAAGAGAACTAAATTCAAAGTGAATCAAAAAAAAGCAAAAAATAAAAAATCTCAAAGTACTTAGTGATAGTCCTGAGTCAAACACTGGGAGAGCCAGCTTCTCCCAACTTCCCAACATGTATTCCCATGGCCAGCCACAGGGCAGACTTTTTAAGTGATCAATTGCCTATAGGTACTGTGATTTCAGTAGCAGTAAGAAGGCCAGCTACATCACCAATACCTCTTTAATTTAACTGAGGGATATTCAAAATTGCTCAAATAGGTCATTTACTGGACTCAACATACATCCTCCTGGAAAGGAAACACAATGAACACTCTCATCCATCATTAACACTTTAGAGTGAATGAGCTCCCCAAATCTTTTTCAGATGTTGTAATTTCCAGAGGGAGGGGTTGAACACCTGGGGAGAATACTGAGCATCACATATGACAGTTATAGTGGTAGCATTCTAGAGTGAGAAAAGTATAAAAAATGCAGACTGAGGATACTGAATCTACTACCCAAATTTGCAGGGGGCTAGCCCTGCCTACCTAACCCTTGGAACATGAGGGTTCTTGGCTTGGTAAACTGAGCTTATCAATAAGCAGTTTATAAGCCTGGTCAAAGTTTGGCCAGAGTATATCCAAAAACCATCAGGTGAACTTCCCTGGTGGCACAGTGGTTAAGAACTTGCCTGGCAATGCAGGGGACATGGATTTGAGCCCTGGTCTGGGAAGATCCAACATGCCATGGAGCAACGAAGCCCGTGCACCACAACTACTGAGCCTGAGCTCTAGAGCCTGTGAGCCACAACTACTGAGCCCATGTGCCACAACTTCTGAAGCCCGCACACCTAGAGCCCGTGCTCCACAACAAGAGAAGCTACTGCAATGAGAAGCCCACGCACCGCAATGAAGAATAATCCCTGCTTGCCGCAACTAGAGAAAGCCTGTGCACAGCAACAAAGACCCAACGCAGCCAAAAATAAATAAATTTTAAAAAGAAAAAAAAAAAACATCGGGATCTGAGTTCCTGCAATCACAGATTTCTTAACCCTAACTTTCTCTTACAAGGTCTCCTGACACCAACATCTCTTTTCCACCATCTCTTCTCTCCCTGTAATTTGCACATGAGTTCCATGTCTTTCACTCTCCTACATTCACTTATAAACTCTCCCTACTTCCTATATGCTCTTGGTAAGCATCAAGACTAAAGAATATGAAGAGCAGACAGATTCTTATCTATCTCAAAGACAGACATTAGAAAGGTGAGGAACATGTTATTTCTGGAGATGGCTCTCCCTAGAGTCTCTAACGAATGCCCTCTCTTTGCCTAAAACTGTTGACAATTTTGCTGAGTAGCAAGAAGAAATTTTCCATATTTTAAGAGAAACAAGTTGGCTAAAAATAAACACAGTCAGATCCTGTTATGGAGATTTGGGAATATCAGAGGTCAGATAATGTTTCCTGAGGCCTAACATGGACCTGGAGGAAAAGCCTGAAGAATGTGGTTTGTCTGTAAGGGAGATTTTGGTGCTGAAACACACATAGTAGATATAAAGGGATGCCACTATCCATCTCTTTCATTTTGGTGTGTGAGCCTCTATCAAATTTACTAAGTCAGAAGCTGGGTGTCTGATGGACATTACCTCTTAGATGACATGTCAATGGAAAAATCCCATTTATTGGCTGTCTTACTTCAGAAACTTTGGGGCAAGCTACATAGTAGGACTGCATTAGTCCCCTGTACTGCTTTTAATCCTATTCAATTTGAGTTTCTGGTCAAGCCTTCTTCATAACCAATCCTACCACCCAGTAAAACACTTACTACCTATTCAGTAAATATGTAAATGTAGTCATGTTACACATGAGCTTTATGTATCAGGATAAAATTGAAAATGCCTTGAAAACTGCTTTGCTTCGTTAAATGGTAATTTTTCTTCACGTTTTACTAAACATGCTTTACTAAAACAGTTAGCATATAACATAATGAGTTTGCAGAGTTAATACTACGCTATGCAACTGAGTCCATTTAATGCTATAGCCTGCATTGTACTTAGTAAGCAAACATTTTGATTATGTAGCTAAACAATGCTTTAACAGTGTTAACCCAAATTGATCTAAAATGCTATCTCAAAGCATATGCTATAGTTTATAGATATCTGACCAAAAATCAGACTACAAGTCTCTAATTTCCAAATTGCTGATAACATCAGTTTTTACAGTTTCAAATGATTTTTAATTAGTTAACTATTAGCAGGAATTTTTAGTATACTAAACATTGACATTCTAATGAAGAAAGATGCTGTATAAACCTGGCAACAAGTGTTTTTGGAGGATGTCACTGAGTAACATGATTAGGCATACACCCTGAATTTAAATATCTATGTTCCAACAGGAAAACGATAGCAACTAATCAAAATACATATTATGGAACTCCACTAAGAGAGGCTTATAATTACATTGATTGAGATACAGAAGAAATATTATGCGACCCCAAATAGAATAGCCACAGATAATAAAAACACCACATAGCAAGACTAGTTTATTAAGGTATAACACATAAGTTTCATCTCACATATCAACTTTCGTTGGTTGGTAATGAGTAACTGGAATTCTTGAGAAATATTTTTTGGCCATATAAATACCCAGAAGGAAAGAGTACTATAAATTGTTGGCAAAGTCTGCCATGGAGATAAGAAATGGAAAATGGCAGCGCAAATGCCAGGTGTATTCCATTCTTGCTCTATCAAGATGTTCTTGTTCAATCTTGTTAACCTCTACTATTATCATAGGGGAGTTCAGAATTATCAATGTGAATTATAGAGAAAACATAAGTAAGAGAATGTGTTGGCTAACTGGAGATTGGGCTTGGTTAATCCAGGAAGATTTTTGGAGTAAATGGGCCATAAGAATTCTTCATTTTGTGTACACAGCTCAAGGAAATTTATTCTCCCCCTTATTTTGTATTTACAATAGTAAATGGGACTAGGCTTCAATACCACAGTTATCCAATAGATGCTTCTCTCTAACATAAACTGTATACCAGCTACATAAAAAAGAGAGAAAGAGAAGAAAATAAAAGATGAAGGAAGGAAGGAAGGAAGGTAGGGAGGGAGGAAGGAAGGAAGGAAGGGAGGGAGAAATCCTCCTGAGACTGGAAGTTGTAGGTTTGTAAGAAGAGTTAATTCTTTAGGGTAGGGGCCAGGGTCTGAAAACTATGTTTACTATATATGACCCATGGTCAAATTCAGCTCTATGCCTGTTTTTTTTTTTTTTTTTCTTTTTTGCAGTATCTATGCCTGTTTTTATAAATAAAGTTTTACTGGAACACAGTCACTCCCACCTGTTTACTTATTGTCTATGGCTGCTTTCGTGCTACAACGACAGAGTTCATTAGTTGCCAAAGGCAGTCTATTATCAACTTGCTTTGTTCATTAAAATGCAGATTCTTGGGCTAATACCAAATCCACTGAATGAAACTCTCTTTGTTAAGGGGCCAAATATCTGCACTTCATAAAGCATGACAGTTTATTCTGAAGCATATTAAATTGTGAAAACTATTGTTTTATGTCACAAATTTTATAAGTATAGTCTCTGAATCAAATACCTTGTCGAGGGATGCCTACAGTATCTTTAATCTGCCAGATTGATTAAATATTTGCATAGTGTTCCTAGAGCCAAATAACAGAAATTCCATTTGTTTCTCTCCTGAACATTCAATATTCTGCCCATGTTGAGGTTCAGTTACAGCTCATGTATAACTTGAAGCTCATTTTCACAATTTTTGATCAATATACTAATTTCTGTAGTCCCATTTTTATGTAGAATCTGCATAGCATTAGACCATGTGCTAAGTAAGTGGTGAACAATTTCTGTGATAAAAAGTACGATTTAGGATAAGACTCTGGAATTCATACCCTAATCTTATTTTCACATTCTAAAGCTTTCTTCAGTGAAGTCTAGCATGGCTTTCATTTCAGATCAAGACATTTCTGGGTGTTCTTGAGTTTCTGTCTTTGGGACAAAACCTGTCCCCATCTAATCTAGCAGACTGCCTTGAGGGAAAGGAAAATCACAGGTTTTTCAGATTTAGGGGAAAAAACAAGCACAGTCCACCTATTTTCCAAGTCTCTCACCCAAATCTGAATTCTTAAGGCAACTGACCTTTTGGAACTCATTTTACATAAATCATGATGATCCTGGGAGTAAGAAATAAATGAGGGTGAAGCACAAATGGCTAGTTCTATAACGGGAAAACTACATCCCTAAAGTTCTCAGATCAGGAGACTATACAAGTGTACCACCGATTTAGTATTGACTAAATCTAGGAAGTCTGCTTTAAATTCCTTCTGCTTTGATTATCTCTCATTTATGTATGTTAGAAATTATAAAACTATTGGTTGCTATCATTTGCCAAATGCAAAAACAGGGCAAGTAAAGCTTCTTTTCTTTGTAGAGGTCAATGAAATGGGCAGAAGGTGAATGGTGGAGGTGGAGTCAAATGACCACTAGAAACTTAGGAGTCTCAGACAGAGCTGGCTGCTGCTATCAAGAACTCTGGGGGAAATGGCTTCTGAGATTATCAAAGCAAATGGCAGTTAGACAAAGTAAATCTGAGTTAGCAAAGTCATGACCCAGGAATGAAAATAAAGCTGAGAGTTAGTTAAATTCAGTTTCAACAGAGAAATAGAAAGCTGCCACATTTATTTGTACCCCTAGAGTCTGGAAGTGGGCAGTTTTTACAACTCACACAAATTTTAGACTACTCCTGCCTGCATGTAAGAAGCTTTAGGCTTTTAGAAATCCTTGATAGTTCAACTTAGTGCATCAAGTATTTTATAGTTTTTTTTCTTTAGATATTATCATTTCTTTCATTTTTGACACTACATTTTGAAAATAGGGAATCTAAGACATTGCTATATGATTCAATTTTACTTTCTATTGTAACATTAACTAAAATATTTATGATTCTTATTTTCTTTTCAGTTTTCTCATATGCTTTTTGAATTTGTATATATTGAAGGCATATTTTTCAATATTTTAAACCATAATCTTTTGTAATATTCCAAACCTCCAATATCTAGTTATGATGACTTTATATATATATAATTTTATATATTTTCAATAGTGACTAAATTAGAAACTCAATCACAGATTTGCTAAATGACCCTTCCTGTTACTAATAGAAGCCAGCAGTTAGTATTAGTCTTAAACCATAACCTAAATCTAACCTACACAAATGTAGTTCTCAAAATGTCAAAGGAATGAAGATGTTTCCTTCCGTGGAAGACAGTCCTTTTGGAGTCTACCTCCTCTAATTACACCAATAAGCTTTCAGATTTGATTCAATTCAATTAAACAATACTTACTGAATGTCTGATAAAGACAAGGAGTAGTGCCAGGAGCAGCAAATCAGCAAGGTCTATATGTAGTACATGCATCTGCTGCATTTATAAACATGACTGCAGAAAGTTTAGAGAAATGACACTTACTAGGAAGAATAGGAAGGCAGAAGTGATACATCCTAAAGTAAATAAAATATTTGAGGTGGCTCCATTTGGGAAAAATCCTTCCCGGGGCCTAGTCATCTAAACCCCCCTGTCGGACACATGACTGACTCAGAGACAGAAACAACAGCTGCTCAAAATCATAGGATGTTAGAGAGTCCCAGAGGAGGTGGGAGGATTAAGAAACTGGAGAGACAGGGAGACAGTGCTGGCAGCAGAAGGCCTGACCAGGAGCCTGTACAAGCCCTGGCCCCCAACCCAGCAAGAGGAAGAATGGAGCCCAACTCAGGACAGCAACTAATCCAAGGTGACCCGATTAAAATGCCTTACTAGGCCCAGCTAGTCAAACTCCCAAAAGACTCTGTAGCACCCAGTTAGGAATTTGCTGCTTGTGACAAAAATAACATGGTACATTGTATTGCTGCAAGTGTGTTATATTACAAAAAATCCAGTTTTAGACCCAAGCCATTTTGTATATAAGAAATGGAAATAAAAGTGATTCCTGTCCTTCTTAGTTCCTCCTTTCAAAATAAATTATTTTTGTAATTTCCTTTCAAATCATTGAAGTATAATTGGGGTTATCAAGATATTTCTAACACAAGATTTCCTCTGGTGTGGACTGAGAGCCTATCGCCATACCTAGAATATCATAAAAACACCAGGCCTCAGGAGGGCATGTCTGAATATTGAGGGATGGGGGAAGGAAAACTAGTAACGCATTTATTAGTTTCCTTACTCAGTTAATCAATCAGCAAATATTTAACTGTCAACTGTGTACCAAAGATGTGTTAGGTACTGGGGATACAGAGTTGAGCAAACGAAGGCACAGTCCCAGTCCTCATAGATACCACAATGGGGGAGGCAGATAATAAAGAGTAAATAGTTTTATAATTACAAATTTTTTTGTGAAAAGCACATTGAAGGAAGTAATCAGGGTGCAGTGAGAGAGAACAACAAGGTGGGGGACGGTCTACTTAGATGGGATGTCCAAGGAGTTCTCACTTAGGTGCTTTTTTATAATCAGAACTGAAGGACTGCCAAGCCAGGAAAGAGCATATAGGTAATGAAAGGGCATGTGTGACACCCTGAGGTAGGAAGATCATGGTGTGTGAGAGGAGTTGAAAGACCAGGAGGAGAGCAGACTGGGGTTGGGGACATAATCAGGACACAGGATTTCACAGTCTAGTGGCCTGAGTCTCTCCCGAGGATTTGTTCTACCTGCTCACTGAGCCTCACCATTCATTCATTCATCCACCCATTCATTCAGTAAATGTTGAATGAGTGCCTGCTATGCCCTCTTCTAGGCCATGGGAATATATATCCTAGGGAAAAAAATAGTTAATCCCTGCCCTCAGGGATCTGATATTCTACTGAAAGGAAGGCAGGCAGTAAATAAGAAAACAGGAAACATAAACAAGATAATTACAGATTTTTATATATGCTATGGCAGAAATAGATAAGTGCTATTACAGAGAATAATAGGGGGAGGGGACCCCTTTAATCAATTTAATCTCCTGACCTAGGGCTTTGCACTGGTTGGGTTTATGTTATTGCTTTTGTTGCTGTTGGGGGTTTGAGCATTTGTATTGAAATAAACTAAATTAAATCTGGAAAACTATTGGTGACGAGAAGGAAGAAATTCACTCTTTTGCTCTCTAGTTCTCCAACTTAAAAAATACACTTTAAAAATTACATTGTATACTTGGGCTTCTCTGGTGGTGCCACAGTGGTTAAGAATCTGCCTGCCAATGCAGGGGACACGGGTTCGAGCCCTAGTCCGGGAAGATCCCACATGCTGCAGAGCAACTAAGCCCACGCGCTACAACTATTGAGCCTGCGCTCTAGAGCCCTCGAGCCACAACTACTGAGCCCACGTGCCACAACTACTGAAGCCTGCGGGCCTAGAGCCTGTGCTCCTCAACAAGAGATGCTACCGCAATGAGAAGCCTGCACAACCCAATGAAGAGTAGCCCCCGCTCGCCGCAACTAGAGAAAGCCCTCGCACAACAACGAACACCCAACGCAGCCAAAAATAAATAAATAAAATAAATTTATTTTTAAAATTACATTGTACACCTAAATATATAAAATTTTTGTCAATCATACTTCAATAAAACTGGGGGTAAAAAAGAAATTCAAAACTTCACTCCAGTTCTACAAAGACCTTGTGAGAATAATTAGGGGTTGGAGGAGGCAATGTCATCACATTTTCTCAGCTTCCCTTTCCCTGATAATGGGCTTGTGCACATAGACCAACAAAGGAAAGGTAGAGGATACTAGGGGTTGACAAATATATTGAGTCAAAAAACTGGTTATCGTCATTTAATTTCAAACTTGCTGAATCCTTTCCATAGAAATTGGCTTAAAGAAGAAAAAAAGAAACAGTTAAAAGAATGACTGTATTACAATCCCTGGGGGGAATGCTGCTATCACCCTTAATTATATCCCTTTCCTTTTCCTATCTCTTCAGTTTCCCTTTTCCTGCCTCTTCCCTACTCTCATCTTCTTTATTCTCCCACCCACTTTTTTTCTCTCTTCCCCTGCCTACTTTTGCCTTAGGTCAGTCAGATGTTTTCTTGGAAGGTGACATCTGCCTCCTTGGTTGCACTCAGAGCAAAGAGAGTTGTTGAGCTCTAACCCAAAAAATCTCTATTCTGCCCACACCCTTCCATGATTTAGTCAGAGTGTTGTTCTCTGTTCAGAGTCTGGGTTATGACAGCCTCCTCTCCAAGGTGAGATTTAGTTTTCCCTCTTTCAGGTTAGCTGCACTCTGGAACACTGGTTTATCTGTTGGGGCAGACTCATAGCTGCCCTAAATTTCTTTTCAGTCTGACCGTGTCCTGGTGCCTCAGTTGGATGGAGACTGAGAATCAACAAGCTAGGCCTTCAATCCCAGCTGACCGCCTGAATAGGACACCCCTGGGTTGTGTTATACAGGATCATGAGGCATGGCAGAGCTGTGAACTGAGCTAAGCAAGAGACAAGTTTCCTGGGAAGGAAGACAGGGTAGAAAGAAAAGGCTTGTCAGTTACACACTCAGATCCTTTGTTCACTGTTTAGCTTCCCAACCCCCCTTCAGTTTCAATGTAAACCCTTTTTATCATTCCACTTCCTACCCCAATTGTGTACTATTCTTATCCTAAGCAGTATGATTATCTTGGCAAAGGTTTCCCAGGCTTGTCTTTCTTGAGGAAGTTCAGAAGTAGAAGGAAGTCTTTCTGTCCAGGAGCAGCCATAGGCTGGAGTTAAATCCAATTGTAACCCTGCTATCTCTGAGTAGGCTAGTGGGGCTTTCAGTCAAACTTCCCAGTACTGACTGAGTTGGTGCTGTCAAAGAGACAAATCTTAATCTTAAATACTCAGCCAAGATTTAAGTTGTTTTTGGAAGCCATTGCTGGGAAAACATTTAAATAAAGCTTAGCTATTAACTATGGAGCATAAACCTATGGATATTTTTGCTTTATCAATATAAATGTACCTTACATTATAATTTGGTTTCTTGATATATACACTCCATAGTCCCTGAGACAGAATTATCTAAGCAAAACAAGGAGTCTTCGATGGGCCAAACACATGTCTGACTGAGGAGGGTTCTTTGTGAGGCTGCTGGAAACACACTACTGGGGGGAAGTTTCTAGGACTTAAGTTTAATATGCAAAAACTTTCTCTCAATTATAATTGTCCAGAAATGGAATGGGCCACCTTGAGTCTGAATGACCACATGTTAAGGACTTGTAAAGGGAATTCCACAATGGCTAAGGAGTTGTAACAGATCAGTAGTTCCAAAATAGTATATGGGCCAGTTATATTGAAAGTACCCAGTAGGCTTGTTTATAATGCAGGTTCTCAGGCCCCATTTCAGAGCTCCTGAATTGAAATCTCAGAGTAGAGACCAAGACTGTATTTTCAAAAAGTTCTTGTAGGTGGTTCATAATGTGAAGGTTGGTTTGGGAGTCAGTGACCCAAATGACTTCAAAAATCCCTTTCAGATTCAATTTTCCTTTTATCTGTTGTACTTAAAGCAAAACAAAAACCTGGGTTTAATTTTCTCATCTCAAACCTATATTTTTTTTAATGTGAAGGAGACTCTGAAACACTGGATCATATACATTATCATTTATCGATAACAAACATGCATTTGTAACTATTTCCTCCTTCAACAAATGGTCTTGCCTTATAACAAGGGGGAAAAGGCGGGGGGGGGCGTGTTTGTGGAAATCCCTGCATATAACATTTCATATTAATTCCAATATATAGGCCATAAAAAATGACAATATGAAGAAACATCTAATGAAAGGAGATGTAACTGGTTTTAAAACTCCTATTTGATTTAATTTACTGAATCAAATATTATCCATCAGTTTGGAGTTGCCTCTGGGTTAGACTTGCTGATGCTGCACTCCAGCAGCTTTGTAGACCAAGCTGTCAGCAAAAGAATATATATAATTGTTGGCACAAATTTTCTGTGATACTTGCACTGCTCTGAGTCTGAAATAAATATAGCACTTTTTTCTTTACATCTGTTGCCTTCTCATGCGGATGTGTTTGAGATCATATGTCCAAAATATAGTAGCATGCAAGTCTGTTTCTGGAAAACAACAAACAATATCCCCACTCTCAATTCAGTAGAATTCTGGCTTTGAAGAAGGCTTATTTAAATAGTCAGATGTGGAATCCTTGGTACATATAGAATGAAGGCACAAACTCAAAGTAACTGCATGTGATGACTGTAAAATGTTTGTTATGCTGAATGATATTTCTATCACAAGCCCCTCCAATACTTAAAAAAATCGAAATAAAAAAACAATAACAAAAGGTTATTACTGCCATATTTCTATAGTAATAGTGGACCGATAATACGGACAAACCCCATGAAAACAACTATTGTAACAGTGGAATTTTCCATTATAATAAATGGATTTTAAAGATGTGGCTGCTCACCCATATGTTTCATGATGAATTTTAACAAAACTGTCACACACTGTGGATGTCCACTTGGCAATTGTTATAACGGAATTTGCCATGTGTTATTCTGAATTTTTAAAGCACTCATACATATCAATAGAAGCAATCTAATTTTGTGAGGGTAACTAGATGATATACTTCTGGGGAATTCTATATTTTCACTCCCAATCCAATGAATATAGAGATTAAGAAATCTGCTAATGTCAGCAAAACAAACCAGTGGTTCTAACTCAGGATGGTGGGGCATATCTGTTATGGGTTTTTGTCAGTTATGGTCCAGTCACTTTCAAAATGCCTCATTTTCTCAGATCCCCAAACAACTGGAAGGCAAAAGTAATTAGGATATTTTCTGCTTTTGATTTTATAATAATAAGGTAGATGACAAATAAGAAATTTGTCAGGTATTTTTTTAAAGAATAAATCCCTATATGCATTTTGGGATTAGTGTAGATTCAAATCAGTATTCTCCACCTGCCATATCTACCATCCAATGATCACAGAATCCCTGAACAAATACCAGATAATTATTCAACAATGTTGAGTATAATTGTAATGGTGAGTATATATTTCTGTATCTTAATTTCATGAAAATTAGTCAATGATTATTCTCAGCAAAAGGATTAATCAAAAGATGCAATTAACCAGAATATCCCTCAATTAGTTATGCATGTTAACATTATGCTTCAGGTGATGTAGTTTTACCTACAGTTAATTTTGTTTTGTTTGTTTTTCTACACACATTCTGTGCTGGATGCTCACAGCATTAAACATAATAACAATGGTGATGGCAAAGTCAAGGACGGACAGAAGGTACAAGAATGGACAAAAGTAAAGGAGGAGTGAGATTGAGGTAAAGAGAAATTTAACCATGAAAAGGGGGATTTGAACTTGACACCTGGGACCATATTACACAGTATAACAATTGTTCATATTTTTTACCTCTTTTAGCATATTTTTGGTAATTATTCACTGAGTGTTGATTAATTTTTTTCAATTAACCCTGTGTTGAGCAGTAACTATATGCCAGACATTTTCATCAGCCCTAGAATTACAAAGATCAACTATATAAATTACCATACCTTTTGGAGTTCATGTTAAAGCTGAAGAGATGATAAATAGGTAATTATGGTTCAATGTACTAAGTGCTAAGAGAGGTATATGAAAAGGGCTACAAGTGGGCAGGGGCGAGAGGTACTTGTTCTGCTTGGAGAGGATGCTCAGAGAAGAATTCACTAAGAAGATACTATTAGAGTTATACTTTGACAAATGAATAACAGTTCACTAAGCAGAAAGTGAGGAGAAGGGCATTCTAGGCAGAGAAAATCGTAGAAGAGAGATATAAATGTACAGGTCATATTCTCTGTGGACCAGAGAGATTAGAGGAGAGAACGGGCCAGAAAGGTAGGCTGAGATGAGAATTACTGCTATTTATGTACACGGGTCATCCTTTCTGCTAGACTGCAAGCTTCTTGAGGTTAAGATCCAAGTCTCACCCTTTCATCATTCCATCTGGTCATTCAATAAACATCTTTTCAGTGTCCCCTACAAGACAAAGACTAGAGCTGGAAGACAGCATTACCAAGGCATTGACCTTGCCCTGAAGGAACTCATATTATGGTGACAGAGAAAAACACAAAAACAAATAATTGCAGTATATGTGTTGAAAGCTAGCCAAATGAAATTCCCCTCTTGCAGGATTTTCTAACAATTTAATATAAATTTTATACAAATCTAATTTCCTATTTGGTAGAAAGAAGAGGTGGTCCCGAAAATTTTGTTTCATAAAAACTCCCCTGCTCCCTCTCAATTCCCTAACACAGGGCCAAGTGCTCATTAAATACTTGTTGATCCTGAATTAAATGAACTAACAATGGAAGAAAGAAGAAAGCTAGGGCTGCAATTTACAAAACTGAGCTAGATAACCAGCAAGACATGGGATAGGGAACAAAGGCAAAATATGAAGAAATACTGTGGCATGGGTATCAGGAAGCTGAGGAAAATGGAGTAATCAAAGAACCAGCTTTGATGTTCTGCATTGTTTCTTAATACATTGCTTTTTTGGTTAGGATTACGTTAGTCAAAGATATGGTCCTTTAACTTTGTCAGTCTCTTCCTCTTGACAATGAAAAGCAGATGAGACTAAGGCAAAGGTGGGGTGAGAGAATAGCTCTTATATGTTTTCTTTAATACAGGTAGGCTATGAGGAGAAGGATGCTTTAAAGATGTAGTTTAATAATGTAGGGTATTTAGAGGGCCAGTAGTAAAAAATCAGTAGTATCACTAATAGCATAATTTAAAGTAATAAAATAACATATTTATTGTGAGCATTATGTAAAAATATTTTACATGCATTACTTTTTATCTTCATAACAATTATATAAAGTAGTAGCATCATTATTCCCACTTTACAGATACAGATACTGAAGTACAGAAATATCAGGTGACTTGCCAAGGCCATATGGCTAGTAGGTGGTGAAGAGAGATTTGAACTCGGTCAGTCTGATTCAAGACATCATGACTGGAGAAGGTGCAGAGGCAGAGATGGGAGCACTTGGGGTATTGTGATAGAGATAAAATAGGTATGTGTGCCTGGGTAGAGCTGAAGGTGGTGGCAAAAGAGACATAGAGATTTATCTAAGGCAAACAATGTTAGGTATCCAGGAATCATATAATAGCACTTCTCTGGTTGTAGTTTTTTCAGTGATATCTTGTAATAATGACACATTCCCATTCTTTAAAGCTGTCTTAAGTCCATTTATATCTATAGCTATAAAGTTATATCTTTGGCCATATATAATTATCTATCTCTCTCTCTCTATATATATATCTCTCTACCTATATTAAAAGGTTTTAGTTTGTTTTGGTTTTCCAAATCTGAAATGAGCAGATCAACCTTCATTCTGAAAGTATCAATTCTTGGGTATTACTTTTCAAATATCAAATTGGAATGTTCTTATTAAAGGTAAAGAATTGGTTATGATAACTGTTTCTCAAGAATTAATTCAGTGACCTCAAAAACAGTGGCCTTAATCTTAGTCTAAGATATAGAGAAGCTATGCCATAAGGAAAACACAAAAACAAAATCCAGGAAAACAACTTTTCTAACATAAGTATTTTTTTTATATTGCTCTTTTACAACATTCCCATTTAAATGCAGATTGTAATGTGCTACTAAGTATAAAGTAAACTTTTTTGGGCTATTAAAATGCTAATGGAAAGGTTAACTTTAAGTCAGAAACCACTGTTGAAAAGGCACAAAGGTAGGAAAATTTACTTTAAGGTAATTTAAGAAAGGCTAGGATTAAGCTCTGACTTTTTTCAGTGAAAAAAGAAATTTCTTATTAGGAAAAATATAAAGAAAGCACAGTACAATTATACTTGTTTATAGCAATACGGCTGATCATTACACTACAGGACACATTATTTCATTTCGGTGGCAAAACCTAACGGTCTCAAGTAGACAAACATCTCTGGACAGCTTCACCTACAGTACAAATAGTGAACTGATAGGCTGTGCAAATATTTGTTACCCCTGCACCTACTCTCCTAAAAACGATGAACTTCACAAGGCCCTAATACAGTAGTTGCAGAATAACTTCAGATATATTTGGGGCTTTCTGAATCTCCTCAAAGCTTTATCTTCCCAAATATTCAATTTCCTTCTTAGCCCAGAAAATACTGACTCATGGCCTACTGCCCATCACAATGGCTTGTAATGGCATTCCCACACCCTCTGTGTATTTACTCAAGGCTACCAGATGAACTGCTCCCACACAATTCAATAAAAAAAAGCTCTTGTGAATCGTGTTGCCAGTGATATATTCAGTTGTTGAAAAGACCAATAAGTGACAGGTCTAGAGGAGCAGGAGAGACTGGAAAAATAGGAACCTGAAAGTACCAGTGGATGGTAGGAATGTTTTTCTCATTGCTCCTTTTGTGTTCTGATTTCCTATGTGAAAACTATTACAAAAATATCCCCAATGTTGTTGTTGCTTTTCTTTCTTCACCCCTCCCACTTCATTCCCATGGTGTCCTCTACTGTGGAAATAGAGATGTATGTCTTAGAGAATGCAAGAGGGAATCTGAGTCAGCAGCCAACAGTTTTGTGAGCTTCCTATAATAAGAAATTCTTTAAGAAGAAAAAAAGAAGAAATTTAAGAAGGACTTCATTTAAGAACTTCCTTTAAGGAGAAATGTATCTTTGAAAATACAAGCGTTTTCAAAAGGCAATGTAGAGAGATTGGTTCAAGATGGTGGAGTAGAAGAACATGTGCTCACTCCCTCTTGTGAGAGCACCAGAATCACAACTAACTGCTGAATGGTCATCAACAGGAAGACACTGGAACTCCAGAAAAAAGATACCCCACATCCAAAGACAAAGGAGAAGCCACAATGAGACAGTAGGAGGGGCACAATCACAATAAAATCAAATGCCATAACCGCTGGTTGTGTGACTCACAAACTGGAGAAGAATTATACCATAGAAGTCCACCCACTGGAGTGAAGGATCTGAGCCCCACATCAGGCTTCCCAACCTTGGAGTCTGGCAAAGGGAGGAGGAATTCCCAGAGAATCAGATTTTGAAGGCTAGCAGGATTTGACTGCAGGACTTTGACAGGACTGGGGGAAACAGAGACAACACTCCTGGAGTGCACACACAAAGTAGTGTGCAGATCAGGACTCAGGGAGAAGAAGCAGTGATCCCATAGGACACTGAACCAGACCTACCTACTAGTGTTGGAGGGTCTCCTGCAGAGGTGGGGCATGGCTGCGGCTCACCACAGGGACAAGGACACTGGCAGCAGAAGGTCTGGGAAGTACTCCTTGGCATGAGCCCTCCCAGAGACCACCATTAGCCCTACCAAAGAGCCTGTAGCTTCCAGTGCTGGGTCACCTCAAGCCAAGAAACCAACAGGGAGGGAACTCGGCTGCACCCATCAGCAGACAAGCAGATTAAAGTTTTACTGAGCTCTGCCCACCAGAGCAACAGCCAGCTCTACCCACCACCAGTCTAACCCATCAGGAAGTTTGCCCAAGCCTCACAGATAGCTTCATCCACCAGAGGGCAGACAGCAGAAGCAAGAAGAACTAAAAGCCTGAAGCCTGTGGAACGAAAACCACATTCACAGAAAGACAGACAAAATGAAAAGGCAGAGGAATATGTACCAGGTGAAGGAACAAGATAAAACCCCAGAAACACAACTAAATGAAGTGGAGATAGATAACCTTGCAGAAAAATTCAGAATAATGATAGTGAAGATGATCCAGGGCCTCGGAAAAAGAATGGAGGCAAAGATCAAGAAGATGCAAGAAATGTTCAACAAACACCTAGAAGAATTAAAGAACAAACAAACAGAGATGAACAATACAATAATTGAAATAAAAAATATACTAGAAGGAATCAATAGCAGAACGATGGAGGCAGAAGAATGGAAAAGTGACCTGGAAAACAGAATGGTGAAATTCACTGCCACGCAACAGAATAAAGAAAAAAGAATGAAAAGAAATGAAGACAGCCTAAGAGAACTCTGAGGCAACATTAAACACATCAACATTTGCATTATAGGGGTCCAGAAGGAGAAGAGAGAGAGAAAGGTCCTGAGAAAATATTTGAAGAGATTACAGTTGAAAACTTCCCCAAAATGGGAAAGGAAATAGCCACCCAAGTCAAGGAAGCTGAGAGGCCCAGGCAGGATAATCCCAAGGAGAAACATGCCGAGACACATAGTAACCAAATTGACAAAAATTAAAGACAAAGAAAAATTATTAAAAGCATCACTGCTGTGGCCTCTCCCGTTGTGGAGCACAGGCTCCAGATGCGCAGGCCCAGCAGCCATGGCTCACGGGCCCAGCCACTCCGTGGCATGTGGGATCCACCCGGACCAGGGCACAAAGCCACATCCCCTGCATCTGCAGGCAGACTCCCAACCACTGCACCACCAGGGAAGCCCGGCATGATATATTTAAAGTGATGATAAAGGAAGAATCTACAACCAAGATCATTCTACCCAGCAAGGATCTCATTCAGGTTCAATGGAGAAATCAAAAGCTTTACAGACAAACAAAAGCTAAGAGAATTCAGCACCACCAAACCAGCTCTACAACAAATGCTAAAGGAACTTCTCTAAGTGGAAAAAACAAGAAAAGAAAAGGACCTACAAAAACAAACCCAAAACAATTAAGAAAATGGTCATAGGAACATACATATCTATAATTACCTTATACGTGAATGGATTAAATGCTCCAACCAAAAGACACAGGCTCGCTGAATGGATACAAAACCAAGACCTATATATATGCTGCCTACAAGAGACCCACTTCAGACCTAAGGACACAATCAGACTGAAAGTGAGGGGATGGTAAAAGATATTCCATGCAAATGGAAATGAAAAGAAAGCTGGAGTCCCAATACTCATATCAGATAACATAGACTTTAAAATAAAGAATGTTACAAGAGACAAGGAAGGACACTACAAAATGATCAAGGGATCAATCCAAGAAGAAGATGCAACAATTATAAATATATATGCACTCAACCTAGGGGGATCTCCATACATAAGGTTAATGCTAACAGCTATAAAAGAGAAAATCAACAGTAACAAAATAACAGTAGGGGACATTAACACCTCACTTACACCAATGGACAGATCACCCAGACAGAAAATTAATAAGGAAACACAAGCTTTAAATGACAAAACAAACCAGGTAGATTTGATATTTATAGGACATTCCACCAAAAACAGCAGATTACACTTTCTTCTCAAGTGCACATGGAACATTCTCCAAGATAGATCATATCTTGGATCACAAATCAAGCCTCGGTAAATTTAAGAAATTTGAAATCATATCAAGCATGTTTTCTGACCACAATGCTATGAGAATAGAAGTCAATTACAGGGAAAAAACACATAAAAAACACAAACACATGGAGGCTAAAGAACATGTTACTAAATAACCAAGAGATCAATGAAGAAATCAAAGAGGAAATCAAAAAATACCTAGAGACAAATGAAAACGAAAAAAACGACAATCCTAAACCTATGAGATGCAGCGAAAGCAGCTCTAAGAGGGCAGTTTATAGCAATACAATCCTACCTTAGGAAACAAGAAACATCTCAAATAAACAATCTAAACTTACACCTAAAGGAACGGGAGAAAGAAGAACAAACAAAACCCAAAGTTAGTAGATGAAAAGAACTCATAAAGATTGAGTAGAAATAAATGAAATAGAAACAAAGAAAACAATAGCAAAGATCAGTAAAACTAAAAGCTGGTTCTTTGAGAATATAAACAAATTTGATAAACCTTTAGCCTGATTCATCAAGTAAAAGAGGGAGAGGACTCAACTCAATAAAATTAAAAATGAAAAAGCAGAAGCTATAATGGACAGTGCAGAAATACAAAGTAGCATAAGAGACTACTACAAGCAATACTATGCCAATAAAATGGACAACCTGGAGGAAATGGACAAATTCTGAGAAAGGTATAACCTTCCAAGACTGAACCGGGAAGAAATAGAAAATATGAACAGACCAATCACAAGTAATGAAATTGAAACTCTCATTAAATATCTTCCAACAAAGAAGATGAAAAGATAACCCTCAGAAAGGGAGAAAATATTTGCAAGTGAATCAACATACAAAGGATTAAACTCCAAAATATATAAACAGCTCATGCAGCTCAATATTAAAAAAAACAAACAACCCAATCCAAAAATCGGCAGAAGACCTAAATAGATATTTCTCCAAATAAGATATACAGATGGCCAAGAAGCACATGAAAGGCTGCTCAACAACACTAATTATTAGAGAAATGCAAATCAAAACTACAATGAGGTATCACCTCACACAAGTTAGAATGGCCATCATCAGAAAATCTACAAACAACAAATGCTGGAGAGGGTGTGGAGAAAAGGGAATCCTCTTGTACTGTTGGTGGGAATGTAAATTGATACAGCCACTATGGAGAACAGTATGGAGGTTCCTTCAAAAACTAACAGTAGAATTACCATATGACCCAGCAATCCCACTACTGGGCATATACCCAGAGAAGACCATAATTCAAAAAGACACATGTACCCCAGTGTTTGCTGCAGCACTATTTACAATAGCCAGGTCATGGAAGCAACCTAAATGCCCATCGACAGACAAATGGATAAAGAAGATATGGTACATATATACAATGGAGCATTACTCAGACATAAAAAGAACGAAATTGGGTCATTTGTAGAGACGTGGATGAACCTAGAGACTGCCATACAGAGTGAATTAAGTCAGAAAGAAAAAAACAAATACCGTATATTAATGCGTATATGTGGAACCTAGCAAAATGGTGCAGATGAACCAGTTTGCAGGGCAGAAATTGAGACACAGATGTAGAGAACAAACTTGTGGACACCAAGGGGGAAAGTGGGGGTGGGGGTGGGGGTGTGATGAATTGGGAGATTGGGATTGACATATATACACTAATGTGTATAAAATGGATAATTAATAAGAATCTGCTGTATAAAAAAATAAATAAAATTCAAAAATAAAATCTTCCTATGAACAAAAGTCCAGGACCAGATGGCTTCACAGGTGAATTCTATCAAACATTTAGAGAACAGCTAACACCTATCCTTCTCAAACTCTTCAAAAAAATTGCAGAGGCAGGAACACTCCCAAACACATTCTACAAGACCACCATCACCCTGATGCCAAAACCAGAAAAAGATACTACAAAAAAAGAAAATTACAGACCAATAACACTGATGAATATAGATGCAAAAATCCTCAACAAAATAATAGCAAACAGAATCCAACAACACATGAAAAGGATCATACACTAGATCAAATGAGATTTATCCCAGGGATACAAGGATTCTTCAATATACCCAAATCAATGTGTGATTCACCATATTAACAAACTAAGAATAAAAACTATATAATCATCTCAATAGATGCAGAAAAAGCTTTTGACAAAGTTCAACACCCATTTATGATAAAAACCATCCAGAAAGTAGGCATAGAGGGAACTTACCTCAACATAATAAAGGTCATATATGACAAACCCACAGCCAACATTGTTCTCAACGGTGAAAAACTGAAAGCATTTCCTCTAAGATCAGGATCAAGACAAGGATGCCCACACTCGCCACTCTTATTCAACATTGTTTTGCAAGTTTTAGCCACGACAATCAGAGAAGAAAAAGAAATAAAAGGAATCAAAATAGGAAAAGAAGAAGTAAAACTGTCACTTTGCAGATGACATGATATGATACATAAATAATCCTAAAGATTCCACCAGAAAACTACTAGAGCTAATCAATGAATTTGGTAAAGTAACAGGATACAAAATTAATGCACAGAAATCTCTTGCAATCCTATACACTAAGAACGAAAGATCAGAAAGAGAAATTAAGGAAACAATCCCATTCACCAATGCAACAAAAAGAATAAAATACATAGGAATAAACCTACCTAGGGAGACAAAAGACCTATACTCAGAAAACTATAAGACACTGATGAAGAAATCAATGATGACACAGAAAGATGGAGAGATATACCATGTTCTTGGACTGGAAGAATCAATATTGTGAAAATGACTACAGTACCCAAAGCAATCTACAGATTCAATGTGATCCCTATCAAATTACCAATGGCATTTTTATGGAACTAGAACAAAAATTTCACAATTTGTTTGGAAACACAAACAACCCCAAATAGCCAAAGCAATCTTGAGGGAAAAAGAAGGAGCTGGAGGAATCAGGCTCCCTGACTTCAGACTATATTACAAAGCTATAGTAATCAAGACAGTATGGTACTGGCACAGAAACTGAAATATAGATAAATGGAACAGGATAGAAAGCCCAGAGATAAACCCACACACCTATAGTCAACTAATCTATGACAAAGGAGGCAAGGATATACAATGTAGAAAAGACAGTCTCTTCAATAAGTGGTGCTGGGAAAACTGGACAGCTACATGTAAAAGAATGAAATTAGAACACTCCTTAATGCCATACACAAAAATAAACTCAAAATGGATTAAAGACCTAAATGTAAGACCAGATACTATAAAACACTTAGCAGAAAACATAGGAGGAACACTCCTTAACATAAATCACAGCAAGATCTTTTTGGACCCACATCCTTGAGTAATGGAAATAAAAACAAATAAAACAAATGGGACCTAATGAAACTTAAAAGCTTTTGCACAGCAAAGGAAACCATAATCAAGATGAAAAGACAACCCTCAGAATGGGAGAAAATAGTTGCAAACGAATCAACGGACTAAGGTTTAATCTCCAAAATATTTAAACAGCTGATGCAGCTCAATATTAAAAAAAAAAAAAAACCCAATCCAAAAATGGGCAGAAGAGCTAAATAAATATTTCTCCAAGGAAGGCATACAATGTCCAAGAGGCACATGAAAGGCTGCTCAACATCACTAATTATTAGAGAAATGCAAATCAAAACTACTATGATGAATCACCTCACACTTGTGAGAATAAGCATCATCAGAAAATCTACAAACAACAAATGCTGGAGAGGGTGTGGAGAAAAGGGAACCCTCTTGCACTGTTGGTGGGAATGTAAATTGATACAGCCACTGTAGAGAACAGTATGGAGGTTCCTTAAAAAACTAAAAATAGAATTACCATATGACCCAGCAATCCCACTACTGGGCATATACCCAGAGAAAACCATAATTCAAAAAGACACATGTACCACAGTGTTCATTGCAGCACTATTTACAATAGGCAGGTCATGGAAGCAACCTAAATGCCCATCGACAGATGAATGGATAAGGAAGATATGGTACATATATACGATGGAATGTTACTCAGCCATCAAAAGGAATGAAATTGGGTCATTTGTAGAAACGTGGATGGACCTAGTGACTGAAGTAAGTCAGAAAGAGAAAAACAAATATCGTATATTAACGCATATATGTGGAATCTAGCAAAATGGTACAGATAAACCGGTTTGCAGGGAAGAAATGAGACAGAGATGTAGAGAACATACTTGTGGACACCAAGGGGAGAAAGGGGGGGGTTGTTGGTTGTGGTGGTGGTATGAATTGGGATATTGGTATTGACATATATACATTAATATGTATAAAATATATAACTAATAGAGCCTGCTGTATAAAAAATTAAACTAAAATAAAATTCAAAAAATAAAGAAAGAAAAAATAAATAAAAGGCAATGTAATAAAGTTGCCTATTGTGCTATTTTTTCCAAATGGTTTGAAGATATAACCCAAGATATCAAGAAAATCTATTTAAAAATTCACATATGACAAATAGTTTAAAACTACTTCAATTTCTTTTCTTCTTTCTCTTCCTTCTCATCTTCCTGCATCTCTTCCTATTACTATCACTACTATAAGCCTATCACATCTATATATTACATTACAGTTGACAAAGTGCTTATGTAGACATTACCTCATTTAATCATTCTACACCCATGTAATACACATTTACTGAGCAGCTATACCTTGCCTGGCCTTGAGTATACAGTAGTTAAAAAAATACATTGAGGTGATCATTTGCAAAGGGAATTTTAAAGATAAACAAATAAGTCTATCCTTACAACTTGTGAAAAGTGCCACTAAGGAAAAGAACACAATGTTTTGAATGAGAAGGCACAATGGATCAGTTTACACTGGGAGGCCAGAGAAGTTCTCTCTGAGCAGACTTGAGCTGAGATGGAAGAATGACAAGTCTTCACTCAGATGAATAGTGGGATGAAGAGTTTTCTGGGCCTAGTGAACAACATGTGCAATGGCCCTGAGGCAGAAACAGGCTTGGCCCATTAAAATGGAGAAGAAGAGGCAAAACATGAAGTTAGATATGGACCAGAAGCCAGGTGATGCAGGATCTTATAAGTTCAAGGGTTTGAAGTATATTTCAAGTACAGTTGGAAGCTAGTGAAGGACTTTAAATTGGGAAATTACAGTATCCTATTAACCTTTTATCAGGGCTATCTAAAAGAAATATAATTTTAAATTCTCTGGTAGCCACATTCAAAAAGTAAAATAGAACAGGTGTTGTCAATTTTACTATTGTCTTTTGTTTAACCCAATATTTCCAAATTATCATTTCAATATGAAGTCAGTGTACGAAATCATTAATGAGGTATTTTACATTTTTATACTAAGTCTTTGAAACCTAGTGTGTACTTTACACATATAGCACACCTCATTTTAGAGCAGCCACATTTCAAGTGCTCATTTGTCACATGTGGCTAGTGGCTACTGTACTGGACAATGTAGGGTTGTAAAGTTTACTCTGGCTGCTGTATAGAGAATAAATTAGAGAGGAATGGTTTAAATCAAGTAATTTTTTTCGATAGCTACTCTTGCAAATTATCACAAATTTAGTGGCTTAAGACAACACAGATGTATTATCTTACAATTTCACAGGTCAGAATTCCAACATGGGTCTCCATGGGCTAAAATCAAGGTGTTGGCAGGGTTGCATTCCTTCTGTGGGCTTTAGGGGAGAATCTGTTTCCTTGCATTTTCCAGCTCTTAGAAGTCACCTATGTGCCTTGGCTTACGGTCCCATTGCTCCATCTACAAACCTAACAGCCTTGGGCTGTGTCCCTCTTATGCTACCACCTCTCTGGTTCTCTCTTCTACTTCTCTCTTCTTTTTGTAAGGACCCTTGTGATTACAATGGGTCCACCTGGGTAGTTCAGCAAATCTCTCTAATCTCAAGGTCAGCTGATTAGCAACCATAATTCCATCTGCAACCTTAACTACCCATTGCTATGTAACCAAACATACTCATATGTTCCAGGGATTAAGATGTGGACATCTACAGGGGAGGGGTGGGGAATGATTCTGTCTACCACAGCAAGAAAACACGTTATCTACACTAAAACAATACTTTAAAAATAATAGTGAATTTAACATTTTATAGAAGCAATATGCCTTCTTATGACAAAGTTAATAAAATAGAGAAAAGCACGAAGAATAAATTAAACAACAAAACACTACTACACGAAATCTTAATACTCAGAAACATTTTTAACATTTATTAAACATCATTTCAGCCACCTCTCTATGTACAGATACAGGTAGAAAGATGGAGAGAAAAATAATTTCACAAAAATAAGCTCACACTCATATTCTATTTTGAATAAAAAGTATTACATTCAATCATTTTACTTGAATTTAACAGAAGAAAAATAAATTGAATGGAATTAGAAGAAACTACTGAACTTCAAATACATTTTTCTTCACCAGAATAGATATTAATTCCTAAAATCTCTCTCTGGGGTTTAAAAAATTATAAATAGCATTGAGCTTGGAATCATTACACATTTAAATTCCATGTTTTAAACTTTAAACGATATCCTTTGATACTCAAAGAGAAAAGAACCTAAAGCTAAGAGAGCCCAAGTGACTTGCCCCAAATCAAAGAGTACATTATTCTTCTGTTTCCCTTAGTAGGTTTTATTTTTTTCCCATGGTCCATTAATACTATTTTATCCCTTCTCTTTCCTCCTCAGAGTTTCTACATTTGTTCATCTGCAACCCTGGATCTTTGGTTGTTGACCTTACTGTGCTTCACTGAGAAAATGGGAGTACTCAGAGAGAAATTCCCAAATATGAATGCTCAGAATCTTCCTTCACTGCTATAGCTTTGCATAAAAAGCTTCTCCTACTTTAAAGGCCGGCAACTCCTTTGTGCAATGGATACTGCCACTTTCACCTCTTCATGAACTTTGCCCCTACAATTATCCCCTTTCTCTCCTCTGGCAAAATTTTTTCCTCTCTACTGATTTCTTTCCATCAATAAACATCAAGTTCTAGTATGTCCAGTCTTGCAAAAAATAAAACAAATACCCTTCCTTGACATATAATATGCCAGTTTTGCTACAGCCTCCTATCTCCCATCTCTTTCACAGCAAAACTTCTTGAGACAGTTGTGTGGAATAGCTGACTTCATTTCAGCATTCCACATTCTTTCCTCAGTCAATATTAATTGGGCTTCCTTTACCATCACTCAGTGATCTCCATACTGCCACTTCTGATAGCCACCTCTCAGTTCTTATCCTAATTATCTTCTCAGCAACATTTGACATAGCTTACTACTCCCTCCCACTTGAAATGCGTTCTTTCTTTTGGTTTCCCTCATACCACAGTCTCTCCTTGTTCTCCTTCTACCTCACTGACCAATCTTTCTCTTTGCTAACTCCTCTTTCTCTATTTAAATTCTAAATATTAGAATGTCTAATCTCCTTACAAGTCCTCAAACACGCTGGGCTTATTTTTGCTTTGGAAATTTGCATATCATCAGCCTGGGATATTGTCCCCACTCATCTTCATATGGCTAACTCCTTTGTGGCATTCAGATCTCAGCCTTTCCTTACTGTGTAATGCATCCCATCCTATCAATCTCAACCACATCACATATGTTGTTTCTCTGGATGTCACTTACCACTAGCTGATATTATTTTCTTATTTATTTTCTTATCTATTTTATATCTCTCTCCAAAAGAATATAATCTCTGTAAGAGCAGGGACATTATTTATCATTTTTATAGCACTTGCTCCTAAAAGCAATGCCTAAAACCATAGTAGAGTCTCAAAATATAATTGTTAAATGTATAGAGTTTTTAAAGAATATATTATCTATAGCATTTTTCATAGGACAATGTTTATTTATCCTGACTTTTGCATATGCTTTCAACAACTTCATTATACAGAGAAATTAATTTACCAGTTTAGAAGAATAGCTACTCAAAAATTAGTTATGAAAAAAGTTAATAAATGTAAATATGAATGTCCTTCTTGACACTTTAAGCTATATACCTGTGGACACACCTAAGCATTTCAACAGAGAGAGAGATGTAGGAAATAAACCTAGTATCAGCCATAAGAAAAAATTTGGTGCTACGCTCTGAGTTAGAATGATCTGCTGTAACTGAATTTTACAGATAGTGGCATTAAGGCCCAGAGAAGAAAAATAATTTGTCCAAGATTATATAACAAGTAAGTGGTAGAAGTATATCTAAAATCTAGGCTATATCACTCGTAACTTTCAGGCCCAAAATGTAAATACTACACTATATGATAAAAGGGTCTTATCGTATTTTATATTTGGAAGCTACTTAAAGTTCTCATACAATTATGGGTTGTTAATGCAGGATTTTTCTCTTAGTGTCCTCAATTATTTCTTTCTCAAGAGCAACCCAAATTTATATCACCATTACTCTTACATTACTAAATCGAATCAGAGTGAAACCTAGGAGTAAATAAAGGAAGAATATTTGAGTGTTTATATGTTCAGTGAAAATTCTGTACAGACTTATGAAAATACATGTAGATTTTATCAACTGTCTTACTTTTTATTATTCTGTGCCAAAATAATTTTCATATCTATGAAATTCCAAAAACTAGACTAAACACATCTATAAAAACTAACCTAAAAATACAATACATTGTAATGACACTTACCACATATCATTTATCAAAAACATATCTATATCTATCACTGTGTGTGACAATAAAGTCTCAAAACTACTTGCTTAGAATGTTTTCAAAACACAAACAAAAAATCTGTATTGGAAATACATAAATTTGTTCATGGAACTTTTATTGGTTAGGGTAACATATCACCTAGGTATAAGTAGTAAATAATATTTTAAGAAATTATAGTAAAATATATTAATATGTGTTAATTTTATTCTGTAAGCCAAAAGAATCTTTTCTTTTCCAGTACTACAGGCTGAATATATACTGAGATCCTTGCTGTAACTTCTCAAGCTATGAGGAAAGAAACCTTGTTTAGATGACACACTATCAGTGCCAGAAACTGTAGGATCATTGCCTGTATAATTGTTGAACCACTTGAATATAAATACGTAAAATACAGAATTGTAAAATGAGGAGACCCAGCCATACCTACCAACTACCATATCTGCTCTCTTTGTCAGGAAAAAAAAAAATTTCCTCCCTCCTGTCCCTGAAAAGGAAAGAAAAAAAAAACAAAACAGAAAGAGTAAAAAATTTCAGGGAAGAAGAAAGCACAATCTTGCAGGGATAACAAATTACATATTTAAAATCATCTGCAACAAGAGCAACAAATATTAACATTCTAGCCCATGGTAGTAAGCTGAGGTAAACTAGGGGTTGGGAAAAGAGGCGAGGATATGTCATCATGACATTAGTATAGTTGATCTGTAAGGCTGAACATGAGAAATGAGAACATGGCTAACATCAACTAAGAAAATCCTCTAGACCAGTCTCAGGCCCTGATAGACAAGGATGAAGCTTAAAGTCTGATCTTTTCTCTGGTGCTTCGTCACTAGGTGGCTCATATCTCTGTGGTTGGAGGAAACATGAGGCAGCATGAAAGATTCCCTGCTCTATTTATCTTCTAAACATAATGTCTAAGACTAGTTGAGTGACAAAACACAGGATCAATCAATCAATAAGTCTTTGCTGAACATCGATTTTATAACTATCCTGTATAAGGCACGCTGGGAGAGAGAAGCATGTAACTATGTACCTACCTGTAAGAAGTATGTCATCTAAAACATTGCATGCAAATAGCAAAGTAGGAAGCAATGTATTTTTGTTTTGTAAAGAGAAATTAGTTGGAAAATTATTCCATTAACAAAGTAAGGAACAAAGAGCTTGACAGAAGTAAGACTGCAACATTTTATAACCCTTTGGAGGTTGAGAGAAATTGGTTAGGGCCAGCATGTGGAGAAGAGTTTCAAATCATGCAGGCTGAGGTGGGGAGTAGCCCAGACCTTATCACATGAGATTTTTCTGGAAGTTTGACCCTGAACCACTCCGCATACATCTGAAGGTTACAAAGCGTGAGTCCCAAATACTCCCCAAGACATTAACATTAAAGCACATGACAGAAACATGATGAATGTGACATGTACTCCATGTGAGTTACCTAATGCCTTTGTTTTTATATTGGTTCTTTATACAGATTCTATTTCCATGAGCTTCTCTATAAATCACAAGCATCTGCAACCAAATTGCACCAGTAAATCTCATAAAACAGCTTCCCTGAGACTAGATTCAAGATGTTAACACAACAAGAAGAGTTTCCTCATTTTATATAATGGCTGGGTAGGTCTTTTGAGGAAAAAATATTTCAAAATGTCATTTACTTGGTGGAGAAGTTCCAGGAAAGTGGCACTGTTGAATATCTTTAGTAAACTGTGTATTTGTACTCATTCTTAGAAGGCATTTAGAAAGAAAAATGTTATATTAACCTCTAACTGTTTCACCAAATCCCCCATTGTAAAGAAATATGGCATTCTCCTCCCCTAGCTAAACAAATACTTTGAAATGCAGGTTCCAGCTAAAGAACTTAGAACCTTCTAATCATTACATGACTAGGTGAAATTGGCTAGTATAACAAACCAGGGAAAGAAAAATAAACTAGTATAAATCATGTGTTTCTCCATGAATAACACAATAGTTTTATTCTTCCCACTATGTTGCAGTACACTTTAATTGAGGAAGTCTCTCCTTTAACATACACAGGATTTTCAAGATTTGCAAAGCTTTAAGTGGAACAGGTAATAAGAAAAAGTAAATTAAATAAGCTAGAAATATGAACAGCTTGAGCCTCTGTTATGAGTTCATAAATGCCTTAAATTAGGAAGAATTACAGTGGGATTTAGAGCTATTGGGATATATTTGCATCTTGAGCTGGTCTTTTTAATATTAAGTAGAACAATTTACTGACTTATTCCTTTGTAGGAAACAAAGGCATATTGTTACCTACTGTAATCTGTTAGCATAAAATATTTTGAATGCACTATAATGTGGGCACACAGAGTTTGAGACATATGTTCAGAATTGGAATCTGCACAAGATTTTAATTTTAATCAAAGCCAAAGCAGCCCATGACTCAGGTCACCGTCTGTCCTCCAGCAACAAAGACAATGTAGTTACTCTCAGAGGTTTTGTTTCATCCTATTTTCATCATATAAGAGTACAGTTGCTAGGATGAAGACATAAAAGATATGGACAAAAAGGGACTTAAATTCATTCAGGGAATACCTACAATAGTACATTCTTACAACGCCCTGCCTTTTAAAATATTTATACATACTTTGAAAACAGGCTAGGAAAGTAGTTTTCTTGTTACCCTTATCTTGCTGAAAGTCTTGCCAATATTCAAGTTGAGATGTATGTCTACAGAAGCTCTGGCTCGTAATCATTAATACTGTGAAATGAGTGTATCATAACAGGATGGTATAGCCTATTTGAAAAATTCTTTTTTTAAAATAATTTTTTAAATTTTTGGCTGTGTTGGGTCTTCATTGCTGCGTACAGGCTTTCTCTAGTTGCGGTGAGTGGGGGCTCCTTTTTGTTGCGGTGCACGAGCTTCTCATTGCGGGAGCTTCTCTTGTTGCAGAGCACGGGCTCTAGGCATGCGGGCTTCAGTAGTTGTGGCACACGGGCTCAGTATTTGTGGCTCACGGGCTCTAGAGCGCAGGCTCAGTAGTTGTAGCACACAAGCTTAGTTGCTCCACAGCATGTGGGATCTTCTCGGTCCAGGGCTCGAACCCGTGTCCCCTGCATTAGCAGGAGGATTCTTAACCACTGCGCCATCAGGGAAGCCCTGGGAAATTCTTATAATTTAATGATAATGCCGTGAATCTGTATTTCTTTGAATATAATAACTGAAGGTGTTAAAAAAAGATTATCAATGGATATGAGGTTATTTTTAAATTTTACTCTCATTTTTGCAATTTTGTTGACGGCTTCTCTATGAGATCTTTGAGCAGCAGCCCCTGATATGACATGCTCCACTGAATTAAGCAGTTTATTAATTAAACAATTAATTAAAATTGTCTAATTTTAGGAGCATGTTTCTTCAAATGTCTGTTCACAAAGCAGAAATTTTTTTCAAGCACCTAAACTCTGCTAGTTACCTTCAGGATGCTTAAAAATATATGTTGATTAGTAGAATAATTGGCTTTGCTGTGTCTCCTCCAATAGGACAAGTATTTTAGTCAAGTTTTAGTCAAATCCAGGAATTAGGGTGAATAATATTATTCTATATACTTAGCCAAAACCTTTTGCAAAGAAAAAAAAAAAAAAAGCTAATGCTCAGTGGCTGATTGCTGATCTCTATCTGTGGACTTCTCCATAACTGGTTAGTGGCATAACGAAGAGAATCACAGACCTCAAGGAGTCCTGACTCTGCACTGCCTCACAACTGGAAGATAATTTACCTAGATTTACTGAAAAATGTAGATGAATTGGTATCCTTACAAAACTCCGCTTTTCATATTACTCATACAATGCCTGTGAAGAACTACAATAATCACAGAGGAAATTATTATTCTGTGCATTACAAAATTATTATTTTGTAGGGTGCATTGAACACACCCAGACTTTGTATTCCTAATCTTACAGTGTGGCTGAATTTCCTATGAAAATGACATGCATCATTTACAAACTGCTTAAGGATTATGACTGTCAACCAATCCATATTACTCTTTGGGGGAATTGAAATGTGCTTATTCTTAGTAGCTATGGGTACCATCTCTTTGAGCTTTGTGATGGTCAAGATCATGTCATATTCATCTTTTAATCCCCAGTACCCACCTGCAAAATGGCTGTTCCATAACATCCATTCAATACATTCTTATTGAGTGAGTAAAGTGCTGATTGATATAGTGAAAAGATAAGTCAACTTAGTGAAACAATTGTCATGATGTAACCTATAAAACCAGTTGATGTGATTCTTTTTTCATTTTTCCAATTGCTGCTCTTGTATCATCAGAAAGAGCACTAGTGTAAAAATATTTCCCTTCATCTCTTACAGGTATTGGTTTGTATTTGGTTTCATGCTCAGTGTATGTTTGGAATACAGTATGAATAGAGTACTGGGCTATGGATATTTGAGATGGGTTCAGAAGACAATTATTACACAGTCTCTTGAGCCAAAATCCATGTATGAAACTACTATAAAAATACAAGGTAGGATGATATGAGGCATTATAATGAGTGTATGAATAGCACAATTTAGTGTAGTAAAAATCAAAAAGTTACTCTATCTAGACTGAAGTAATCAAGGAATAATCTTGGAGGACATAAGATTTGAACTACATCTCAATGTCTAACAAGAGTTGAATTAGTGGAAAGTAGTGGTGATTAGAATACAAGTGGAGGGTAGTATGGTTAGAAGTATGTAGACTAAGCTTTGTAGTTTTGGAAAACAACAGAAAGATCAAGAGTTTCATAGGCCATATTTCCTCTTGCTTTTAGGATAAAGACAAAATCTCCTTAACATGGCTTTAAGTTGCTACATGATTTAGAATCTACCTACTTCTCCAGCCTCATCCCCCACGCTTTGCTGCCTCTGATCAAGCCTTGCATGGCACTGTTCTCACATCCTGGAAGATTTTCTTTTGCTTTTTACCTAGGCAATGCCAAGTCATCTTTCAGATCTCAATTCAAGTATCACTTTCTTTTGGATTAGGTCAACCTCCCATCCTGCCCTGCTATTAGCTATTATAGCACTATGTACCTCTCCTTAATGACACTTAACACAGTTGTAATTTTACATTTATTTGTTTGATTATGAGTGTGCCTCCTCCACTGGACTATTAGTTCTATAAGAGTATGGATCATCTCTATTTTCATTTACCATGCTATCCACAGTGCCTAACAGTGCCTGATGCATAATAGGTGCTCATACACAAATGGAGTTGGATAATTAAAATAGGCTCAGATTAGTGAAGGCCTTTACAATGGGCTAGTGAATTTTACTATATTGAAGCATCATATATTCATTGATCTAACAAATATATTTTGAATAGTGATTATACACTGGACTTTGTACCAGGTACGGAAAATACAAAAATGGAAGATACTTCTTGCCTGTGGTCTATTCAATATGAGGGAGACAGATAAAAATAACAGGCATTTACAATGTAGGGTGAGCAATGCTTCTATGATAGAAATATAGTACTTTTGGAGCATTAAGGAAGAGACCTCTAAAAAGGATAGTGATGGCAAGGGGAGGCTGCCTGGTAGATACGGGTAATATCTAAATTGATTTTTGACCTTTACTCTGCTTATAATATAAGAATGAATCTAAAAACTAACCAGTAAAGTAGCATCAGTAAATAATAGAATGCCTTTTAAAGTTTATAGATTAAAATCAAATAAACAGGAACAGAAATGGTTCAGAGAATTGGAACCCAGAGCATCGGTGGGGCCAATGAGAGAGCAGATGAGTTAGGAGGGTGAGTTTACCAGCCTCCTATTCTTATGGTCCTTTCGAGGGGATTTCTGAAGATTATACGAATTACCTCATCGCTTTTCTGAAATTTTGTTCTATATGCATGTGAACTATAATGAGCATCTGTTCCACAGATATAACCTTGTCTCCAGACTTAGATGAGAACCCCTTTTCTAAATATAGTGTCGACAGGGATACTCTAAAGGAGGAGGTAGAGGACAAGATGTTGTTTTTGTAAACTTTCAAATCAAGAAGTATAGACTGAGTTTCTGTTTCTCCTGCACTATACTAGGCAATATGGAGAAGAGAGGAGATGAAGACTATTCTTACCCTAGAGGAAGATAAATGTGCTCTTTATGAGAGCTGACATTCAAAATCACTTTCTAGTTGCTACAAAAAGGCACTAAAAAAGAAATAGCCCTTATGTTTATAATGTATTTCATTCACAGGCAACTATTAGAAAATTTAAAGTGAATATAGAAGGGTTAAAAACTAAACATCCAAATATTCCTAAAGCATATTGGTTCAGTTTCAAGACATTTGCTAAAATTAGGCATAGAGCCTCACTTAGAAATAAATATAGCAAATTGCTACTTTGGAAATTGGGCTCTTGGGAATCTCTGCTCCTATTTCAAGTGGTCATTCTTAATTACACACATGAAGAAAATCAAATATATCTTTAGATCAGATTTTTCTCTTAGGACAAAAATAATTATCCTGCTTCAACCTAGGTATAATATTCCTTCTTTTACTGTGAAGCTACTTACATCTTTCAGCAAATAACAAGTCAACAAAGTCAAAGCAAAGCCTATTGGAATAAGCAAATTTACTCTGATGCATTTTAGAATCACTATAAAAAAGATTCTAGGAAGCTCTTTCCAGATGAAGAAGGTAGGCAACAAGGGTTACTTTCTACTGGAAGAACAGAGCAGGGGATGAAAATGGAAACTTCCTGAGGTTGGAGGGTTTGGGAAAGAGCCTGGCAGGAAGACTAAGAAGTCAAATGATATCTGTCAACTATTTGCAACATATTAGAACATGACTTTCAAAGCCAATTGAATTCTACTTACTGTAGCTCAATGGGAAGGCAAACAGGAAGCCAGAGACAGTATAATTATTCAGTATTTCTCTGAGTATAAAAAGATCTGGTCACAACTCAGCATCTCCTGTCTCAGAAAGGAAAACTTTGGACATGGATGAGATCTGCTCAAGAGACTGAATATAGTGACAAAAAAGAGAGGTGAGGATGAAAGATTAGGGAAAAACCAATGAAGAGTAAGTAGATGAGAGAGAAAGTATCAAAAGAAATGGCCTTCATTCATTCAACAAACATTTCTGGAGCCTTGCATATTAAAGGACTGAAAAAAAACTGTCTGTTCACTTGAGGACTCTCAGTTAAGTTGAGAGAGGCAGATGATTTAATAGATAATAATAACACGATATTCAAAGCTAATATCTCCTCTTGTGCCCTGGATCTTATCTCCTCACTCCTCTGAGACCTTATTCCATCACGTTCCCCCTCTCTTTACTCTATCTTCAAACTTTCCTTCTTAGTTCACTTGTTTTCTTTTGGATTGTAAACATACAAAATTTTCTTGGTTAGTAAAAAATACAAAAAAAACAAAAAAACCTCCCACTGATGTTGTTTCTCAATCTGTCTGTCACTGCCCCTTCCTTTCCTTCCTTTCACATATAAGCTATATTTGAAGTTTCAACTTAATGTATTCCAATTCACTCTTCAATTTATTGCTGTCTTGTGCTCTCAAAATTTCCCTGAAGCTGTGATTACTAAGGACATCAGTGACTCCATGAATGACAAATATAATTAATTAGTTCTTTTCTTACTTGACCTGTCTATGGCATTTGATACTGTTGACCTCATTGAAATTCTATCCTCCCATCTCCATGATATCAATTTTCTGGCTCTGTCCCTTACTATCTAGCCATTCCTATTTTCTCTGAAGTCCTCCTTTAAATATTGGTGTTTTTCAGAACTTCGCCTTTGGTCCTCTTCTCACCCTCAATGTTCTTCTGGGTTACTTAACCCATTCGGGCAATATCTATTACCATCTAGTACACTGTTGACACCAAAATCTTTATCTGTAGGCAATGGCCTCTATCTTGAGGTTCAGACTCAAATATCCAAATTTGTACCAAACATTGACACATGGCACCCTAACAC
>NW_020173278.1:56884-77772 GCF_003031525.2 Neophocaena asiaeorientalis asiaeorientalis
CTCTCTCTCTCTCTCTCTCTCTCTCTCTATATATATATATATATATATATATATATATATATATATATATATATATATAAAACAGAAAGAGAAGAAAAAACAAAACATTAATTATTTTCTTCATTCCCTGACCATCATGTTTACTTAGTGTTATAAGACCAGTCAACCTGACTACTCCCTCTTTACCCTATGCATACAAATGGTAACATCAGTCAATCAATTCTAATTCTTTAATATCTCATAAATCTATATTCTCTTCTCTCATTTTTTGATTTTTTTGTATTCTACTAGTTGGTTCTGCTACTTTAGTTTTACTCTATTCCATTCCATCTCCCACATAAATTTCAGAATGACTTTTCTAAAATGCCTATCCTACTAGGTCACCTGCCTGCCTTAAGCCTCTCAAAAATTCTTCATTGTCTGCAGCTGTGGCTCTTAAACTTTCCTGTGCGTAAGTATACTTAGGAGGATTGGTTAAAACATGGAGTGTTGGGTCCCATCCCCAGGGTTTCTGATTCAGGAGCTATGGTGTTGGGCCTCAAAATTTACATTTCTAACAGTTTCCCAGGTTAATTTGGATGTATACTCAACAGAATTTATCACTTGGCTGTGCAGCAAGGGGAAGGAAAAATAAGGAGTGCAGGGTGACAGCTGAATTTCTGACATCAGAAACTTAAGAAGTTGGGTGGGTGTTGGTACAATCACTGAGAAGGAGGATATAAGGAGTTATCTGGGAAGAGGACACCAAATGTGATGAGCTTAATTTTGAAATGTTAAGGTGTTGTTTCAAACTGTACCCTCTGTTTCCATACCCTTACTTGCCTTGAACCAACTCCAGTTTCCAGCCACTTTGTACTATTTATAAGTCACTGAATGCAATGAAGATATATCATGTCTCTCTTCTAAAGAACTATATGTCTGTAATTCCTTTGCCTCTCCCCCTTCTTTCTGATGAATATTCAACTTATCCTTCATGACCCAGCCTAAGCATCTCTTTCTCATTTTAGTCTTCCCTTCTCAGTCTCCACTTTCTCATCTCTAAAATGAGCTTAAGAAGAATATCATTTTTCTTTATAATGGTTACATGAGGACTTATATGAGGATACCCTTAGACCCAGAGGAGGAAGACTGATTGGAGAAGTGGTTTCTAGTTTCATCTAGTGTCAAGATTTGCATGTTTGAAGAAACACCATACATTTGTCAATGGCAAAACAATATGCATCACCATATACACTATTCCTAATTCCATCTAGTCAAATTAGGTAATGTTAAATTCATGGAGTCTCTATACTTCCTAGCTCATAAAATAAACAAAGAAAAGTTATTGAATTACTGTACAGTACTCTGCTGCTAGACTCTTTGGGGAGTTGTGGTCTGGTTACATAGACAAAACCAACACATATCAAATAATTAGAGAGCAATTACATACTAAAATGTGTGTTACAATTATAATAAGGTAATCAGAGAAAGTGGAACTGAGTTTCACCAGAAGTAATAGAGAAGACTTCATAGAGGATTTAGAGCTTGAGCTGAATGTTGGCAGTTGGTGAGAATTGGATAGATGGAAAGAAGGAGAAAAAACATTGAGTGCCAGGACAATGACAAGAACAAAATCTTGGATGTAGGAATTAGCATAGCCTATGTAGAAGACAATGAGAAAATCAGGTTAACCAGAACAGAATGTGAAAACCAGAGACCAGAAAGTGAAACCAGACTAGATTTGTGGTCAAGGGTCAGCATTTGAAAGATCCTGAAAACAACACAGAGACATTTGGTCTTGATATGGTAAGCAATGAGGATTTTTTTTTAACTTTTTATTTTATACTGGAATATAGTTGATTAACAATGTTGTTTTAGTTTCAGGTGTACAGCATAGTGATTCAGTTATACATATACATGTATTTTTTTAATTTGTATTAGAGCATAGTTGTTTGCAATGTTGTGTTAGTTTCTGTTGTACAGCAAAGTGAATCAGTTATACATATACATATATCCACTCTTTTTTAGATTCTTTTCCCATATAAGTCATTAGAGAGTATTGAGTAGAATTCCCTGTACTACACAGTAGGTCCTTATTAGTTATCTATTTTATATATAGTAGTGTGTATATATGTCAATCCCAATCTTTCAATTTATTCCTTCCCCTCCCTTACCCCCTGGTAACCATAAGTTTGTTTTCTATATCTGTAACTCTATTTCCATATACAGGTATTCTTTACAGGTTCCTGAATTAAAGAAGTAGAGTTTTGGTAAGGTAAGTTTATAAATAGTAATTTAAAAGGTTAGAAGAAGAGAGAGACTGGAGACAGGCAACTAGTTATGAGAGATGACTATCAAAGAAGGGTGATATTCTGAGAATTTGAGAAGGAAAGAAAGAACAGTTCTTTGCAGATTTTAGAAATGATGCATGATTGGATGAATAAGAGAATTCCTAAGTCCCACATATTCAACAAGGATGTAAATTAAGACATTTAGAGGTCTTCAGTACTGAATAGATAATATCCCTAAATATAGGTAATTCAAAGTAAACAGAATTCTAAAATATAAAATAAATTCTAGCAAACCAAAGGGATCTTTTTCTCATGACTACTTCTATACTTTAAAAATATTCATCAAAATTTACAGATATCTCTGCATTGTTAGTGCCATAAGGACATGCTTTGTCTGCCCATTAAGCAAACCAGTAGCACAAGTAAAATTAGCTAACAACAAAAAACCTCCCATGGTGGGTCAGAGTACACAAAAGCCATTTTACAAACTTCATCCTATTTTATCAGACAATACTGTGAACTTGCTTATTTATCTTCATTTTAAAGAAAAGTACAAAATTATTAAATGCATGGTCAAAAACCTTTTGATCAGAGACAGGTCATTATAATTCTCTGAGCCTCAGTTTCCTCATCTATTTAACAGGGAGGTTAGTAATAATGCTCTCAGAGGGTAGCTGCAAACATTAAATGAGATGTGGTATGTCTCAGTGTCTAGTATAGCCCATATATGCATATAGATATAGATATATTGCAACAATATTTATTGAATTGACTCAATAAATGCTCAAAAGTACTTATTGAACTGATATCTTCATGAGATCAACAGATTCTTAGAAAATTCCTTATAACCATGCTTTATTTCTAATTATTTTTCATCAAGTACCCCAATTTTAAAATGGATGCCAATAGGAACCAAACACTTAGAGAGTACAGCCAACAGGAATGAACTAAGATTTGTTAACTTGAAAAGGGGGTCTATTCAAGTTTCTGCATGTTTTCATCAAAGTCAAACTCTGGAGGAAACATACATATACACATATACATATACATACACACTCATTCAACCCTTCAACACAACCGATGGGAATACTAAAGGTACACATATATCTCCATACATGAATTTGAGAACATTCTACATTGTCATGGCTGATTTATGAGGCCCTTTCACTAAGAGGGATAAATGTATTATTAGGACTACTGAGAATAAGGCTCATAAGTCAAATATGCCATTTGTACCTTTAAAAATATGTCACTGTCAAAATTCCTCACCTTCTCCTGGGATTTGTGGCATGCTGCCCAATGTCTTAAATGTGAAAAATACTTGATACACATTTTGGTGACAATTCAGTATTCAAATACTGGTGAAGTGCCAGGAGATTGTACCTAGAACTCTACTTATTTTTTGTCAACTGAGGCCAACATCAGAGGACATCATTTATTTATTTATGTATTTATCAATATATTTATTTGTTTGTTTTGTTTATTTTGTTTTTTGGGAGGGGAGTGTAACACAAGATTTTTCTATACAATCTCTGCTTCCTAAGAATGTTTCAAACTAGCTCTGTGAACTGCTGTGATGAGAGGTCATAAATAGACAAGTGAATAAAACCTCAGTGGTTTCTGATTATGCCACTTAAGTATTCAGAGTCAGTAGCCAACAGAGCCTGGCTAAACTTTATCACTCTAATCTTCATCACTCTAATCTTCAGATACAGTCAGTTTTCTTTAAGCCTAGTGGCCTGGTTTTGCAGAACAGCATATTTTTATTTTTTTAAAAAAGTTTATTCATTTATTTACCTATTTTTGGCTGCATTGGGTCTTCGTTGCTGCACATGGGCTTCTCATTGCGGGGGCTTCTCTTGTTGTGGAGCACAGGCTCTAGGCATGTGGGCTTCAGTAGTTGTAGCATGTAGACTCAGTAGTTGTGGCTCACAGGCTCTAAAGCACAGGCTCAGTAGTTGGGGCACACGGGCTTAGTTGCTCCATGGCATGTGGGATCCAGGGCTTGAACCCATGTCCCCTGCAATGGCAATCTCATTGCGGGGGCTTCTCTTGTTGTGGAGCACAGGCTCTAGGCATGTGGGCTTCAGTAGTTGTAGCATGTAGACTCAGTAGTTGTGGCTCACAGGCTCTAAAGCACAGGCTCAGTAGTTGGGGCACACGGGCTTAGTTGCTCCATGGCATGTGGGATCCAGGGCTTGAACCCATGTCCCCTGCAATGGCAGGTGGGTTCTTACCCACTGTGCCACCAGGGAAGCCCGAACAGCATATTTTAAATAAGCCGAAGTTATGCTAGGATTGAGACTCCTTAGGTATCATTAATTTACTGGAGCACCCTACAACATGATTATTATTCACTCTGGAGTCTCATAAGTAATTGAAGCCCAACTACATTGGCTGAAATAAATGAACAAAATATCACAAGCTAGTTTTCTCATGTGTAAAAAAAATGGATAATAATAACTACCTTGCCTTGCTTAACTCACAGAGTTCACCCCATAAGCCCAAGGATTAAATGAAGAAAATATCTGTGAAAATGTTTTGTGTGCTGTAATATAAAGCATTATTGTGAGGTTGGTGATAGTAATTCCAGGTCTTTAACTTATTTCATCATATATTTTCCTTACCTATAGATTTAAAAAATTTAGTTTTTGTCAGTGCGTCTCTTACTTACCAGACTTATCGGAAATAAAGACATCTAAAACACATATTTACAAGATTAGCTTTTCACCCTGGATGTACCAGAGGCAAAAACCTGTACCATGGATAGTGTAACTATCTGTGAAGATATTTCCCTCACACAGAATTTCAAGTAAAATATGGTTAATTAAGGCCTTGGGAATTGGCTTGCTATTACTAATATATTAACTTCCCTTAAGCATGTTAAAGGCCCATAAGATAGTGGGGAATACTATTTTATAGAGCAATTTCTCTGTACTTTGCTTAAAAAAACAATATAGGAAACTCTTAAACAAGCAGATTAAGGGATGATAGTTGCTATATACTAATTCATATTACAAATAGATTACCTTAAATAAAATCCCCTATAGCATTTAACTCTTCATTCATTCTTTTATTCAATAAACATTTATTGGGATTTGACATGTACACACTGCTATATATAAAATGGATAACCTACAAGGACCTGCTGGGGAACACAGGGAACTCTGCTCAATATTATGTAACAACCTAAATGGGAAAAGAATTTGAAAAAGAATAGATACATGTATATGTATAACTGAATCACGTTGCTGTACACGTGAAACTAACACAACATTGTTAATCAACTATACTGCAATAGAAAGTTAAAAAATAAATTAAAAAATAAACTTAAATAACATCAAAAATAATTTATTGAACACCAATTATACTTTAGGCACTCTGCTGGATGATGGGACAATTTTGATATATACACACACTCCTTACTTCTAGGATTCAACAGTATGAATGTTTCTGTATTATTAGAATGCTAGCTTATGAATGGGGAGAAATTTGTGATTGGTGAAAGGAGAGAAGTAGAAAATGGTGGGATTTGAGGCAGGGGCCAAATCACAAAGGCCTTGGTGATGGAGACTCACTGAAGTTTTAATGTAGTGTAGTGATGTTATTAGATTTGCATTTTAGAAAGAGCATTGTGTAATCTTCCTTTTTCTCTGAAAATCTGACTATTAAAAGGGCACAACTGCAGAGGAGGGGAAACTGGAAACATATGATGAAAAAACATTTTTTAATTGATCGGAAGACAGATGAGTAGGAGATGTTTATTTTTTAAGTGACTCCTAAAAGAGGAACACAAATCAATATGACTGAAGAGTCTCTGAGCTATGTGTGTCTCATAGACCATTTCCATAGGATAGGGGGAAGGGAGATGGGGAGGATGAGGAAGGCTGGGGGCAGGGTTGAGGCAAATCTCCATGTTGTCCCAAGTTGACTAGATCATAGAATGCAGTTGCCTGGGACGGTCCCAATTTAGGCCAGTTGTCCCAGCATAATTTTTAGTAATTTATCCTCCTTCAGTCTCAAAAGTTATCTAGTTTGGAAGATAAATTATATAGGCACCCTACCCTAACCCTACTAACAAAGTATTCATTCATCACCTGGGAAGTCATTGGAAAAAGAACTATCTTAGAGATCCCAGCTGCTGGTCTAGACAGAGCAAAGTAAAACATGCTCTGTATTCACTCCACACTAGAAGGACAGTAATTCCCAAAAACAACATGAGATGACTAATGGGATGTTTGTCAAACCTATGGCTGACTAGCCTCAAGTTCCTATCCTGAAAACATTGAGCACAATTACCCTGAGGAAACTTCTCTAAGACATTCACAGCTCCTGAATGGTACTTGCCTAACAACTGCATAATCCAGTTCAAGTTACTACAACAGTAGAATTTGATAATTAAGAGAGACTCAATGGACATCTTTTAGGGAAAATGGCATTTTAATGCCTATGCCCAGCTCCTGGCTATAGAAGAAAATGAGGAGGCCAACAAATGGCAGTATCTAAGATTATACTTTGATTCCAAGATAAACAGAATCCAACTCAATCTAATGCTCCACTATATGTCAAAGAAACATAAAATTACAAATAAAATATTCTATAAATTTCAAATAATAACAAAATAACACTATCAAGCAAGTGGTATATCTTAGAAGTCACACTAGGAATGGCATAGGAAAGCATAAAATAATCTTCTACCAAAACTAATGAGGAGGGGCTTCCCTGGTGGCACAGTGGTTGAGAGTCCGCCTGCTGATGCAGGGGACACATGTTCGTGCCCCAGTCCGGGAAGGTCCCACGTGCCACGGAGCGGCTGGGCCCGTGAGCCATGGCCACTGAGCCTGCGCATCCGGAGCCTGTGCTCCGCAACGGGAGAGGCCACAACAGTGAGAGGCCCGTGTAACGCAAAAAAAAAACCCCAAAAAACAAAAACTAAGCAGGAGGAAGAACCCTCCTGTGAGCATATTTTAAAAAGACATTAAAATTAAAATATAATAATTTATGCTGATAATATATCATGCTAGGAATTCCTTTACAGTCAATTATTTATAATCAGAAATACAAACTTGCAACTCAAGTTGCAAATTTCAAATGACCCTAATAAGGAACTAATTCCCAATGATTAGTACCCCTTTTATGTACTAAGACACAAAGCAAATCAAATCAAGACAAAATTATAACAAGATGCAATCTGGATGTATTAAATAAAACTAAATTGTGGATAAAAGAGATGTTTTACACAAAAAACTCTGACAAATCTAGACATAAGAAAGTGCATATTTTGTTCCAATTAAAGGGTGATTTTAAGAACAATATAGTCATTGGTTACAAGATTGAGAGATGCAAGCCTTACACTATTTTCAATGGTAAGTTGGACCATTACTGAACTGGCCTCTTCATAGACTGTGGTTATTGCTCTTACCTGTTTTCCATTTGTCAGACTAGCTTGTCCTTATAACATGGGGAAGTTAAGCTGGAAATTATAAAGATCTCTCAATTAAAAAGCATAAATTTGCCCAATTTTTTAAATAATGTTTGCAGAAAATCTGTGGTCATAACAATTCATTTTGTCTTCTTAATCGTATTAACTTTGAGTCACTATTAGTGAAAAAACCTTTTTGTGTTGGTAAAGTATTTGTTTTGATCCAAAACTTCTTGTGGTATGTCTCAATATGAGTATGTGCATTCTAAATTTTTTGTTTAGGTAGGCAAAACTGTGGCAGGTGACATGGTCAGAGTTACTAATTTATGCTTTTATAGAATAGCTTGTTTTCTTCAACTACTCACGTACTAGAGACTCAATGCATAATATATATCAATCACTTTCTGCTTTTTAAATTAACCTGAGCTGAAGAGGTCTTAATTTTTTCAGTGTATTGCAAATGTGAAGTCCTTTATTCCTTAATTTGCAAAGAGATCTTTATTAACTTAAATATTATGATGAACTAATTTCACACTGTAATTACATTTCACTTACAGTATAGTTTTATGTTTCATAGTAAGGAAATGGTCCTGATTACTGTGATAGCATAAACAAAATAAAATAGAACTGTTCGGGCTTCCCTGGTGGCGCAGTGGTTGAGAATCTGCCTGCCAATGCAGGGGACACGGGTTCGAGCCCTGGTCTGGGAAGATCCCACGTGCCGCGGAGCAACTAGGCCCGTGAGCCACGACTACTGAGCCTGCGCGTCTGGAGCCTGTGCTCTGCAACAAGAGAGGCCGCGACAGTGAGAGGCCCGTGCACCGCGATGAAGAGTGGCCCCCGCTCGCCACAACTAGAGAAAGTCCTCGCACAGAAACGAAGACCCAACACAGCCAAAAATAAATAAATAAATAAAAAAAAATAGAACTGTTCGCTCATAATCATCAAGTGAGAACATTTTTACAGCAAATGTACACAGTGAAAGTTGTGATGAAAAATATATGCAGGTGACAAGGTTGACAAATAAGTATACAATTTCTGATCACAGGTACAAAACAGCAACAAAAGAATAAATATGCTTTATAATGAATTTGGAGTTGTGCTCTGCCTTCACAAATGATCTAAGATCCATGGTGTTAAATAAATAATATATATTTGTGTGTATATACATATACAGTTACATATACATCATCTACTCTGAACCTCAAAAGAATGGTAGACTTGGAAACAAGAAGGGACCTTAAAGATCATGTTGTCCATCCTGTCTCTTTCTCCCCAGCTCCCATTTTATAGATGAGAAAACTGGGGCTCAGAGAGGTAAAGCATTTTCATTAAGGTCCCGTAACAAGGTAGTGGCAGAGCAAGCTTGAGAATTCATGTCTCATACATCTCACTTTTATTGTATGATCATGTAGGTAGGATTAAATCTAATAGTGCTAGAGAAATGTCCTAATGTATTACGTCACAGCAAGACTCTGTATGTATCTCTTAACCTCACATCAGTACTTCTCAAACTAGAGGTTTTGGGGGGCAGAACTTTTTATGAGAATACTTGTGTGTATTTCAACTGAACTAAATCAACAAAATATATTTTCAGTATGCTACGTGATCACCTCAAAACTGGGTACTGCCACATGGCTTTAGTGCCAACATTTACATATTTGTGATTATATTGGCAACAACTAATATTATATATAAATGCATACATATAAATGTGTATAAATGATGGTTTCGTATTAAATGAGAACCAAAGGATATCATGGTGCACCATAGTCCAAATAATAAATAATGTTAGGGAAACTGCAGCACCTCATGGCACACAGTAACCCAGCCATGCACAACTCAAAGAACCTGCACTTGTCAGCCAGTACATATTTCAAGCAATGATTTTATTTCAGTAAAATCTGACCGCTTAATGTGACTTTTAAATTTATCCATTTTGTGGTTTTATTTATGTTACATTTGTAATTTTATTTCTGAAAAAAAGTTATAGATCTAAAGATTTATAGCTAACTCAATATCTGTTTGCAATTTTATAAAAGGTATAGTGAACAAAATTTAAGATCACCATAGGGCAACACAGGAAGTTTTCTTCCTTTAAAGGTCTAATTTGTTAACCAGTTCCTTTCCTGAATGGGTTTACATTCTATTGTGCCTTCGTATTTGTGCAGAGGAGTCTGAGAAAGCAAAGGAACATCCTAGTTTGGAACACGCTACATCTGAGGTCTCATTTTATTGAAACACTAACATCATGGGGAAAGAGAAGGATGAAATGTCTACATGTTGTAAGCCTTCGCTCCTTCTAGGTTCTCATCAATTCTCCTGGCTTCCACTATCCTTTCTCCTCATACCTCTCCTTTGCCTTCAGAGCCCAGTTTTGATTTTTTAAAACATTTTTAATTGGAGTATAATTGCTTTACAATGGTGTGTTAGGTTCTACTTTATAACAAAGTGAGTCAGCTATACATATACATATGCCCCCATATCTCCTCCTGGTTCTGATTTTACATTTGATCTACAATTCCATATTTTCTCTGCTTAATAGATACTTCTACCATCAACCCAATCTCAGAATGTCAGAAACCAAAGTAAGTATTTTTTTCTCCCAAGTCTTTATCCCTTTAGATTAAAAAATTAACAATAATCTCTATCAATGGTACCATCATTCCCCTTTTCACTCAAATCTGAGACTTGGCAAATCGCATTGCTTCTTTCTCCAAAATGGCTGTTGCATTCATATCCTCATTTCTGTTCTCATTGTAACTGACCCAGTTTATACCTTTATTTCCTCACATCTGGATTATTTTAAACAATCATTCAATTGTGTTATTATGTACTCTGCTGTAAGTACTATCCTGACCACAATCTCTGGAAACTGGCTGCGTCTATTGAAATCTCTCTTACATAAATTCTGCTACTTAGTACCTGGGGGTTCTTGGCAAGTTATATTATTTCTCTATGCTTTAGTTTCTCCATCTAAATAACAGGGAGGATAATAATAACAAAACCTGTCTTATAGGGTTGCTGTAAGAATTAGACATATTAAAATGTATAAAAAGTGTACTGGCTGACATATAAGTAGTCAATAAATGTTGTCTCTTAACATAAAATGTTTCCTATCTGCTCTACCTAAATCTAACAGCTTCTGCATATCATCCCCTCTGTTTAGTGTGTGAGGAAACCTATGCACCACTTGTTTCAATAATATGAATGCATTTTGCCTTTCTATCTTTGGTTTCCTGATTTTCATGTTTTCTGTACCATGACATAAAGCAAAGATGGATACAAGGGGAAGTGAGAGTTGAGACTAATGTGGCAGAAAGAAATTCTCTGCTGAGGCAGCACAGTTAAGAATAAAACTAGGAAAGAATAATAGAAAAACATGCATGTAAGAGACAAATTTTGGTTCAACTTCCAAACCTAATATTCCTGGCTGTGTGATCTTGACTAAGTCATTTATCAACTCTATCTTTACTTCCTCATTTGTAAATTAGGGATAATAACCACCAATCTTATAAGGTTGTTGTGAGGTAATATAAAAACACTTGGAAAATAAACTGTGAGCTCCATGAGGGTAGACTTTCATCTGTCTTGTTTACTGCTATATCATTTTTTAGCACAGTAGGCACTCAATAAGTAGAGATGCATGAGTAAACTTCCTGGCACATGATGGGTGCTTATTAAATTATAGCTGCTATCATTATTCATCCCTTTTCCTCTGTACCTGTTGCATTTGTATGAACTCTGAAAAATGAAGTTGAACCAGAGAATTCTCAGTACAGCTTCAGAGTAGGAGATGGTAATCTGTACTGTCAAGTCAATAAAGAAGCCAATCAATACAAAGGAGACTTTTGTATGTTAGGTGTCTGTAAGTCTCTAATTGCATTTTCATTCATCTTCTAACAAGTGTTTTCTTTGACTAGAACAGGTCAATATTAAAATCAGGCCTAGGGAAATTCCATTGTGGACACTCTGATGAATTCAAGACAGGATGACTATATCGCCTTGCTTTGGAGTGGAGAGAGCTATGGAACTAGGAGTCATGAGACTGGGTTGAAATACTGGCTCTGCCACAGGCTGCATCTGTCAACCTTGCCAATTCTTTACCCCTCCTTGGGTCTCAGCTTCCTTGTCTTCTCACAGGAAGAAACCACAAGTCATGTCCTCATTTTTAGCATACTTATTATGTGAAAAAATTACCTTTAGGATCTCAAACTCTGAAATTCTCTCTGACCACAACTTCTTATTTTTCTGCCCTCCTTATTCCCCTCTCTCCCTGAGCCAGAAAGGAAGCATGGTGTACTGCATTGCTTCTCAAGAGTTTCAGCAACAAGGGAATTTTTCTTTTTCTTTCATGTTCTCCTAAGTTTTAAAAAAAATCACCTATATCAACTGCATTTATGATATAAAATTCACTTTTACCATTTCCATTCATCAAAGACATATATAGCTGCCAATCAGTTTCCCATCAGCATAAGATAGTCACTATTACCAAAACGAGCTGATATAATTTCAGGCAAAAGCAAAGAAACTTGACATTTTAGTCAGGTTGTGTAATTTATCACAAGTAAATGAATGCTCTCTGTTAGACTCCTTTCAAATATTGAAAATGATTCATAGATTCTCATTACTACCTTTAGATATATCCCCAGGGAGAGGGTAGGGGCAGAAAACTCAGGCTAGGAATCACTGGTATAATAGAAAGAATGCTGGATTCTAATAAATGACACAGAATTGCAGAGCCTCAGTTTTGACTTTCTATTAAAAGAGAACAATATCTCACATAGTACCTTGTAGCTACCATTTTTGAGTATGCCCTATGTGTAAGTTACATTGCTAAGTGCTTTATATATGCAGTCTTATTTAAACCTTACAGTCACCTCATGACGTTATCCCCATTTACAAGTGAGAAAACTGAGGCATAAGTGGTCAAATCAATGTCCAAGATTATACCACTTGTAAATGGCAGACCTGGAGTATAAACCAAGGTTTGTTTGAGTCCAAAGCCATCCTCTTAACATCTCTGTCATACTCACACATGCTAGGGATAAGTGATATCAAAACACTTTGCAGATTAAACATTATACAAATACAAGGCACAATTGCTATCAGCATTCATGGAAGAAGTCCATTCTTATAACCCCTCCCTATGCTCCCAGCCCATCATCTCTCTTTTAGCTTCCTTATCTACCACTCAAATATATACCCATTCGCTAACTCCTTCAAAAATAAAAGCCTTCAAAGGTTGACTTTCTGCCATCATTTCCTCATCAGTGACAAATCCTAAGTAATACTCAGGATGGAGAAAGTCCACAAAAGAGGCAGAGTCATTCTCATGACCCTTTTTCTGCCTATCAAAGCCTAATCCTTCAGGGCCACTACCTCTGTGAAGCAATTAATGATATCATCCATTGATATGATAGCTCCTACTTTTGAATCCCTATATCGTTTTGTTTGTAACACTCTTTTGAAATTATTGATATAATTCTGCTTTCTCTCATAGATTTTTTGTGTAACAGTTTCAACCTGAACAAAATACTGTAAACTTCTTGGGAATACAAACTGTTTTACTCACTGGATTGGACCATATCATAGCTGAAAGGAATCTCAGAGACCATCAAATCCAGCCCCTAGGCCATAAAATGGGAAGTGAATCTCTAAATCGCATAACTAAGTGGCAGAGCTGGGATTAGAGGGCAAATCTCCTGACTCTAAGACCAGCGGACTGCCTTTTGAGTTTGCATTCTCCACAATGCCTACTGTGATGCTTTGCACATAGTAACTATTCAAAAAATACTAGTTGACTAGAATAGAAAATTGGACAAAACATTACATTTTTGAGAAGCTGATATATTTTTTTACTTTATTAAAGGTTAGAGCATATGTTTGTAGTTGGTGAACATGTTTCAAGGAATAGGAGGTAAATGGCTGACTGAAATATTTATGCATGAAAAAACTTTTTCACTAAATGTTTTAATGTTCAGATACAAAATCTGTTATGGGAAAGTCGTTATTTCCCATCTACTGCTTTCATCTTAACTAAATGTACTCTATGAAACCTGCTCATTCATTCTGTTATCACAACACATTTTCTAAAATTCTGGACATCTAGCAGAGCATGCTTTCCTCCAAATGTATCTTATCCCATTTTACCACTGTATCATTTTTCTCAAATGATTATATTAGCACGAGGAAGCCTATAACACACTGGTAAAATACATTCTTCGTAAAGTGAAAATTATGATTCCTGTCTTCTCTAAAACGTATACCTGCTCGATTTTCATGTACAACATTTTTTTGGAAACATGGCAATATTTATTCATAATAATAAACATGATTTTTTAAAATATTTTTGAAATTTATTTTATTTTTTATACAGCAATTTCTTATTAGTCATCAATTTTATAAATATTAGTGTATATATGTCAATCCCAATCTCCCAATTCATATCACCACCCCTGCCCCTGCTTTCCCCCCTTGGTGTCCATTAATTGGTTCTCTACATCTGTGTCTCTATTTTTGCCTTGCAAACTGGTTCATCTGTACCATTTTTCTAGATTCCACATATATGCATTAATATACAATATTTGTTTTTCTCTTTCTGACTTACTTCACTCTGTATGACAGTCTCTAGGTCCATCCACATCTCTACAAATGACCCAATTTTGTTCCCTTTTATGGCTGAGTAATATTCCATTGTATATATGTACCATATCATCTTTATCCAGTCATCTGTTGATGGACATGTAGGTTGCTTCCATGACCTGGCTATTGTAAATAGTGCTGCAATGAACACTGTGGTGCATGTGCCTTTTTGAATTATGGTTTTCTCTGGGTATATGCCCAGTAGTGGGATTGCAGGGTCATATGGTAATTCTATTTTTAGTTTCTGAAGGAACCTCCATACTGTTCTCCACAGTGGCTGTATCAATTTACATTCCCACCAACAGTGCAAGAGGGTCCCCTTTTCTCCACACCCTCTTCAGCATTTGTTGTTTGTAGATTTTCTGATGATGCTCATTCTAACCAGTGTGAGGTGATTTACCATAGTAGTTTTGATTTGCATTTCTCTAATAATTAGTGATGTTGAGCAGCTTTTCATATGCCTCTTGGCCATCTGTATGCCTTCTCTGGAGAAATGCCTATTTAGGTCTTCTGCCCATTTTGGATTGGGTTGTTTGTTTTTTTTAATTTTGAGTTGCATGAGCTGCTTATATATTTTGGAGATTAATCCTTTGTCCCCTGATTCATTTGCAAATATTTTTCCCATTCTGAGTGTTGTTTTTTCGTCTTGTTTATAGTTGCCTTTGCTGTGCAAAAGCTTTTAAGTTTCATTAGGTCCCATTTGTTTATCTTTGTTTATATTTCCATTACTCAAGGACGTAGGTCAAAAAAGATCTTGCTGTGATTTATGTCAAGGAGTATTCTTCCTATGTTTTCTGCTAAGAGTTTTATAGTGTCCGGTCTTTCATTTAGGTCTTTAATCTATTTTGAGTTTATTTTTGTGTATGGTGTTAGGGAGTGTTCTAATTTCATTCTTTTACATGTAGCTGTCCAGCCTTCCCAGCACCACTTATTGAAGAGACTGTCTTTTCTACATTGTGTATCTTTGCCTCGTTTGTCATAGATTAGTTGACCATAGGTTCATGGCTTTTTCTCTGGGCTTTCTACCCTGTTCCATTGATCTATATTTCTGTTTTTGTGCCAGTACCATATTGTCTTGAGTTCTGTAGCTTTGTAGTATAGTCTGAAGTCAGGGAGCCTGATTCCTCCAGATCCGTTTTTCTTTCTCAAGATTGCTTTGGTTATTCGGGGTTTTTTGTGTTTCCATACAAATTGTGAAATTTTTGTTCTAGTTCTGTGAAAAATGCCATTGGTAGTTTTATAGGGATTGCATTGAATCTGTAGATTGCTTTGGGTACTCTAGTCATTTTCACAATATTGATTCTTCCAGTCCAAGAACATGGTATATCTCTCCATCTGTCTGTGTCATCTTTGATTTCTTTCATCAGTGTCTTAAAGTTTTCTTAATACAGAACTTTTACCTCCTTCAGTATGTTTATTCCTAGGTATTTTATTCTTTTTGTTGCATTGGTGAATGGGATTGTTTCCTTAATTTCTCTTTCTGATCTGTCATTGTTAGTGTATAGGAATGCAAGAGATTTCTGTGCATTAATTTTGTATCCTGCTACTTTACCAAATTCATTGATTAACTCTAGTAGCTTTCTGGTGGCATCTTTAGGATTATCTATATATCGTATCATGTCATCTGCAAAGTGACAGTTTTACTTCTTCTTTTCCTATTTTGATTCCTTTTATTTATTTTTCTTCTCTGATTGTCACGGCCCAAACTTCCAAAAGTATGTTGAATAAGAGTGGTGAAAGTGGGCATCATGTTATCATTCCTGATCTTAGAGGAAATGTTTTCAGTTTTTCACCATTGAGAATGATGTTTGCTGTGGGTTTGCCATATATGGCCTTTATTATGTTGAGGTAGGTTCCCTCTGTGCCCACTTTCTGGAGAGTTTTTATCATAAATGGGTGTTGAATTTTGTCAAAAGCTTTTGCTGTATCCATCAAGATGATTATACTGTTTTTATTCTTCAATTTGTTAATATGGTGTATCACACTGATTGATTTGCATATATTGAAGAATCCTTGCATCCCTGGGATAAACCCCACTTGATCATGGTGTATGTTCCTTTTAATGTGTTGTTGGATTTTGTTTGTTATTATTTTGTTGAGGATTTTTGCATCTATATTCATCAGTGATATTGGTCTGTAATTTTATTTTTTTGTAGTATCTTTGTCTGGTTTTGGCATCAGGGTGATGGTGGCCTTTTAGAATGAGTTTGGGAGTGTCCCTTCCTCTGCAATTTTTTGGAAGAGTTTGAAAAGGATGGGTGTTATCTCCTCTAAATGTTTGATAGAATTTTCCTGTGAAGCCATCTGGTCCTAGACTTCTGCTTTTTGGGATATTTTTAATGAGATTTTCAATTTAATTACTTGTGATTGGTCTGTGCATATTTTCTATTTCTTCCTGGTTCAGTCTTGGAAGGTTATACCTTTCTCAGAAATTGTCCATTTCCTCCAGCTTGTCCATTTTATTGGCATAGTGTTGTCTGTAGTAGTCTCTTATGATGCTTTGTATCTCTGCAGTGTCTGTTATAACTTCTCCTTTTTCATTTCTAATTTTATTGATTTGAGTCCTCTCCCTCTTTTTCTTGAGTCTGGGTAAAGTTTTATCAATTTTGTTTATCTTCTGAAAGAACCAGCTTTTAGTTTTACTGATCTTTGCTATTGTTTTCTTTGTTTCTATTTCATTTATTTCTGCTCTGATCTTTATGATTTCTTTCCTTCTGCTAAGTTTGGGTTTTGTTTGTTCTTCTTTCTCTAGTTCCTTTAGGTGTAAGGTTAGATTGTTTATTTGCGATGTTTCTTGTTTCTTGAGGTGTGATTGTATTGCTATAAACTTCCCTCATAGAGCTGCTTTTGCTGCTTCCCATAGGTTTTGGATTGTCATGTTTTCATTGTCATTTGTCTCTAGGTATCTTTTGATTTCCTCTTTGATTTCTTAACTGATCTTTTGGTTATTTAGTAATATATTGTTTAGCCTCCATGTGTTTGTGTTTTTATGTATTTTTTTACCTGTATTTGATTTCTAATCTCATAGTGTTGTGGTTGGAAAAGATGCTTGATATGATTTCAATTTTCTTAAATTTACTGAGGCTTGATTTGAGAGCCAAGATGTTATCTATCCTGGAAAATGTTCCATATGCTCTTGAGAAGAGAGTGTATTCTGCTGTTTTCAGGTGGAATGTCCTATAAATATCAAATCTACCTAGTCTATTGTATCATTTAAAGCTTGTGTTTCCTTTTTAATTTTCTGTCTGGATGATCTGTCCATTGGTGTGAGTTATTAAAGTCCCCCACTATTATTGTGTTACTGTTGATTTCCTCTTTTATAGCTGTTAGCATTTGCCTTATGTATTGAGGTGCTCCTATGTTGGGTGCATATATAGTTATAATTGTTACATTTTCTTCTTGGGTTGATCCCTTGATCATTATGTAGTGCCTTTCCTTGTCTCTTGTAGCATTCTTTATTTTAAAGCCTATTTTATCTATGAGCATCGTTACTCCAGCTTTCTTTTCATTTCCATTTGTATGGAATATCTTTTTCCATCTCCATACTTTCTGTCTATATGTGTCCCTAGGTCTGAAGTGGGTCTCTTGTAGACAGCATATATACGGGTGTTGTTTCTGTATCCATTCAGCGAGCTTGTGTCTTTTGGTTGGAGCATTTAATCCATTCACATTTAAGGTAATTATCAATATGTATGTTCCTACTGCCCTTTCCTTAGTTGTTTTGGCTTTGTTTTCGTAGGTCCTTTACTTCTCTTGTGTTTCCCACTTAGAGAAGTTCCTTTGACATTTGTTGTAGAGCTGGTTTGGTGGTGCTGAATTCTCTTAGCTTTTGCTTGTCTGTAAAGCTTTTGATTTCCCCATCGAATCTGAATGAGATCCTTGCCAGGTAGAGTAATCTTGGTTGGAGGTTCTTCCCTTATTATCACTTTAAATATATCATGCCACTCCCTTCTGGCTTGTGGAGTTTCTGCTTAGAAATCAGCTGTTAACCTTATGGGAGTTCCCTTGTATGTTATTTGTCATTTTTCCCTTGCTGCTTTTAATAATTTTTCTTTGTCCTTAATTTTTGTCAGTTTGATTACTATGTGTCTCACCATGTTTCTCCTTGGGTTTATCCTGCCTGGGACTCTGTGCACTTCCTGGACTTGGGTGCCTATTTCCTTTCCCATGTTGGGGATTTTTTCCACTGTAATCTCTTCAAATACTTTTTTCGGGTCCTTTCTCTCTCTCCTCCTTCTGGGATCCCTATAATGCCAATGTTGGTGCGTTTAATGTTGCCACAGAGCTCTCTTAGGCTGTCTTCATTTCTTTTCATTCTTTTTTCTTTATTCTGTTCCCTTACAGTGAATTCTACCATTCTGTCTTCCAGGTCACTTATCTGTTCTTCTGCCTCAGTTATTCTGTTATTGATTCCTTCTAGTGTATTTTTCATTTCAGTTACTGTATTGTTCATCTCTGTTTGTTTGTTCTTTAATACTTCTAGGTGTTTGTTCATTAATTCTTCTTGGTGTTTGTTAAATATTTCTTGCATCTTCTCGATCTTTGCCTCCATTCTTTTTCCGAGGTTCTGAATCATCTTCACTATCATTATTCTGATTCTTTTTCTGGAAGGTTACCTATCTATCATTTAGTTGTTTTTCTCAGGTTTTATCTTTTTGCTTCATCTGGTACATAGTCTTCTGCTTTTTCATTTTGTCTATCTTTCTGTGAATGTGGTTTTCATTCCACAGGCTGCAGGATTGTAGTTCTTCTTGCTTCTGCTGTCTGCCCTCTGGTGGATGAGGCTATCTAGGAGGCTTGTGCAAACTTCCTGATGGGTTAGACTGGTGGTGGGTAGAGCTGTGTGTTGCTCTGGTGAGCAGAGTTCAGTAAAACTTTAATCCACTTGTCTGCTGAGGGTTGGTGCTGAGTTCCCTCCCTGTTGTTTGGTTGGCCTGAGCCGACCCAACACTGGAGCCTATCTGGGGTCTTTGGTGGGGCTAATGGTGGTCTCTGGGAGGGCTCATGCCAAGGAATACTTCCCAGACCTTCTGCCATTGTCCTTGTCCACATGGTGAGACACAGCTACCCCCTGCCTCTGCAGGAGACCCTCCAACACTAGCAGGTGGGTCTCGTTCAGTCTTCTATGGGGTCACTGCTCCTTCCCCCTGGGTCTTGATGTGCACACTACTTTGTGTGTGCCCTCCAAGAGTGGAGTCTCTGTTTCCCCCAGTCCTGTCAAAGTCCTGCAATCATATCCCACTAGACTTCAAAGTATGTTTCTCTGGGAATTCCTCCTCCCATTGCCAGGCCTCCAGGTTGGGAAGCCTGACATGACATGGGGCTCAGAACCTTCACTCCAGTGGTTGGACTTCTGTGGTATAATTGTTCTCCAGTTTGTGAGTCACCCACACAGTGGTTATGGATTTGGTTTTATTGTGATTGACCCCCTTGTGCCATCTCATTGTGGCTTCTCCTTTGTCTTCATATGTGGGGTATCTGTTTTGGTGAGTTGCAGTGTCTTCCTGTCAATTATTGTTCAGCAGTTAGTTGTGATTCTGGTGCTCTCACAAGACAGAGTGACTGCACATCCTTCTATTCCACCATCTTGAACCATTCTCCCCATGCCCAATATTTTAAACGTCAAGAATCTTCCTTCTACTGAAAACCTCAATGTTCAGTAGTTTAACCAACATCAACCTCCTCTCTTATTATTTTTTCTCTTTTGCTTCTTTAAAATGGGGACATCATTTTTCCAGTCAGTAGTTTACAGTGAAATAAGTAGAATGAATGCCATTTTGAGAATGAATTCAAGTCATTATACCTATACAGTGGAGATAAGCTCATTCCTGTGCATTTTGGAAAGTCGATTATTCAGTTTTTGTTGTGGCAAAGTAGCCTTGATATAGAGAAATATCATTTCAATCTGTAGTTTGTTTTTGTCAGATTTGCTTACTTCTTATAAAGCTGTTTGTGAGGAAAGCAGCCTCATGGTCTTCAAAATTTGTCCACAGTCTTCAAATTTGCAATTAGTTTCAACCTCAGATGTCCCAGAAGTGCAGGCCATGTTCCCAGTGTGGAGTTCTTTTGATGGAGAGAGTCACTTCAGCTGGCCTGTACACACAGCCTGCTGCTATTCTTGGAGACTTCTTGTTTATATTGAGCCCCTAAGTGAGTTCACATTAGGGCTCCTTTTCCAGTGTACCCCATCTCATATTCTCTAATTAATTCATGTGTGGATGTCTGGTCTTACAACAAAGCAAATGTGTATGAGGAGGAATTTTGTCTTATAAAAAATTTTTATATACAACAGCATCTAGCACAGTACTGGATACAGAATAAGCCTTCACAAATACTTAAATAATTGAAATCATAGATTTTTCCCCCACCTGGTATAACTGTGAAATATCAAGAAAAAGATCATGTTAACAAATGGTCATTCCAATATGTTTGGCAGATTCATCCACTGATAAATTGAATATTTATGATTCTCTCTCTGTGTGTCTCTGTCTCTCTTTCACACATACACACACACACACACACACACACACACACACACACACACACACACA
>NW_020173278.1:79200-93404 GCF_003031525.2 Neophocaena asiaeorientalis asiaeorientalis
GATTTGTTACATTCAGTAGTTTAAAAGGATGTTTAGGTCAATATATGCTGAAATGAAATGCTCTCCAAGACCTATTGTGAAGTGAGGGGGTGGGGGGCACGACACAAGGTGTAGAACTTCATATCAAGTTACTCCCATTTGTGTAAAAGGGGAAAAAAGGATATATAGAAACACAGAAATACCCTCTATGCTTATATATTTATAGAAATTTGGGGAAAAAAATTTGTTAAGATATTGCCTCTCAGAAGCAAGACTGATGGTGTGGGGTTGGAGATATACTTACTTTTGTTACACCTGATGTTATACTGCTTGAACATTTTATTCACTTTCATTTTTCAATTAATAAAATTAATTAAAATTTTTGATATATTAGTGTATCAAATGACTGATACATATATGTATAGCTGATTTGGCATTTTTATTCACTGTTTGACAATCAACATATAGATTGTTCAACAAGACAAAATTACTTATTTTTTAATACTCAGAGTAGGAACATCTCAGTGACTCTTTTACAGTAGTGATAATTTCTGCAGAGAAGTGTCTAAGGGTTTATCTTCTACCATGAAGAACAACAAAATCTCAGGTAATTTGAGAAATGCTGAGTAGCAGACTTAGAAGCATCAGAGTAAGGTGGCTGCCATTTTTCAGCTGATTGAAGCGAGAGCAGCAGAAAAAAGGATTTTCTTTAGTAAAGATTGAAAAATAGGTTAATATAAAATCTTCATGACTGGATACAAATTTCATATTTCTTACAAGAGGGAGAAGGAAGAATACTTGCCAGGAGGAAGAGTAAATCTCTCAAAGTAAACATGTAAAGCATGACTTGGGGGAGCACTTGGCCTAATTTGTGAACACTCTTTGCCAGTGGTCCACAAAGAGCATGTTAAAGCCACATGTACAGCTTTCAACTTGCTAGGACCAGCTAGCCTCAATAAGTGCACCATCTGTACGAGCTGAGGTGCTTGACATCTGAGAAGCAGCTTAGGAACTTTTAGTTTTTTCTTCAGCATTGAGGCCTGACTTCTCTAAGTCATCTAAACTTCCCTGCCCAGTTTTCATGTGACTGAAGTCTTCCTAGAAAGCTGGGTGGGGTTAATAGCATCAACTGGAATGTTAGAATGGAGCCAAGCTACACGACCCACATGCAGATTTTCTCTAGTTAAGAAATAATAATTAAGTGCTTACTGTACTAGATGTTGTGGGGGAGGAGGGGAAACTGCAAAAGAAGACATGAGCCTTGGTTTCAAAAAGCTTATGAAACAGTTGGCAAGACTTGTGCACACGAACTAGAGAATAATAAAAGTCATTATGTAACCAAGTGCTAGGCTTTAAAGAACAGATTGTGAATGTTATTGTTCAAATAATTAGTGGTTTATTTCAACAAACTGAGCTAGCTTTTAACATCTCATAAATGAGGGTAGATGTCAATTATCTCAAAAGCAAGTAACATGGCAATAAACAGTTAACAGATTTCCTTTAAACGAGTTGACTAATTTCCAGAATGCCAAGTTTAGTTTCGAATAATTGAATGGGGTCAAGATATGTTACCTCAAACTATGCTATCTTGGCATATTGATTAACTTGAGTTGACTGCAACTGAAAAACAGAAGACCCAGAATGAGCTCTCTGTCCTCCTTCTTCCTGACTAAAAGCACTGTATAAATTTCTCTTTGTAAAGGTCTCCCCCTGACAAGTCCCCTCCACTCCTTACCAGGAAAGAGGACAAAGAGTCTTATCACAAAAGACAACGTGAGTTTGCCTGATAAACCTTACTAAACAATTCATATCCACCATACATTTCCTAGTCCCCTTCCCTTTTCCTTTCCCACCACTAAGCCCAAACCTTCTTTTTCCTTTGTCTAGTCACTTCTCCACAGTTTATCCCCCTTTGTTAAAATGGTATATAAGCCCCCTAGTTTGCCTCTTTAGGTTTTTACTTTTTTTCTGAGAAGCCCCAAATGCATGTAAAAATATTAATAAAATCTGTATGCCTCTTCCATTATTAATCTGTCTTTTGTCAGTTTCATTTGCAGGCCCCAGTGACTAAATCTGACGGTAGAAGAAAAGTTTTTCCTCCCCTACATAATAAATGATAACTTTTGCCTTTCTTTGTAATACCCTGTGAAATATAGCAAGTTCAGGTTGTTCTACAGGCCATTTGACACAAACCTGATTGCCCTTTGAGATTCTGACCCTCTCAGGATATAGGAGTTTGTGGGGCAGTATGCCCTGAATGACTTACCAGGCCTCCTCTCTTTAAATATTCTGATACTGACTGATCTAGTAAGAGGAGTTATTAGGAATCTCACCTCTACAGATTAAGTTAATTTTAAAAGAGGTAAATAGCTAATTTGACGTTGTGTTGATGAGATTGTAAAAATTTGATGAAATATTTAAAGGTGAAGATTGCACCAAAACTGTGTCTGCAACAGGTAGAATGCAATAACAAGTTGATGCTATTGTTTGTATGATTCAGCACTATGAGCCCTAACAAGAGCAAAAAAAAATTGTTTCCAATTAAATATCAGGGACATTAAATTCTTATTAAAATGGGGTTTAGTTTTGATACTATATATATATTTTTTTTCTCTTATGGGTGTTAATACCTGGGATATTAGTATATAACAGCGTCTTCAGCGGGTCCCTGAAAATAATGAAAGGGTCTGAAAACCATGCCATCAATATAAAGATTCACTGAAAGAGCAAGGGCTTGAGTAAAGGGAAAAATGTGATCATTTTATATTAAGATAGTAAGATATTAAGAGGATCGATGTGTAGAAAAGGAAGTAAATTTATTCTCTGTGGACCCAAAGAGTACAACTAAATCTAATGGGTAGGAGTTGTAAGGACATAGATTTATGCTTATTTAAAAGAAGGCCTTTTTAATAGCTGAGCAACAAGGTCAGGTTGTGGTTTAAGAGGTAATGAGTTTTCTGTTATAGCAGATATTCAAACATAGACTTAGTAACCCCTAACAATGATGTTATAGAGAAAATTCCAGCACAGAAGACATGAAAAGGAAGGAATTTATGTGAAGCCTCAATATTTAGAGGATATGCTAAATTTAGTACCAAACTACTATAACTTCCTCATTTGCATCCATTTCCTGAACAACCACCTCAGATATTACCAAATGAAGACATAAAGAGTTTTAAATGTCCTGGTCTATAGTAGATGATTTCAAACCTAATCACTAGTTTATTAAGCAAAAAACTGGAATGGCATATTTGGGTATATCTTCCATGCCAAACACTGAAACAAAAGGTGTTTATGCCCAGTTTACTAGAAAAGTAATTTGAACCTTCATTCCCTGAGCAGTCTATCTTTATTGCATTGAAATAAGGAAAAACAATAAATAATATTGATATATCATCATTACTATAACAATCATATTCTAAACATATCTATCTACCTACCAACCTATCTATCTATTTGAGAGAACTGTCTGGAAAAATATACACTAAATATTAATTGTGGCTGACTCTGGATGGTGGGTCTACAAATGGTTATTATTTTTACCTTCTAATTTTCCTAAAAAAAATTATTTCCTGCACAATCATCAGGGTTTCCAAATTTACATGCTATAGGAGGCAGACTGGCAAAATAAATGAATGAATGAGCCAAGGGTGTAAGACAATAGGGAAGAATAGCGACTTGTATAACCTGGAGAATATATTCTTTTGAAAGGAGGTGGCTGCTACTCAGCTCTAGCTGTGATTGACATAAAGGGGTTTAAGAGATTTTATGTGATTTTTAGATGTTTAAATAAATGTTGGCAACTAATGTAAATTTTGAAAACACTGGAGATCAAACAAAACAGATATATGGACCCACACCTGGTCAGTTTACCACTTCTGAAATGAACACGCATATTGTAAATCTAAAAAAAAATTATGTGTTCATAGTTCTATAGCCAGTTTCACAGAGAACACCTAAAGGCCCTTCATAGGAGACAAATATAAATTGAGAAAATACAGTGACATAGTGTGATCAACAAACACAAACACTCTGAACAATTAAAAATGGGTAATTGAGGGTGTCATGAGATTTACATGTTTGACGGGGAGGAAACAATGGGAAGTTATTTAGTATTTTGGTTTCATAGAGAGATTTGGCATGTCTTGGGAAAGCAGACCGGGTAAGAGAGAAGTCAGGTAGGCTGGAATCCAAGAATAGGGAGAACAGTTCAAGCTCTAGGTATGTGCTAATTGCATGAAAAAGAGTTGATTCCCCGAGGCTAGCATTATAAGTAACAGGGAAGGCAAAAAGTGAGGAATAATGAAAGGGCACCATCCAGCTTTTGGAAATTATTTCTGGTAAAGGAGATTATTATTTCAACTACAGAATCATATATCAGAGACTCACTTATTCAGATTATTCAAATCATCTAAGTAAAATAATATGTTTGCCAGTTCAATGCTATTGCTCTTTCCTATAAAAACCCCTCTGGTATTAAAGCGGCAAGGTTTAGAATTGGAAAAAAAGTCATTTCCTAATAAAATCTTACTCCATAAGCATTCAGTCCCCAAAAGAAATGTATAAATGGTGCTTCTTTTCATTGAAAATCCAAACTAATAGCCATGATCCAAATATTGTCACTTTCCAACAGCCAGACATAGTAGACCCCTAGAAAAAGTCTTGATTCATTTTCTATAAAGGATTAATATTGATTGCAGCAGAGGTCAGTCTTGGGTACCTCTGGCTGCTGAGTTTCTCCACTGAGGAGACCGTGTGGCAAAAGCAACTGTCCTTTTAAACAGTGACAGTGGAGTCAGCCAAATTTGGGCTTGAATCCTAGTTGTTGCTAGTGACCTACCGTGGGCAAGTCAATTAATCTCTTTGTGTCTCAGTTCTCTTATCAATAAACTGAGGAGGTGAATAACAGTGCCTACTGCAAAAGTTTGCTGTGGGTATCAAAAGTGAAGAACTTAGAATAGTGCCTAATAGTATACAAATAATGATAATGATTTTTTTTTCTTATTCTCACCCCCATTAAAACTGACTAGCCCAAGTTTCATTTTCCTAAGGGCATTTCTTTCCACTAGGAATGGGTTAATATCATGCCAGATGTGTGTGCATGCATATTCAAAAAACCTTTAAAAGTTAATGTTAATGATGGAATTGTATGCCAGGCCTGTGGAAAGACATTTAAGCTTGAGGAGGTCTTTCATGCCCCTCAAGGCATTTCTAACCATGCATGCCTAGTTGGCTCAAAAGTTGGGTTGGACCTATGGAAATAATTAACAATCATGATGAAACAATCATGAAGATAATTATGCTAATAAACTGCTACAACTAACAATGTTACTATTGTTAATAATAATAGTGGATAATTGACTTTGAGTGCTGATTATGGATAAGACATTGTACTAAAGACTTTACATGGATTGTCTCATTTAATGCTCACAATAACTAACCTTATGAGGTTGATACAGCTAAGAACTCAAAATAAGGAAACTGAACTTTAGCAAGGTTAACTAACACCCCCCAAACTATATATCTAGTGCCACAGGCTTGAATTATATATGAAATTATTCTATCTTCAAAGCTTGTGATCTTATTAGTCTCACTTTATGGATAAGAAAACTTAATGGAAAACACAGTAGACTAGGAGCCAGGAAGACTGGCCTTTGGTCCTAATTCTGCCTTATTTACTACCCATGTGAGCCTGGGCAAATTACTTAACTTCTCTGATTTCAGTATCTCTGAAATCAGTTTTGATTTCTAAGGATTTAGTGATGAAAAAGTTCTGGTTAATTGAGATTCATAATGCTTTGGGTATTTATTAATCAAGATTTTACTAATGAAGAGGATCAGAATATGCCCACCCTAAAACATGCCATTTTGGCATAAGGATTATTTTGAGCTAAAGAAACAAGCAATTAAGAAACAGCAGACACAGGAAGAACTCTCTTCCCTCCTCCTTTTGACTTGAAAGCAAAGTATAAATTTCCCTTTCTGAAAGTGTCCTCCCGCCCCTCTCCCATACCAGGAGGAAGGGAACAACACTTAACACAGGAGATGGAAAGTCAGTACCAAGATGAGTCTGAATTAAGAAAAAGCTTATAAAATAACCCTTATCTTCCATTAGCTTCTGTGTATGTTTACCTTTCCATAATTTACCGCCTCTAGAAGTGCAAACTCCTTTTCCTTTGTCTTGTCACTTCTCCAAAAAATAGCACCCTTTGGTTAAAGTGGTATATAAGTTCTCAAGCCTAACCATTTCTTTGGGTTTTCACTTCTTTTCTGTGCATGCAAAATAAACATTTTCTCCTGTTAGTCTGTCTTTTGTCAGTTTAATTCACATGCCTCAGATACAGAATACGAGAGAGTAGATGAAAAGTTTTTCTTTGCTAATTTGGTGGCATTTGAATGCAAAGCCATTAGCTTTGTGAGAAATAACACCCTACAAATCCCCATGTTGGTTTAGTCCTGACTTTTTTTTGCGGTACGCGGGCCTCTCACTGCTGTGGCCTCTCCCGCTGCGGAGTACAGGCTCCGGACGCGCAGGCTCAGCGGCCATGGTTCACGGGCCCAGCCGCTCCGCGGTATGTGGGATCTCCCCAGACCGGGGCATGAACCCATGTCGCCTGCATCGACAGGCGGACTCTCAACCACTGCGCCACCAGGGAAGCCCAGTCCTGACTTTTAAGCTGTAACTCATCCTGAACAAAATAAAGAACCAGTTCAGTGCCATATATCAAATTGATTATAACCTAAACAGTATATTTAGATTTATTTTTGTTTTTGTTTATGAATGATAGCCTCCTGATTCCACAAGATGTTTGCTGGAGAGTTGGGATTTTAGTGAGATAAGAGACTTGTTTATTCAAAGTATTTTCCTTCACTGATGACACAGTAGGGTTGTTTATTGTCAAAGATAAAACCTATTGTCTCTTGAGAAGTAGAGTTTGCAAAAGTTCCTACCCCTTCAGGTTGTGAAGAAAAAAAAAAAAGCTAGACTCCCATATAGTCTGTAATAGAAAAAAGTTGTAAAATATGTCTTAAAACTTTATTATCTACTTTAATTGAGAGAATTATATAATTCCATCGGTCTCCTGCATGGGAAAACATATTAGTTTGGAATAAATCAGTACCTTTCCCTTTTAAATTAAATGGAACTCTTGACAGGAGCTGTGGGTTTTATCACATTGAATTATAAAGCAAAAAGCACCCATTCACCTTCACATTTTCAAGGATTCCAGCAAAGACTAGAGAATGATGAAATGCTGCAGCAGGGAAATGATTCTGTTCCACATTTGCTAACACAAAAAGACAAATATATGTGTTAATTATAAGTTAAAAAGCTTTAAAGACATTCTGAAGATCAATGAGAATCTCACATGATTGTTTTTGAACAGATGATTATGTGTCTGGTGATAAAGGAATTCAACGAATGACATTATTGTTTAGCAGTCAGCAGAGTAATTACATACTCAGTAAAAGCCTGAAGTGTTCAAAGTGCAAAAGAGTATATGGATACCATATAAAAGAGAATCTCATGTGGAGGGTGACAGACCTTATTCCAGAAGATTTAGATTGCTACATTCAAGTATCTCAAAACCAAGGTAGGGTTCTATATATGAGGAAAGATCTTCTGGAGATCTTAAAGTGTCATGAATCCTATTTATCCTGACTCTATACAGAACTGTAGCTAAGGCTTCTGTAAGAAGTGAAAAGTTTTATGGAAATTATTTCCCCAGCTTCCCTTGGAGACGTATCAAAGAGTGAGACCTAAGGGATGGTTTAAGGCACTGATTAGTAGTTTAAAACAGTACAAGTTGATCATATCATATTTTCCATGGATGGAGAGTCCAGGCACAGCTTAGCTAGATCCACTGCTCCCAGGTCTCAGCAGGGTGCAATCCAGGTGTTGGCTGGTGCTGCAGTCTCATCAATTTGACCAGGGAAATATCTCCTTCCAAGGTCATTCGTGTTGTTGGAACAGTTTATTCCCATGTGGTTGTAGGACTGAGGTCCTATTTTCTTGATGGCTGTCATTCAAGGGTCGCTCTCTGCTTCTAGAAGCTGCAAGCTGTTCCTTGTCATGTGACCCCTTTCTATAGGCCTTCTCAAAACATGGCTGCTTACTTCTTCAAAGCAATAGAAAGAGTCTCCTACTATAGTCTGCTAAGACAGAATCTCATATAAAAATGTGTGTCAATCCAGAGTGTCTACCCATCACTTTGCTATATTCTATTGGTAAGAAGCAAGTCACAGGTGTGCCCACATGCTAGGAAATGGGATTACACAGAGGCCTTAGCATTTGGATATGGGGACTCATTTGGGGTGGGAGGTTTACCTCAGGATCTGGCTGCCTCAGAGAGGAAAAAAATTCTCTCTGGCCTCTCTAAAACGTTTAGTTAGTTTTTATCTTATGGGTACTATATATCAAAGAACTGATCATTTCCTGGGATCCTTCCATTTTTTTTCTGGAAATATCAAACTTAAATGTATGTGGCCTCACCCTAGCTAACTGTGCAGGATCTTACGGCTGGCAGTTTAGGCAGTTTTACCATAATTTTATCATATCTTATTTCTCCTACTGCTATTATTTCCTCATAATTTCCTCTCTTACTTTTTAATCTTGTATATTATATACATAGCTATGTAGCCTTTTTCAACTCCTTTTTGGAAGAGACAAGACATAAATATGTACATAAAAAAATAATTGAATGAATGCACCAATCAATCCTCCCTAGGAAGCCACTTTCAGGCTTACTCACCTTAATATCAAGTTCACACTTGTCTCTAGGACCATGTTACTCATGCAATTGACTCAGAACTATCAATAAAGCTGGATTTTTAGAGTTTTTCCCCCTTATATCAAAACACTTCTTTTAGCTTGAAAACAAAATGGAAATTAATTCCCTTCCAAAATTGCTCAATTCAACCTCTTTTCTTTATTTTTCTAAATTTTTCACCTGTTGACTGAATACAGTCATGCTCCTGCCTCTTACTACCCCAAAATAATTCTCATGTTACTAGAGGACACATTCTCTCTCTCTTTTTTTTAAAAAAAATAAAAATAAAAACTTTTATTTTGATTTAATTTTAGACTCACTTAGAAGTTCCAAAAATAATATAGAGAGTTCCTGTGTACCCTTCAGCCAGCTTTATAGAATTTTATCAAAACCAGGCAAGTGCTGCTGTTACAACACCATTAACCATAGAGGACACATTCTCTCTTGACTGATTTTCTAATTTGTAGCTATCTCCTAAAGGGAAGGGAAGAACTTAGTCCTCAGAAGGCTGTTCCACAGCTCCTTATAAAAATCCTGCATGGGACTGCTAAAGATAGTCATTAAGTAGCCCATCTTACTTATTTCTTCTTGATGAGTTGGCTTCAAACACTTTAATCTTTTCCCATTGGTCCTTTTCATCTTATGCTAAATCTACTCTAGTGGGAAATACATAGCCAACTTTGGGAAAGGCCTTTTAAATCTTTTATATCACTGGTGAGTCATTTGGCAAATATTATAATAACATCTCATTAATTGTATTTTGGTGTTCCTCTAACACGCCAGGAAAGCTCCTGCCTCCAGGCCTTCACATTTGTTGTTCCCTCTGCCTGCAACACTCTTCCTCAGCATATCTGCATGGCTCACTTCTCTTCCTTCAGATCTCTGTCCATATATCATCTTACCAAAAAACCCCTCCTGGCTACCCTATGTAAAATATTAACCCTCTCTCCAACGCTAACCTACTCCCAATCCTCCTTACTAGGTTTAATTTTTCTCCAGAGCACTGATCACCATCTTGAGATATTACATATTTAACTAATTGTGACTCACTTGTCTCCTGGCTCTAGGATATAAACTCTATGAGTACAGGGACTTTGCCTCATTTATTTTGACATCTAAAACAGTGTCCAGCACACAGTAAGACTCAACATATATTTGTTATAATAAAGGATGGGTGAATGATGGGCATGAAATGATGAATAAGGTCAACTCAACTGACATAGGCTACGGAGCCCGAAACCTGGAAGAAATCAAGTAAAGATTCACTCCTCTGAGCTCACCAGTTCACTCTCTGATCTCATATAATATTCCTGTTAGCCACCTTTGTGAAAACTGTGGACACTTAAGTAGAGAGGCAAAGCCACTTATCCCAGGTTGCTAAGGTGATAAGTAATCACTAAGTATCAATAAAGTGTTCAGTGATGTACCAAGCACTATAGAAGATACAAAAAAAAAAAAAAGGCTTAAAGTATACTGCTTAAAATCATGGACTTTGGGAGTCAAAGGGACCTGGATTCTAATCTCAGCTCCATCACAGTTGAGCTATGTGATATTGAACAAGTTTATTTTACTGTCTGAGTTTCAGATACTTCATCCATAAAATAAGAACAATACTACCTTCCTCTGGTTTGTTGTGAGGATAAATGCTTTAAACCACAGAGAGGGAGAGAGGGAGAAAGTTTAACATACTCTTGGCAAATAATAACCAGTACTAATAATATTACTACTAATAATGAATGTATTATCATTAAAAGATTATAGTCCTGAGACATCTAGAGATCAACACAATAAAGTATGAGACCAAGGACCAAAACATCTCTTATAGACTCTCCACATCCTACCACCACCATTTGCAGACATATTTCTCAGTTTCCAGTCATATAAACATGGTGTAATGGATGGAGAAGTCTTTGGAGACAGAAGACTAGAGTCTGAGTGCTAGCTCCACCACTTCATGGGTGACTTTGTGCAGTTCATAACCACACTGAGATGCATTTTTCTCATATATGAAATAGAATAAGCCTGAAGGGTTATAATAATGACTAAATGAGATACTATATTATAAAAATTCCTAGCACCTGTTAAACATAGGAATTCAACAAAAGTCAGTTGAATTAAAGTCTGATTTATTTGTTGTATCCAGAATATAACTTGCCTATTTCCATACCATTCCCCACCCAAGACAGCATATCTGTCAATTCTCCTCTAGTACACTTATATAAATCTTATTCAACCTTCAAAGGCCTGTTCAAATTGTAATGCCTTGTAGTAGATGCTCCAGTACTCTGCTCAGGGCAGACTCTTCAGGTCAATGCACCCAGCTGCTGAGAATATCATATTGCTGACGCTCAAAGCTAGACCCACACTGAGAGTTGCCTTTGATTACAAGGAGCTCTGCCTTTACTAAGGCCAACACCCTTGCAGGGAGTGGTCCATGGCCAAAGACTGGATGATACAGAGATTCAAAAGCCCAGGTTCCTTGCCTCCATTTGGGATAACTTTGAAAACCCATCCCAGCTCCAGATATCTCTAAGATCTGCTGAAGGCGTGTAGCAACCACATTATCGGTCAACTTCCCCCTCTTCTGAATCTTGCCTTTTGTCTTTCTTACTTCCTTATAGGTGTAATTTCCCAAGAACACTCTAGAATCAACCTTAATCATGCAACTCCTTGTTTCAGAATCTGTTTTTAGGGAACCCAAACTAAGATACCCCCAGAAGACTTTTAAGCTCATTAGAGCTTATAAGAGGTCTTTTTCCATGAGGACTCATACTGATTTGTCATTATAGTATATTCTGCCTTGTGTGATGAGCCGTATTTCCTGGTATGCATATCACATTTACCCAGCTAGATTTGAGGTTCTTTGAAGGTAGAGACACAGTTTCATAGTTTCATACTTTCTCTATTGACACATAGTAGGTATTCAATGAAGATTTTAGATTGCTATTGGTTTGTTAACCATAATGTTTAAAAAGCAACTTGTTTTCATGATTAAAAAATAAAACTGAGTTTGTCAGTAATGTCAGTTAGTTTTCTCCTAGATAACCACTCACAGTATATTGACATAAAATAAATGACATAGTGAAAGAGATAGTGAAATGAGTTAGTGAAAGAAAAATTACTGTGTAGAAATAAAACACATAAAGTCATATGGTAATTCTAGCTTAAAATTTTTGAGGAACCTCTATACTTTTTTCCATAATGATTGTAGCAATACAATAATCACCAAGAGTACACAAGGATTCCCTTTTCTCCAACCCCTCACCGATACTTGTTATCTCTTGCCTTTTTAATAGTGGCCATTCTAAGAGGTGTGAATTGATATCTTTTTGGACAAAAAAGTGGTAACTATGTGAGGTGATGGGTATATTAATTAACTTGCTTGCAGTAATCATTTCATAATGTGTATGTATATTAAATCATACATCATACACCTTTTAAAGAATCATTATGTACAACCTAAATACATACAACTTTTCTTTGTCAATTGTATCTCAATAAACCTGGAAAAAATGCTTGAAGAACCCCCCAAAGCATGTAAGGTCAAATTAGAATATAAACTTGGAGAACAGCAGAGGTATCTTTCTAAAATTTGCAAATTTACATTGGGACAAACTGTGGCTACCAATAGTACTTACAATTTGCTTAAGCATCTGAACAACACTTCCTTCAACTATTCTCCATAGTGGTCCTTGGTAGGAAACATTTTAATATACATAATAAATATATAAACATATATGTATACTATGCACGCATCTATATACATACACACTTTTAGAAACTGGAGAAGTTATGTCAGGTTCATGAAAACAAGGACGTCCTTGAATGAATTTTAAATATGGTTCAGAAAATAAAGCAAAAACCATGTAGCCATTATGGCCAAATCCTATTTTATCCTGTCCTGATGTTTTTTGCAAACTTCCAGTGTTAAAACAAACAAATCCTTCAGTTTGCTCATTTCTGAACAATTTACATGAATGATAAGAGCAATAAACCTTATTGCTTTAAAAGCAAAGATATCCCATGTCTACTCCAAACAATTTAAAAGATAATACTTACTGCAATTAAGACTACTAATCTGTGCCCAATATTAAAAAGAGTAATTTTGTACCATAAGCATTCCATCGAAAATAATTCAATTTAAATAACATAAAACTATTATAATGATGATAATTATAATACTTATAGCTAACAATTACTGAATATATACTATTCCCCAGATACCTAAGGGCATAACATGCTAAGAACACAAAACAACAATAATAATAATAGCTACCTCAATAAACTAGTCTGAAGTGCATTGTTCTAAGTACATTAAATGTATTGTATCGAATCCTCACCACTATGAGGTTGGTATGATCTGATTTCCATTTTATAAGCACAGAAAGCAAGGTTCATAGAGGTTAAGTAACTCTTGCAAAATCATGTAACTTGAATGGTGAAGTCAGGATTTGAACCCAGGTCTTCCTGAATTTCAAAACTATGGTCTTATTAACCATACATATGGCCACCCAGTGAAAAAAATAACCATTATTTTTATAGTCTGTGTGTTGTAGCTGAGAGTTTCAAAATGTGTTTTATTCCCAGCTATTTGTTCTTTAAAAATATATTTACTTAGAGCCTACCATGAGCAAGGTAATAATGCTGGGGTTATAGTAATGAAGATATTCTTGATTCCTCCTCCCTTTCTTTCACCTACAGCATCCATCCATTGCTAAGCCCTGTTGAATTTGACAGAGGATCATAAGTGAGAGATAAGGGAGCACTGACTTATACTAGAAGGTCAGAGAAGACTTCTTTAAGGATGGGAACTGAAGCTTGTTACAGTTCCCACTCCTGACCCTAACATGTCTTTTGGCACTGTCCTCTGCCATGTAACATGGGCTGTTATTCAGAGAGCTTGCTTAAAATTATAACAGTATTCTCATCATTCTGTTTGTTTGCTCTGGACTCAACAAATCCAAATGGTCTGAGCAGGGAGAATGCTTACACACAAGAAGAGTGAGTCAGGCTTAAGGCATAAACTGTGAAAACAAAAATCACCAGTGATAATGTTTTGTTCATCTTTTACAAAGAAAATTAGCCATTTAGGTTGAGTCGGCTGCAAACAAAAATCAGAAGAGAAGCTTCCTGCCTTTATAGGTTATTGTGATACACAATTCAGGTACTATGATGCATACAAAGAGGCTGAGATTTGAGCCCATTATTTGCAATATGAATCATCTGTGACTGATAACATCTTTATATGTTCTTGATGATGAAAATAGAATCAATAAACATTGAAAATATATTCTCAATAGATAAAGTACCCCACAAAAATCTGGAATGATGATTAAAGTAAAATATTTGCTTTCATTGTGAAGCTGTCACCCTAACCATAGCTTCCCATAAAGTCCACCCTGAATTCAGTCCCCAAGAAACACACACACACACATACACACACACACACACACACAC
>NW_020173279.1:0-4795 GCF_003031525.2 Neophocaena asiaeorientalis asiaeorientalis
ACAGTTTGTTGGAGTTAGAGACCTCATTCCAAATCACAGCTATTCCTATGAATCAGTCTTCGTGATGTGTTGTGTGGTATGATAACATGAGTTCAAAGCAATGGCTGAGCAAACTTCAACATCCTCATCTGTAAACTGGGACAACTACAGGCCACCTCATAAAAAATGTGAATGTAACTAAGATAACGTAAACCTTTGTTTCAGTTCCTGGCACTTAGTAAGCATTAAAAAATAATAATAGCTATGATTACCATATCATTCTGCTTATTCTATTTCTTTATGTTCCAGACAAGTGGACTACTAGTGACCCAGAGGTTCATGCTTATTCCCATCTTGGGAATCCTATGTAATCAAGTGTACATCAACTGTAAATGGGGTCTCCCCCTACCCTCTATCAAAGTCAACTGCTCTTTGTAAGCTGAGCTCAAATGCCCTCCCTTGGAGGGCTTCCCAGACCATCTCACAGCCAAGGATGATCACTGTTCCCTCCTCTCTGCACAGTTGTTGCTTTCCTACTTGGTAATGATCACATATTTGTATGCATTGAAATTACTATTATAAAAATGTGATTTTTCCTTCTTTGCCTTCAAACTATTTATAATAATGTGCAATTATTTTATCTTGTGTATGTTCTTAATGCTTCACCGCACTTCCATCTTCCAGACTATTTCCTCCTTGAGAGTAGGAATCACCAGCTCTTGTGCTTAGCACTGTGAGATCCATATCCTGACTGAGTGCCTGTCACATAATTACATCTGGCACTCAATAGATATTTGATTAATAAATTTCATATTTTAAGGCAGGAATCATGTTATATTTTGTATCCCTTACAAAACTACCGCAGAGTAAAGTATGTGACAAGCAAATTCACTTCTCCTGATGAATGCCTACTCCAGTATAGAACAGAAATGCCAAAGAAAACAATCTGCGGTTAACAAGACAGTTGTTTCACTAGAGACACTGTGTCAGTTTCCTAGGGATGATGTAACAACATTCCACAGCTGGTGGCTTAAACAACAGCAATTCATTGGTACAGTTCTGCAGGCTAGAAGCCCAAAATCAAAATGCTGGCAGGGTTGGTTCCTTCTGAGGGCTGTGAGAGAAAACTGTTCCGTGTCCCTCCTGCAGCTTCTGTTGGTGATAAGGATTGGCATCCTTGGCATGTAGAAGCATCACCCTGACCTCGGCCTTCTTCTTCATAAGACATTTTCCCTCTGTGAACGTCTATGACCAATTTCCCCTTTTCATAGGGACTCTAGTCATATTAGATTATGGCCCACTCTAGTGGCCTCATGATTTCCTCTGTAAAGACCCCCTCTCCAAAGAAGGTCACATCTGAGGTACTGGGGGTTAAAACTTCAATGTATAAAATTTGGGGAAACATATTCAACCTAGAACAGGCACATATAAATTGGGCTGGAGCATAGAAGTGACACATTTCTAGACTTAGTCCCACCAAAAAAGATTTGAGGTGGCTTATAAGGGGGTTGTGGAGTTTGGCTGAAATGGGGTCTAAGGAGTGTCATTGAGTATGGGGTTTCTTTTTGGGGTAATGGAAATGCTTTAAATTTGATTTTGGTGAAGGTTGCACAGCTCTATGAATACATTAAAAACCAATGAATTGTATACTTTAAATGAGTGAATGATATATGAATTATATCTCAATTTACGTCTGTTAAAAAGACAACTAGGAAAAAAAAGATTCACAAAGTAAAACAGAATGAAAAATAAAGAAGAATATAGGGAAGATGTACTAAATAAGCATACTTCCCTAACATGTTATGGGCCATAAAATGGTTAAACAATAACAATTCTAAACTGTTTCAGCCAGAGGAAGATATTCTATGCACATTTCTGTCCAATGGAAGGAAATTTTTCATTTGAGATCTCCATGAATAATACACTCTTTTTGGGAAGAGAAATGCATTTTAAATGGTGCAGGCAGTGGTCAACCCACACAGGGAGAAACAGAGACAGAGGGGGGAAATAGAGGGACACTGCACATATACACCTGGATATGTACAGTGAATTCTGAACACTAAGGATGTACATATATATGGTTAATTTCTTTTCAGTACAAAGAATCATCTGAATGCAGAAGAACAGAATATGAAGACATATAGAACAGCGTTTGCAGAATTTAGGCCATGCAAAAGAGAAGAATTCTTTAATTGTATTTCAAAGTCCTCAGTTATAGAACTCCTCCATATTTTGGGCTGGGACAATGTTACCTTACTCTTGCTGTCAAAATTTTAGAACCCAGAATGTACAAGCCCAAAGCTATAATAGTGATGATGATGATGATTTTGGAGGTGTCCTATCTGCTGAAATATGAGCTAGCACAAACATCTGTCCCACTTGCTTATTAATCCAAATTACTTTTCTGTGTGCAGAGTTTTAATTGAACGACAGAGTTGATCTGGGATGACAAAGTCCAGAGTGTTTTTGTCAGTAACTTACTCCATGTTTATGTAAAGTCAATAACGAAAATGGAAAGGGAAAAAAAGTGTTTATGACCTCAATTCTTTTCAATTGAAAGGAGGTACAGAAAGAAACTTAAAAAAATGAGAAAATTACTCTGGCCTCTTAAGAATCTTGGCTTCATACCTCTAAAGAAGTTATATATTTTATATATTTTATTAACTCATATTTTGTTTTATTTATATTTATTTTATATTTATAATTTATATTATTCATATATTTTATTAACTCTTACACAGTAATGTGGACCTACCTAACTTCAAGGGAGACTGAGAAATTCTGGCCTAGCTGTATGCCTAGGAAACAGGAAATGTGTTTGGTGAGCAGTTTCTACCAGAGCATGGATCATACTTAGAGTTTGAAATCACCTCAAGAGATGCTATAGAAAGAAGAGAGCACAGGGTCAAAGGCAGAGCCTTGAGACAGTCCAACATTTAAAGGGCTGGTAAAGGAGGAGCTGGCAAAGGAGACTGAGAAGGAATGCCAGTTTTAGAGAAGTGATGTCATCTGGTCTGGAAGAGAAAGTGTTGATTGGGGAACTAGCATTTCATTTTACTAAACTCTTTGAGGATCTGTATTGTAACATTTAAAAAATTGTTTTGAATATCCTTAAGGGTAGGTTTATACAGAAAAAAAAGCTATTCAGAATTTTAATTTTTATAATCTATATTTGGTTGATTGAAGTTTGAAATTTAAAAAAGAACTTGTTCTTTCTTAACTTTAGTTTCAGTATATATATCTTATTCAATTAATAAATCAAATAAATTTTAACAATAACCCTGGGCCCTTTCATAATTTTAGTCTTATTTTACACAGTTAATTAAATACTGTCAAACATTTTAAACAGCATTTATACATTTAATGTATTCTGTTGATTTTTAAGCAATTCAATCACCTGACAAACCCTATCAAGTACTTAAAATTTATTCTTATAAGTCTAAAAAAATTTAATTTATAATTATGGGGAATATTAACTTCTTTTACATATTTCAGTAAAACTGCATATAAATATAGTAAGTAATTTCAATTTAAAACCCAAGAGATTAACTGAATTACTCCATTATATAGCTTATATTAGAATCAAGTCTAATCGAATAGGCCAAATTCTCTTAAATATCACACAGCACAGTTTTGAAATAATAATTAATGGAATAATAAATAATTAATTTGATTACCTAAACATTTCTATGTTTAAATCTAAATATTCTAGAGGTAAAAATATGCTTTCTCACAAAGGAAGTATTGGTACCATCGCAAAGAGTCTTCAAGGATACTCTCTTACATGTTTGGCATATTTACCTGAGATACTGACCAGAGATACTATGCCTGTGATGCCCTATTTGTAGTCACGGTATCAATTCACTCAATAGTCTTGTAGGTCTAATAACCAACAGTGATTACATGCTTCGGTTTAGATTTGACTTAATTTTTCTTATCACAAGACTCTGCAACCTCACTCAGGTGGTTACATCACTGGGTTTAATTTTCTTTTGGTTCTTATGTTATTTAAAATTCTTCCTACATAGGTCTAAAGAACTCTGATCTTAATGGAAACCTACACTTTGGTCAGGTTTTTCCCATTTGGTAGAAACAGATTTCCGTATGGGTGTAGATAACTCATGGCTATACAGTGCCAAGGTGGAGTCCATCTCACTAATAAAAGGGAGAGAGGGAGACAGAGAGAGAGAGACAGACAGACAGAGAGAGACAGGGAGAGAGAGAGAAATAGAGAGAGAAAATGAGGAGCAAAGAGAATTGACCACTGTCTTGGTAACTTTGCGAAGAGCCTTTTCTGTGGAGTTGGTAGAGACTATAAAAGCGGTAAAACCGAACAATTTACCTATAATTGTGTATGTGAGCACCTGAGGTAGATTTAAAATCAAACATGTCTGATTTCAAAGCTATGACTTTGAAACTATGAACTTTGGCATATTTGTATGTGTGAATGTTTGTGTCTTTTCAATAATATTTTTTGTGAATATTTTCAAAGTGAATACTCTCAATGAATCTAAGATACCACATGTTAAAAACTAAATTTTTGTTAATGTATTGTTTTGGTTATACTTGGGGCCTTTTAGCATCCTTTAGTTTTAGAATTGTCATCTAGTTTTTTTGTTCTTTGTTTTAATGGTGGTAAGAATATTTAATGTATCTGACCTTTTAACAGATCTTTAAGTGTTCCAAACAACACTGCTCTCTATTCTGCACAGTATTATCTGTAGACAAAATGTGATGCAGCATATGTCTAGAACTTATTCCTCTTGCATAACGAAAATTTTACAGCCCTTCATTAGCAACTCCCTAGCAACCACCA
>NW_020173280.1:0-1938 GCF_003031525.2 Neophocaena asiaeorientalis asiaeorientalis
ACTGTGGGGCTCTGCAGCCAGAAGGCCCGTATTCAAAGCCCGGTTTTACCCCTGGGGGGTTTGTGCCTCTAGGCTAGGAGCTGAACCTTTTTGCTGCCTGTTTCCCTGGCTGTTGAAATGTAGGTAACAGGTGAAAATGTATTAAGTACTCACTGAGCCAAGATGTTGGATAGTGGAGCATGTAGGTATGTACAGAGCACCTGGTGAAAGTAGGTATTTGGTTAAGAATATTTATTGTTGCTACTTCTTGGATTTTGATAAACAGGAGGTTTCGCTAATTTTAAAAAGACGTACATATACATAGAGGGCTTTGGGATGCCTCATCCTGGCGAAATCTGCTGCGGTAATAATTAAAAACATAGTGCCAGAATTTATGAATTAGGTTATGAATTCCCAAAACTTTCTTCGTTCTTTCTGTTCAAAATACTGAGTTTATTCTCTTCAAAAGACGATTTTCCCTCTGAACTCTTCCTGCAGGGTCATGAGGGTGACTTGGGTGGCGGGCGCAGTGGTTCCCGGAAGCTGGGGTTAAGCATGGGAGTGGAGTGCAGAGCCAAGGGATGATCCAGAAAGACGGTGTCTGGAGTAGAGGCAGAGTGGGACCCACAGATAAACTTCTTGTGAGCTATCAGCTTTGAAGAGGCCAGGCAGAGAGGGGAGGACCTGGCAGAGGCAGAGGTTCTGCTCCAGTGACAGCAAGACAGCACTGGTGGTCAGGAGGGTTCCTGGGTGGAGCTCAGAGAGGCTTCTGGGGGTCTCCCTGTGGGTGGGGAGGGGGCCGTCACGGTGTCCTGCTAGTTCCAGTGTCATCTCATAATGGGATTAGCAAACACCAGGAGGTTGAATTTTCAAATTGTTTTCTTCAGTAAACCGTAAGCTAGTTATTACCTTTCTGCTTTGGACGTTTCAAACAATTGCATCTTGAAATTTTAATACTCCAGTTCTGCATTATCTACCAAAATACCTCTTTCTTCTTCTTTTTTCTTTCTTTCTTAAAGAGAATTCAATTGAAAGCTTTTATATTTGCTGTGAGTTCAATAATAAAACCATGGAGAAGAGAATATGGGATACGCAAGCTGCACGTTTTGCTTGGCTATGGAATTTTAGTGTTCACTTCTATTAAACTTTCATTTTAGTTTTACTTATGTGTTTTATTTATACCCTACCTTGTTCAAGAGAGGATTTAAGACAGCTAACAGAGATGAAAAAGTAAAATAGCATAAATGTTTAAAAGGGGGCACCAAAAACAAACAAACAAAAAGGCCACTGGGAATATTGCTGCTTTATTGCCACCATCGTGGCCCATGGGTTATACAGATCGCACTCCCTTGGAGAAACTCGTGGCCTGATGGCTGCATCCTGCTTGGCTCTTGGACATTTGGAACCACTTCTGCTTGCAGTGAGTGCACAGTGTTCCCTCCTGGGTTTGCTGGAGCCAGAACATTCTTCAGCAGTAAAATGCCAACAGACATCAAACCACAAGAATCCTGCACGAGTGGGCAGGATGTAACAGATGCAGACGGACGAGAAGGAAAAAATAAGCCAAACTCTGGATGTAAAGAGATGATCCGAACCATCATTTTTGACCCAGAAAGGAACTTGAGTTCATGTCACTCAGATGCTGGCCTTTTTATTTACTGTCCTGTCTCGAAGGCCCCAAATAAACATGGACATGACTAGGAAGAGAAATGAAAAAGTTGTACAACGGTAGGAAAGTCTTTTCTAAGCCCTTGGAATGACCTTTAATCAGGAATCAGAATTTCTGCTCCTTTGGCCCGTTTGTTCTCGTGTGTTGTCAGCAAGGGGTATGCCTGGAGGATGGGACTCCCCATCGGCCCCGCAAACCTTAAAGGTGATGTGGGCCCTGCTTTTTTTCTCTTTTTAGTATTTATAGAGTTCTGTCCTTACCGATTGCCTAGTCCTTTTTTTTTTTTTTTT
>NW_020173280.1:1990-4898 GCF_003031525.2 Neophocaena asiaeorientalis asiaeorientalis
TTTTTTTTTTTTTTTTAGTATTTATTTATTTGGCTGCGCCTGGTCTTAGCTGTGGCATGCGGTATCTTTAGTTGCGGCGTGCAGGATCCAGCACCCTGACGAGGGATCGAACCCAGGCCCCCTGCATTGGGAGCGCAGAGTCCTAACCACTGGACCACCAGGGAAGTCCCACCTAGTCCTTTCTTGAACTTATAATGCCATCTTGGGGATAATGCATTCTATAAATTTTGTAAGTTTTTTTCCTTCTATGTTAAGTAGAACTTAAGTGTTCTAAGGTTATTCCTAGCTGTAGAAACTTGGAATTGTTTGATCAATCTCCTGTTTAGCTTTTCTGACATATTCACGATTTGATTGTTTCTCTCTTAAGCCCACCTTTTCAAAATGAAGAGTCCTGAAGTGGTGGTAGAAGGCCCACCTCCTAAATCATGAGAAATACAGTGTGTGCATCTGACCTCCATACTTAACACAGGCGGGTTTTAGGGAAGGACAGCTGAGATCACTTAGCCCTGTACCTGGCATTTTGGGCACCTATGAGCGTGTTGATGATGGTGTAAAAAGGCCAAAGATGGAGGTGGAGCTTCGGAAGAGGTCAGTGGCTTAAAGAGCAAAGCCTTTGAAGTCAAGTCCAAGTTTGACTCTCTAGCCCCCTGATATGGGGCAAGTTACTTAACCTCTCTGAGCCTGCTTCTTCATTCATAAAATCCAGACAGTAATTTTACTGTCATAGGGCTGTTGGGAGAATTAAGCGAGAATGCACGTAAACGCTTAGCACAGTAATGGGCATATTATGATGTAAAGTAAACGCCGGTGTATTTTTATTAGTATCGTGAGCATAAAAGTTCATAAGGAATGCTCTTACTGATTTGTAGGAGTTCTTTATAGAATTTGGGTGAGTCCTTTGTCTGATAGATTAGTATAACTATCTGTCCCCTCTCTGTAGTTTGCCTTTCACTCTCGTAAATGTTCATGAACCGAAGATCGGTTTGAGCCAGGCCACACAAGTTATAATTTCTAGCCAGCTTTTGGGTCAGGGGTACATAATCAGATAAACTTCTCCATCTGAGACAAGTCACTTAGTTAACCTTTTTGATCTTCACTGTTTTTATCTGTAAAATGGGGGTTCTAATACCAATCTCAAGACATTTTATGAGTCTTCAAGTGTTAAATGAGGAAATATCGGTGAAAGTACTTTATTAGCTTTAAGTCTGTGCAGATGCGTTTGTGACACCACTGACAGCCTCGAAATCCCCTTCAGCTTTTGCGATGCTCTCCTTGCCCTCCTTTATCACGTTGCCAGTTGCTCATTTCCTGTCTTCCTTAGAATTTCCCCAGGTTCAGTCCTCACCAGCTCGGCTGGTTTAAAGTGCTCTGCTTGGGCCCCGCATCTCTGCCTTCTGCCCATTATTGCTTACATGTTAGATTCACCTGCCTCTCAAGCCTGTCTGCCTCCCAGGTTCTCCTGACCTATGCATCCCAGTCAAAACCCCGGATGCGCTTTGGCTTTTCTTCTCCGCATGGTATTGAGCCCCTTCTCGACTGTCCTGTAAGCCACTCAGTCCATGAACCCCCTCGACTCCAGCCAACTTTGACCCCTTCATTTCTGTTTCAACTTCTAGGCTGCCAGCCAGCCAACCAGCCCTCATAACCTCAGCCTTACGTTTCTGCTGTAGTTTTCTTCAGGTCTCTCTGGTTTGCCTTCTGTCAGCTTTAGTCAAGCCGTACAAGTTAATATTAACCCACGGTACTGATCACATGTCTCTAGCCAGAAACCTTTTGTGGCTTCCTATTTATTGGGTAAGGAAGGGTCAAACTCTTGGCTCCCTTTTTAAAGCCCCTTACAAATTAGATGTTTTCTCTCTTTTCTGCCTCCTTTGTGGTGATGTTCTGCTTTCTTCCACTGCAAAGCAAGCTCCATGTGGTCAGGGACCATAGTTGTCTGGTTCGCCATCAGGTCCCTAACAGTGTGGGCACATGACAGGTACTTACCAGATGTTTGCTGCATGGATGAGCAGGTGGGTGGATGTCCACATTGATTTATTACCTACTTCCTGCCTTCTTCTGCGCCTCTACTCTGGCCAGTTTGTCAGTGTTCTATCTCTCCTGGTTCCTCAGGGCATTCTCTTCCCCTGAAATGCCCCAGCCTGTTGTTGGTACCAAAGCAAATTGAATCCACCTTTTGCATTCCCATTCAGACCCCACTGCCTCCACGAAGTTTTCTCTGCATTCTGACAGCCCTGAACTTATGTCTTTATCATTAATATTAGCATTTTTGTTATATATTGTTTAGTTAAATCCATGTGTATGGGGTTTTAGGGAACACACACACGCACGCACACACACACACACCTCCCTCTAGTTTATAATCTCCTTGAGGGCTGGGATGACATATTTCTTTTGTACCTCCTGTGGTACTTAGAGTAGGGTTGACATTCTGGCTTGAAATGATGAATATTTGCTAACACCGTACTCACCTGGTCCGGGTGCATTTTACTTTGTGGAATACCTGTATTGAGGAACACTTTGCACTTTTGGCAATAAATCATTCTAGAGGAATTTACTGAAAGGAGTTTATCAACTATCAGTTTGGTAAATGTAAATTGTCACTTATGAAAATCGTTTAAAGTCAGGTACCAGAAGATGAGAGCAAATTCAGACGCATGCCTTTATGCTCGGGCCCCTAAGTTCCAGGCTGAACACCACGTGAGAAGAGGAGAGAACGCCTTTCCCTTGTCCTTTCCCATCTGGCAGATATTATCTTCCTCTTATGTCTCCTTTTTGCAGTGAGGAAAGGTTACTTGTTTATCATGTTTTGTACTAGCACCGATACTACTTGTAAAAGTAAATAGTAAATAGCTTCAGACGGATTCGATTTATTTTTGTATGGTTCTTTTTCCTTTTGTCAGTTAAA
>NW_020173281.1:0-8355 GCF_003031525.2 Neophocaena asiaeorientalis asiaeorientalis
ATAAGAAACAGGCTTATTTCTGCTGTCTCAGATCATTTTTGCAGACTCTTCGTTTAAGTCATGGCAGCTTAGCCATTCTGGCAAAGACTGAAGGAGAAAGAAAACGTTATTTATAGGCTTCTTATAGGATATGAATTGCTCTTATTTCTTCATAAAAATTCTATTTAAAAAAATTTTTATTACTGTATTTATGTAGCCCACCATACAAGGGGCTCAAAAATACCACCACTCCACACACACATACACACCCACCAAAGTGAATTGGTATGAAACGGGGCCCATAATTTGTGAAAGAAAGGATCTGGCCTCACCTTGGACCCAATTAGGATTAAATCCCACTCACTACCACCTGGAAATAAGAAAGCAATGAGAAGAGATGAAATGAAAGTAATTAGAGAGAGACAGAGACAGAGAGAGAGGGACAGAGAGAGAGAGAGAGGGAAAGAAGAAGGTGCGGGGAGAAAGAGAGAGAGAGAGACTCTCAAGGTACAAAAATAGAAGCCATTGCCAGTCTAGTAATACCTGGATAAAGACAGTTAATAGACATTATCATAGGAATTCATCAAACTAGACACATAATGAAGAATCTTTAAAAATGTACTAGAAACAAATACAGACTAGGTGGAAGTCAATTTTATAAAATTACACCAAATTCTATCCCTATAATGGATAGAACACTATGGTATAAACAGAATTTAAATCAAAACTAATATTTCTGAATACTAGCTTGAAGAAAACATTACATATATTATACTTTTTTAATTCTCAGATTAAATTTTATTTTCACTCACTCCTCACATTCAATTAAGCACAAAATCCTGTTGATTTTACCCGCATAACATCACTAGAGTATTCCCTTTCACTCCATTCCTTCTACCATATTTCCACTTCAGGGTTCTATCATCTCTCATTCAGAATATTAAAATATCTTCTTAGTGGAACTCCTTATCTCCTGTCTTGAGCACTCCTAACACATTCTCTACATTGAAGCTAGAAAAATCTTCCTAAAACTTTGTATGTTTTCATGTAATATTCCTCCTTAAAATTTGTCGGTAGCATCTTTTTACCTTCAGGATGAAAGACATCATCTATCCTATGGCATCCATGTCCTTTCACAACCCAGGCTTTGATTACCCTGTCAGCCTCGTTCCTCACGCCCATCTCAGATTCACTGCCCATGTGCCATCTCTGCCAAGTCACCTGCAGTTCCCTCAAAACCGTCAGCTCTTTCTCCTCTGAACACTTGCTTATTCCATGCTTTCTGACAGCATTTATTTACCTCAACATTTTGCCTGGGTAGCTCCTGATTATCACTTTGGCTAACCTTAGGTTTCCTCTCCACTAGGAAGCCTTGCATAATGATTTCTAGTTCAGGTTTGTTATTTCCTTTAGAGAATCCCATAATATTATCATGTCCAATCTCTCATAATACTTAGTAAAGTGTTACAGTGATTTCACTTGAGGTCATGGACATACTGGATGATCAGGAATGAAGAAAGTACCAGACACTGAAAGATGTTTGAAAGGTACTCACAAAGGGAACATGCCAGATAAAGGCAGTATCTGCCTATATATTATAACCTGCCCTAAGCATTGCCGTGGTGACTAACATAACGGTGTAGGTGGGAGATTTTGAGGCTTTAGGACAAGTTAGTGGAATAAGAGTCAAGACAGGAAGAAATAGTAAACAATGTAAAACAAGGAGAATAAAGAAGTCATACAACTGTGAATTAAAGAATGAAGTAGGAACTAGAAGAAAACTCCAACAGATCTGCTTTGGTGAAAAACAGGCTTGTTTTTTTTCTTTGCAAGATTATGTAATCTACACAGTGGCCTTTCATGTACCACTCTTGGGAAAATAAGCTACTTTTTCACATTTTAATGAATGGAGTCATTTGTTTTTCATACCTCCTCTATTCTGATCTTCCAGAGGTCATAGAGTCTTCATCAAATATTTTAAACTATAAATATCTAACAAATTAAAATAGAAATGTTATAGGAAATAAAAAATCTTTAATAGGAATCTTGCTTATACTAGCTAATGAAAGCAGCATACACACTGAAGTATTACCAAACAATGAATCCCATCAAACTGCTAATGGAAAGCCTTAGAGCAAAATAATAAAAATGGTTTTTGAATGTGGTGTGTGGCTACCAGTGGCATCACGCTAATCAAAACTCATATATGCCCACAGCTCTCCACAGTTTCGTACAAACTCTTACGCTCATTTTGTTTCTTAGTCTTCCCTTACATATTTGTTTTCACTTACATCTATTTACTCTCTCATGAGCAGAATCTGAGTTGTCCAGTATTGATCCTTTGTTTACACAGTTGTTTCTGCATAGGATGCTATCTTTATCTCTCTACACATCTCCAAATGGTACTTGTATTCAAGGTCTAATTTAAATCTTACTTCTTTCATAGATAATTTCTTGGCCAATGTCTATTGAAATGCTATCTCTTAGCTCTGAATTATATTAGGATTTATCTTTTCATTTAGTGTCCTGCATTAACTATAACCAAACAAAAATGAGATTAAGTCTTTCACATTACTTGTAAACTGAGTCTAAAGGCACACTAAATGGCTAATTTAAGAATATTTTAGCAATCATAGTATTATATTGCTTACCTAGATAATTCTAAAAAGAAAATCATTCATGGATGCACATATTCTGTTATATAGTTTTATAATGAACAAATTATTTTTAAAATATTCCCTTAAAGCAGTGAGCTGATTGCTCTGTGTGGAGCAGATGCCCTGTCATTCCTTAGTCAATCTCTATTGAAATGATTTTTTCCTACTCTAAACTATGGTGGACTTATCATCTCTTATTTACTCGTCTATATTAGCTATAACTGTGCAAACATGAGATTGTAAATTGAGTCTAAAGACATCTCCAAACAAATGGTTCAAAAATATTTTTTAGTAACAATAGTATTATCAGAATAAGTATTACTTCTTGAAAAGATTCTATGAAAGGAATACCATACAGTTTTATGCATTCTGTGTACGTTCATGTCATTACTTGGCTATTTTAAAGGAATTTTCCCAAAGCACTGTTATGTATACTTTACCAAATTAAGTCTTATGGACCCATGCTTGCTCCCTAGCCCTGCTGAGGCCCTCTGCCTCAGTGGGGAAGGTTCTTTCTCCATTTGAGTTCATGCAGCCAAAATAAAACCGAAGCTGAGATTGAAGCAGCTTTATTCAATGGTCAGAGAATGGAGTAGTAGAAACTTAGTTCACGATCAACTTCTCACCTTAATGGTGAGAGGGATTTGCTTTTAAGGAATAAGGACGATGAGGGTAGGAGTGAGACTAATGACAGTGAGGCATGTGCATTGCTTTTCTGGGAAAGAAGCAGGGCTTCCCTGGAAATGGGGTACCACCCCTTTTCTGTCCTTTTTTGGTTTGTGACATCCGGTCATAGTCACCTGTAGGTGTGTCATATAGTATACTATATAGTAAAATCAGCATAGAATGAGACTCAGGGTCTGCTGGAGGTCAGATTCGTAGCCATTTTGGTTTCAGCTGATTCTAACCAGTTGTTTTTTTCTCTTCCTATAACTTCCTTTGTGTCCAGACCCTGTGACTTAAAGATATACGTTAGTTCCTGTTCAAAGGAGGGATTGGTGAGTTTTGAGCAAGGGTCTGGTGGCAACTCTGGTAATACATAGAGCAGAGGCTCTTTCTCTAAATATTAGCCAATTGACTGGTAAATTTAATAAGGGTAAGCACTAAACTGAAAGGTAAAAGACCACTTATGCCTCATCATGATAGAAGGGATTTGAGTGTAAAAAGTACTAAAACAAAGTTGTCCTTAGTACCCCTAGCAATTCACTGAATCCCAGACCTGAAAATGGTGGTTATTCTCCATTATGTGTGAAGTGTTCCAGTTGGTGTTACTGGAAGAAAGCTGAAAATTTAGAGTTTGATCTAAACAATAAGCAAACAATAAGCAAAATAAACCAAAAAAATCTTAGTCATCTATGTTTTGAATAGGTAATATACTTATATGTTTCAAAATTCAGGAATTACAAGAATGCATAAAGAGTTTCTCTTCTTCTCCCTGCTCTTCAGCCACTTAATATCCCAACTGTGAGGCACCCAATTATACCAGTTTGTGAGACCTGTTTTAATTAAATTTATATTTCCTAAGCTGAAACAGGTCTGTATTTGCCTCATGAAATGTAGGTCAACAAGACAGTTATTGAGTAGCACCTTTGCCGGGAAGGTTCCTGGATACTCTGAGAAAGAATAATAGAGAGGGCATGCTAGGGGATATCTTAGTGATACTTAATATACTAATTCCCCCTCCCATTAAGAGTATGATGCATTCTTCCTTCTCTTGTGATCCTTTTATGTGTTGGCCACTTTACTACAGTTGGTTTCATTATCCCTACTTTATATATGAGAACACTAAGGCTCACATAAATTAATAGTTTCTAATGGTCATGCCAACAATAAGTGGCAGATTTGGAGTCAGATTTGAATTGCAATTGTGGACCTCTAAAGCCTTTGTTTCTTCCACTCACCGCTTAATCAGAGAAGGAAAATTCTTGAAGTCAGATTTCAGGAAGAATGAATGGGAAAACAGAGAAAGCCAAAACAGTTTAAAAATAGGTTTTTATATTAAAAAAATTAAAATGTAAAACAGCTTTTATATACATATTACCAAAATTACCCATAGCAAATTTCAGTTACAAAACAGTTACACTGTTTACACAAGGTATTTGAACAACCTATCAGACTCACCTACTCATAAGGCTTTGGGAGATTGTTGTGGAAGGTCCTCCTATGGGCAGAAGTCATGTTACAGAGAATAATTGACCAATCACTAAAATAAGAACACGTTACAGCACATAAACTTATTTTTCTTTTGTGATCTCAAAGAACAATGCAAACATTATCCACACCAGAGCCCAAGAAGTATATGTATCTGTTATTCCCACTTCATAAGTGAGGACATAAGACACCCTGTGAGTCAACTGCATAGCCCAGTCCTATGCTCAGACTACATAAATACAGCTAATATTAACATTCTAGGAAACAAGTTGAAGAAAAAATGTGATGCAGTAATGCCAGAGTGTTGCACTGGTCCTTATGGCGTCTTTGACGGCAGAATTAATTTCCTACCCGATTTAGTGAAGAATTTTAGATTATGAAATTGTTAATGAGCACGAAAGGGAGCTCCCTTCATTTCTTGGTCCCCAAAGGCACAAAACTTAGATAAATTAAAATCTTGAGAAACAGCATCCAAAATGGGAGGATCAATCTCCTTTAAAATACCTAAGGAGTCCATCAGTGCTAGATTTCCATATATTTTAATAGATGATTCTAAAATACATCTACCCTCTCTAATCAACCACCACCCTTCAAAGTTGACTACATACACATAATTTCCCAGTAATTGCTCCACAGAATTCAAGACCCAGGGTAAATATACCCTGTATATCACTAAATCAGGATTATGGTACACAAAAAGCGGGAACAATTTCTAGAGGTGTCTCAAACTTACTGTGAGATCTAGCCCATCCAAGCCTGATCGCAAGAGAGCAAGTAAAAGCCACAGGCAGATGAAAGTCAATACCATTAGCAGGGCTGAAGCTGAGGAATTTATCTGCTGTTGGATACTCTGGCTAATCAGGCACCTAGCATGATTTATTTTCACTTTAGATAGAGGGGGAGGAGAGGAGAATGTTGCAATCATGGATGTTAACTCACTAAGAATTGAATGCAGGGCCTAGTTAAATTCCTATTGGAAGGAAAATACACAAGGCTAGTGACTAGACTCACTGATTAATATATATGGTTGAAAGGTTTTTCTGGAAACAGGAACTAATCTAGCCTTCCCTTGAAATCTGGACATTGCACTAAACTTGTTCCAGGATGGGAGAGACATTCAAAAGTTTTGGTCATTTAACAGCTTTCTGATTTCCGTTTATTGTTAGCAAAAATAATACAAGTTTCCTCTAGAGACAGGCTTCCTTCCCTGTGACGGTAAGAGGAGAAACTAAATTGAGTTTGATATCTAAACTTTCATGCCTACATGTGTAAACCAAAAACAACAAAAAGCCCAAACCAAAACGTCCCAGACTCTACAGCAGTGCTGTTCAATAAAAATATAATGTGAACCACATATACAATTTGAAATTTTCTAATAGCCATTTAAAAAAAAAGTAATAGCCACCTGTGGCTAAGAGCTACCTATTGGGCAGTGCAGCCCTAGAATTCGACTTCAAAAAAAAAAAGGGAAAAACAAAGCAAACAGAACCCAATTTCAATAAAGAGGACGTTTAGAGTTGGGCTGTGATCGCTGATTTTTGGTGTCTGGAGAAAGGAGGCCCAGGAGTAAGAAACAAAGGAGAGGGCAGTGAAACGAAGCGTGATTGCTGCATCTCCAGAGAAGCCTGCTCTCCCCACCATGTTAGCCCAAGCGTTGAACGGCTGCCTAGAGGTGACGAGGTGTGCGGAGGATCCCAAAGGGTCACCGTCGCTTGGGGTTCAAAGCCCGCTTACCCGGGATTAGAGCCAGTGGGGTGGGGAACGCAGATTTCGGGGATCCGCGGTGGAGCCGCCAGGGCGCCCTACCTGTCGAGCATAGGGGTGTGAATGTGCAGGTGTTTCACGGCCACCTGAACGCGCCAGTCTGCGTGGCGGGCAGAAGACACGGTGCCGGACGCGCCGCGGCTCAGGTAGCGCAAGTCGGCGAGCTTGTGGTACGGGATGGTGGGCAGGACGCTGCAGATGGCCTCCTCGTTCATGGTAGCGGGTGGCGCGGGCACTCAGGCAGCCGGTCGATTCCGGAAGTGCCCGCCGCTGCCGCGGCTCCACCCCCTGCGCGAGCCGGGTCGGCAGGCCGTACAGCCTGCCGGACATGAGGTCACGAGGCCGTCCATTCTCCGCGCAGCCCACGCCAAGCCGCTGCTTATCCGGAGCCGGAGCGGACTCTTCTCTTCTAGAGACTGGTCAACTCTGCGGCGGCGGGGTGCACAGGGGTGGAGCTTCCTCTCTCCGACCTGGCCCTCCCAGGCGCTGCCTGCCACTGGAGCCCGCCAGTCGGAGCTCCTCCCTCCCCAGACTTCTCAGGCGACGTCAGCGGCGGATGCCGAGGCGAGGATGAGGGCCACTGGCCCGCGATCCTCCCAGCAAGGCTCCGGCTTCGGCCTGAGGCCCGAAATCTCCGCCTTGTGGCGACCAGACCACGTGTGCCACACCGGCGGGGCTCGGGCGGGGGTTTGGGAGTGGGGAAGTGAGCCAGGGGCGCTTAGTTTGTCTTGTCTCCACCCAACCCACTAGGTTGGAAAGGTTTTCTTTTGGGGAAATTTCCTCTTCGCAGCTTCACACCCAGTCAGCGGACCCTCCAACCCAGGAGGAATCTCCTCTGGTCCCATGGGCGCGTCTTCCGGGAGTCGCCAAACACCAGACAGAGGTAGCGTGGTGGGTGTGGCAGCTGCCGTTTCCTGACTCCAAGCCTAAGCGGAAAGCCCTTTGAGGACATGCGGTGGTGACTTACTAGGGCTCCGCACTTCTCAGCCCAGTGAGTCAGGTAGGGGTGTAGATTCACTTGCTTATCTGGACTCCAATCTAACCTCACTTCCAACTACTTTAGTCGTGTGGGGGTGGCTGATAAGCCCTGTCAGAGTTTAATCCTGTCTAAACCTTCAGATGTTTAGTTCCTGTTGGGTGCTTCTCTACTAGGGACGTATTTTTCTGACTTTTTTTTTTTCTCTCCTGACGTCCATAATTACAGACAGAGATTGAAAAGTAACCTTGAGAGAGTCCCTCCCTTGATTCCAGGTAAGACTGCAAACATTTCTTTCTTATAGATCTGGGAAGAATGCGGTGTTTAATGCCAACCAAAAAAGACTGCAAAGAAGTTTTTACCTTAAACAAACACTTTTCTACACCTGAAATGGCTATTTTGCAAAGTGTGGTGCAAATATTATACACAATACCAAGTCCATGCTAGGCATTTAATGAATTCTAAAGCAAAGTAATAGGGAATGCCTGACCTCAATCAGGGATTACTGCCTACAGAAAATCAGTGCTTCCTGTATTTTTGTATTGCCGGAAATGAGAGTAGCAGTGTTACATTTCACAATACATGGAAGCTGTAATGAAATAGTGTGTTTTAAAATTTGATAATTTAAAATAAAATTCTTAGCTCTAAAGATATGGTCTGATAATCTGTGGTTCATTCCTTAATAAACTTTTTGCTACAAAAAGTGCTCAGAAAACTTTTCCCATTCATTCATTCATCCAGTTTACAAACTAAGAATTCTAGAGAAAGAGAACAAAAATTAAGAAGAGAGGAAATGATCAAAATAATAATTCAAGAATTTCTTCCAGG
>NW_020173282.1:0-206 GCF_003031525.2 Neophocaena asiaeorientalis asiaeorientalis
CCAACCTTAGCCACTGGGGCAGACGCCAAAAACAATGGGAATGGGCTTTCCTGGTGGCACGCTGGTTGAGAATCCACCTGCCAATGCAGGGGACACGGGTTCAATCCCTGGTCGTGGAAGATCCCACATGCCGTGGAGCAACAAAGCCCGTGTGCCACAACTACTGAGCCTGTGCTCCAGAGACCATGAGCCACAACTAATGAGCC
>NW_020173282.1:290-866 GCF_003031525.2 Neophocaena asiaeorientalis asiaeorientalis
CACTGCAACAAAGAGTAGCTCCCACTCACCGCAACTAGAGAAAGCCCGTGTGCAGCAGTGAAGACACAAAACAGCCAAAAATAAAATAAATAAAATAAATAAATTAAAAACAAACGAACCAAAAAACAACGGGAACTATGAACATGCAGCCTGTGAAAAGGAGACCCCAAACACAGTAAGTAAAGCAAAATGAGAAGACAGAGAAACACACAGCAGATGGAGGAGCAAGGTAAAAACCCACCAGACCAAACAAATGAAGAGGAAATAGGCAGTCTACCTGAAAAATAATTCACAGTAATGAAATGATCCAAAATCGTGGAAATAGAATGGAGAAAATACAAGAAACGTTTAACAAGGACCTAGAAGAACTAAAGAGCAAACAGTGATGAGCAACACAATAAATGAAATTAAAAATTCTGTAGAAGGAAACAACAGCAGAATAACTGAGACAGAAGAATAGATAAGTGACCTGAAAGATAAAGTAGTGGAAATAACTACTACAAAGCAGAATAAAGAAAAAAGATTGAAAAGAACAGAGGATTGAGGACACTCTCAGAGATCTCTGGGGCAACATTA
>NW_020173283.1:0-516 GCF_003031525.2 Neophocaena asiaeorientalis asiaeorientalis
AAGAGCCCTGTCTTCAGACATCGTTGCCTTGGGTGTTAGGGCTGCAACATAAGAGTTTTCAGGGGACACAGTTCCGTCCAGGGCATATTAGCAAGCACAAAAATAAATGATTACTAGATATTTGGAAGCCTTTCTGTGCTTTACATTTCTGAGGGACTGCACTGTCTTCCTTTCCGTATTGCATATTAATTTCTCATTGCTTCTGTAACAAACTACCACAAATTCGGTGGCTTAAAACAACGTAAATTTATTATCCTGCAGCTTTAGGGATCAGAGGTCTGGAGTCAAGGTGTTGGCAGGACTTTTTTCCCTCGGGAAGCTTCAGCGAGCGTGCGCTTCCTTGCCTTTTCTGGCTTCTGGAGCCGCCCTGCATTCCTTATCCTGTGGCACCTTGCCCCACGCAGTGTCTTCCCCACACTGCGTCTCTCTGACAGTCTTCTGTAGTCGGATCTCGCTTTGCCCTGAAGGACAGTTGCATTCTGCTGGGTCTGCCTGGCTAATCCAGGGCTCTGCCAT
>NW_020173284.1:0-271 GCF_003031525.2 Neophocaena asiaeorientalis asiaeorientalis
TACGAAGCTCCTCACCGCAGAGAGCTGTGTAACCCCAATGACCCTGCGTAGACAGAAACCTACATCTTCCGGTCCCTCTAACCGGCCTACCTCGGGCCCAGGCTCCCCGTAAGCGGCTTAGCCATGAGGCCTCCAGGTGACGCTCCTCGCAGTAGTGTGGCTGGAGCTCCCCAGTGCGCATGTGCAAACAGAGCCCCGCCCCACCTCCTAAGGCCTCTGAGAACGTAAGTTTCCCTGCCAAGCCTGCAAACCCCAGGCGAGCCCCGTGCAC
>NW_020173284.1:296-518 GCF_003031525.2 Neophocaena asiaeorientalis asiaeorientalis
TCACGTGTGACCAGCCTGCTGAGCGCAGGTCCCTGTCATCGAGGTCTGGAAGGGAGTCGGGCACCTGTGGGCCAGGCCCGGCCAGCCCTCTGGTCTCCCACACGTAGCTCGAGTCTGCATGTCTCTTCGTGTGCATGCGTGAGTGTGTCGGGGCCCAGCCCGGCGGGAATGAGGCCAGGGATGCAGAGCGGGCGGTGCCTGCTCGCCTGGCGAGGGAAGCGG
>NW_020173285.1:0-225 GCF_003031525.2 Neophocaena asiaeorientalis asiaeorientalis
TAACAATTGTAAATATTTATGCACCCAACATAGGAGCAGCTTGATACATAAGGCAAATGCAAACATCCATAAAAGGGGAAGTTGACAGTAACACAATCATAGTAGGGGACTTTAACACCCTACTTTCACCGATGGACAGATCATCCAAAATGAAAATAAATAAGGAAACACAAGCTTTAAATGATACATTAAACAAGATGGACTTAATTGAGATTTATAGGACAT
>NW_020173285.1:264-444 GCF_003031525.2 Neophocaena asiaeorientalis asiaeorientalis
GGAACATTCTCCAGGATAGATCTTATCTTGGGTCACAAATCAAGCCTTGGGAAATTTAAGAAAATTGAAATCATATCAAGTATCTTTTCTGACTACAGTGCTACGAGACTAGATATCAATTACAGGAAAAAACTCTGTGAAAAATACAAACACATGAAGGCTAAACAATACACTACTTAA
>NW_020173286.1:0-596 GCF_003031525.2 Neophocaena asiaeorientalis asiaeorientalis
CTTCCTCCTGCTCCGTTTTTTGTTCTCAAGATTGCTTTGGCGATACGGGTTCTTTTGTGTATCAATACAAATTGTGAATTTTTTTGTTCTAGTTCTGTGAAAAATGCCAGTGGTGGTTTGATAGGGATTGCATAGATTCTGTAGATTGCTGTGGGTAGTAGAGTCGTTTTCACAATGTTGCTTCTTCCAATCCAAGAACATGGTATATCGCTCCATTTATTTGTATCATCTTTAGTTTCTTTCATCAGTGTCTTATAATTTTCTGCATACAGGTCTTTTGTCTCCTCAGGTAGGTTTATTCCTAGATATTTTATTCTTTTTGTTGCAATGGTAAATGGGAGTGTTTTCTTGATTTCACTTTGAGATTTTTCATCATTAGTGTATAGGAATGCCAGAGATTTCTGTGCATTAATTTTGTATCCTGCTACTTTACCAAATTCATTGATTAGCTCCAATAGTTTTCTGGTAGCATCTTTAAGATTCTCTATGTATAATGTCATGTCATCTGCAAACAGTGACGGATTTACTTCTTGTTTTCCGATTTGGATTCCTTTAATTTCCTTTTCTTCTCTCATTGCTGTGGCTAAAACTTCCAA
>NW_020173287.1:0-295 GCF_003031525.2 Neophocaena asiaeorientalis asiaeorientalis
TTGTTCATCTTCTCTTCCTTAGTCTTAGTGAGAAGAGAGCAAGCTGAATGGAAGAAAGTCATTGTGACCACTGGGGCCACTAGGGTAGGCATCAGTCCCAGAGTTTTGTTTTCATCTCTCCGCTATTAATATTGGCTAATGTCTCGAGTGCTTACTTGGTGCAAATTACTTAGCCGACCATGGCAAATGGATTGTGTCATTTCATCCCCTGATAGTCATACAATTAATGTATGTATTATTATGATATCCCATAATGCATACATGGAACAGAGCCTCAGAAGTAGTTATTTGCTCA
>NW_020173287.1:964-1117 GCF_003031525.2 Neophocaena asiaeorientalis asiaeorientalis
ATAAGCTCTTGACAGTGGCACTAGGGCCTCCCTGAATAAGTACATCATTGGCTAAACCAGTGGTTTCTCAGATATGCTCATTGAACAACCCTTAAGGTGGATTGACATTCCGCTGCCTAGAATAGAATATGGTGTTCTTTAGAAATCGAGGGG
>NW_020173288.1:0-484 GCF_003031525.2 Neophocaena asiaeorientalis asiaeorientalis
TTAGAGAAGAGCTAACACCTATCCTTCTCACATTCTTCCAAAATATAGCAGAGGGAGGAACACTCCCTCACTCATTCTATGAGGCCACCATCACCCTGATACCAAAAGCAGACAAGGATGTCACAAAGAAAGAAAACTACAGGCCAATATCACTGATGAACATAGATGCAAAAATCCTCAACAAAATACTAGCAAACAGAATCCAACAGCACATTAAAAGGATCATACCCCATGATCAAGTGGGGTTTAATTCCAGGAATGCAAGGATTCTTCACTATACGCAAATCAATCAACGTGATACACCATATTAATAAATTGAAGGAGAAAAACCATATGATCATCTCAATAGATGCAGAGAAAGCTTTTGACAAAATTCAACACCCATTTATGATAAAAACTCTGCAGAAAGTAAGCAAAGAGGAAACTTTCCTCAACATAATAACGGCCATATGTGACAAACCCACAGCCAACATCATCCTCAATG
>NW_020173289.1:0-502 GCF_003031525.2 Neophocaena asiaeorientalis asiaeorientalis
TGAGCACTTGAAATGTGGCTAGTGTAACTGAGGAACTGAAGGTTTTTTTTGGTTTTTTTTCTCTTTGCGGTACGCGGGCCTCTCACCGTTGTGGCCTCTCCCGTTGCGGAGCACAGGCTCCGGACGCGCAGGCTCAGCGGCCATGGCTCAAGGGCCCAGCCGCTCCGCGGCATGTGGGATCCTCCCGGACTGGGGCACGAACCCGCGTCCCCTGCATCGGCAGGGGGGGCCTCTATCACACCAGGGAAGCCCAGGAACTGAAGTGTTAATCGTAGTTAATTTTAATTCGTTTAATCGCCACTTGTGACTAGTGGCTCTCACATTGGACAGAGTGGCCCTAGGCCATCAAATTGTACTCGAAAGAATAATGGAGTGTTCTTTTTATATGAAAACAAACAAGGATATGTTGTAGAGTAGGATGCAAAATGCACCTGAGTTTTGAAATTAAAACGGGAGTTTTCCAAAAAATTGTGAGCTCAGTGCTGGCTCTTTCTGGCTTTGC
>NW_020173290.1:0-2511 GCF_003031525.2 Neophocaena asiaeorientalis asiaeorientalis
GGCTCCATGGTTGAGAATCCGCCTGCCAATACAGGGGGCATAGGCTTGTGCCCTGGTGCAGGAAGATCTCACATGCCATGGAGCAACTAGACCTGTGTGCCACAAGTACTTAGCCTGCACACTAGAACCCGTGAGCCACAAGTACTGAGCCCATGTGCCACAACTACTTAAGCCCGCATGCCTAGAGCCCGTGCTTCGCAACAAGAGAAGCCACTGCAATGAGAAGCCTGCGCACCACAACGAAGACTAGCCCCAGCCACAGCTAGAGAAAGCCCGTGCACAGCAATGAAGACCCAGTGCAGCCAAAATAAATTAAAAAAAAAAGAAAAACCAAGAAATGCAACCAATTTATGTGTGTTAATCTTGTGTCCTGCTACTTTGCTGAATTTGTTTATCAGTTCTAGTAGTTTTTGGTTGGAACTTTTAGGGTATCCTTTATATATATTATCATGTCATCTACATACAATGACAACTTTACCTCTTCCCTTCAAATGTGGTTAGATTTTATTTCTTTCTCTTGTCTGATTGTTGTGGCTAGGACTTCCAATACTATATTGAAGAGAAGAGGTGAGAGTGGGCATCCTTGTCTTCTTCCAGATTTTAGGGGGAAGGCTTTCAGCCTATGAACATTGAGTATTGGTTGTGGGTTTGTCATAAATAGCTTTTATTATGTTGAGATATGTTTCCTCTATACCCACTTTGGTAAGTTTTTTTTTTCTTTTTGCGGTACGTGGGCCTCTCACTGTAGTGACCTCTCCCGTTGCGGAGCACAGGCTCTGGACGCACAGGCTCAGTGGCCATGGCTCACGGGCCCAGCCACTCTGCGGCATGTGGGATCTTCCCGGACCGGGGCATGAACCTGTGTCCCCTGCATTGGCAGGCGGACTCTCAACCACTGTGCCACCAGGGAAGCCCTGGTAAGTGTTTTTATGATCAATGGATGTGCTTTTTCGGCATCTATTGAGATGATCATTTGTTTTGTGTTTTTCCTTTGTTGATGGGGTGTATCATGTTGGTTGATTTGCGTATGTTGAAACAACTTTGTGACATTGGGGTGAATCACATTTGGTCATGGTGTATGATCCTCTTATGTGTTGTCAGATTTGGTTTTCTAATATTCAGTTGAGAATTTTTGCATCTATATTTATCAAAGATATTGGTCTGCAATTTTCTTATTTTGGTAGTGTCTTTCTCTCTGTGTTTGTTTTTTAAGTCTTTAATGAATTTGTTCCAGTATTCCTTCTGTTTTATGTTTTGGTTTCTTGTTTGTGAGGCATGTGGGATCTTAGTTCCACCATGAGGGATTGAACCTGCCCCCCGCCTCCCAGTGGAAGGCGAAATCTTAACTGCTGGACAACTAGAAAAGTCCCCATCTGTATTTTGTTTGTTTGTTTGTTTGTTTTAGTAGATTTCTTTCTTTATCTTTGGATGGATTGGGTGTCCGTTGCTTTGCTTTTGTTGCAGAGCATGGGCTCTAGGTGCGTGGGCTTCAGCAGTTGTGGCTATCAGGCTCAGTAGTTGTGCCTCCTGGGCTGTAGAGCGCAGGCTCAGTAGTTGTGGCACACAGGCTTAGTTGCTCCTCGGCATGTGGGATCTTCCCAGACCTGGGCTCGAACCTATGTCCCCTGCATTGTCAGACGGATTCCTAACCACTGTGCCACCAGGGAAGTCCCCCCCATCTGTTTTTGATATCAGGGTGATGGTGGCTTCATAGAATGTCTTTGGAAGTATTCTTTACTCTTCAATCTTTTCGAAGAGTTTGAGAAGAATCAGTGTAAGTTTTGCTTTGTATATTTGGTAGAATTTGCCTGTGAAACCATCTGATACTGGACTTTTGTTGGTAGGGAGTTCTTTTTAATTACAGATTCTATTTTGCTTTTAGTGATCAGTATGTTCAAGTTATCTATTTCTTCTTGATTCAGTTTTGTTCGGCTGTAAAAAAACCACATATATTTTTAGGTTATGTTAGCACCTAAATACTTACCATGTATTAGACCATAAAAGAGTGAAGAAAAAAATATTAAAATATTTTTTTCAAATAGAAAATGTATTGAGATATTTTTCACAAATTGGGATAATGATACTAATTACAATAATGACAGTGTTCTGAACTTAAAGACTATTTTATCTAAGATGCTTATTATATGCTTATTATAAGCATGGTATTATATGCTTATATATTATATTATATATGCTTTTTATATGCTTATTATAAGCATGATATTATATGCTTATTGTTTTAAAATACATGGAATGTTCTCCTTTCTAACGTAATTCTTTTATTTTACCTGTATATTGTGAAAAAAATTTAGTTGCATGTAATATAAAAAATTACACTTTAATAGGAGATATTAATCCAGTTACATTTACTATAGTACTGAAAATACTTAGGTTTAGAGTTACCATGTTATCGAGTGCTGTTTTTTATTTATTTATTTTTAAAAAAGATTTAATTGGGGGGGGGGCATAAATTATTTATTTATTTATTTATATCATCTTATTGGACTATAA
>NW_020173291.1:0-16335 GCF_003031525.2 Neophocaena asiaeorientalis asiaeorientalis
CAGGCAGATTCTCAACCACTGCGCCACCAAGGAAGCCCATGTCTTTGATTTTTTAAGGGTGAATATTCATTGAGTTTCCTTTGTCAGAAAATGGATTAAATGCATGGCATTTCTGTCTAATGGTATATAGCTTTTTTCCTTTCTGAACAAATTCTTTGTTGAGAGTACCTTGGCAGGATTGACTTGAAATAACTCAGGTTAAAGAGCAAGCAGGTCTCTGTGACGTTTCTCATTTCCGCTCAGAGCACAGAGAACCAGGGTAGGGACACAAGCTTTCATTTCATCTGATAGCAGCATTTCCCAGCAAAACACAGTTGCTGTCGATGTACATAATTGATCACTTTATTAACTGTGGAAAAAAGGGACCTTATTGAAGTAATAAAGCATAACTTAATTATGTCCTCTATGTAGAAAGCAAACATGTTGGAAAGTGGCTGACAGCTTCCCATTTCAAGGCTGATTCTGATCATGATAATATTTAAGTAGCATTGATTGCTCTTTAATTGGATTTTTCCTTCTGTAGGCCTCTTCTGAAGAGCTGAAAGCGGCCTACCGCAGGCTGTGTATGCTTTACCATCCTGACAAGCACAGAGACCCGGAGCTCAAATTGCAGGCGGAGCGACTGTTTAACCTCGTTCACCAGGCTTATGAAGGTCAGAGCAGGGCTTGGCTCTACAGAAACACCCTGGTAGCAGACACTCAATTTTTAAGAGTCTTGATTTGTAGAGGATAGAAAAAGAGAGTCCTTAGAGGTGTATAAAAGAGGTGGTTAGTTTAGTGCTTTTTACTGACAGGGACCTTTGAAAGAGTAGTATTTTGCTTTGGAAATCAATACGTGTCCAGTAAGTAGAAAATGAGGCTGCAGGTGAAGTAATAGCCCATAGTCTGAATTGCAAGGGAATACTCCAGCTTTAAATCATTTACTAGTTTTCTTCTAAAGGGAACTCTTAGAGGTAAAAGGCTGATCACTACAGACAAGCTCTCTTTGTTCTCTTTTTTGGTGAGAAGATGCAAAGAACATTTTTTCCATCTGAAAGTGATTTTATTCGTTCTGTAGCATTCAGTTAAGGAAAGGTACTAACAAAAGCAAGAAAATGGTGTTAAGGAGCCTAACAGGAAATAGAATCAAGTAATTCAGATTTTTATATTTATATCTTAAACACTGGATTGTATTGTTTTGGAGATTTGGGGAAGAGTTGACAGAAAATCCCTGCCAGCGCTTGTGAAAATGCTGCCGCAGCAGACCTGGCCCCAGTGTTTGGCCTAAAGGGAGACTGAGATGGTGAACAAATAATTCCTTATTAAATCCTAGAGATCAGCTCAAGAAGTTTGGCTCCCAAGTTTCCCGGTGGTCCGCATTTCTTTCTTCCTCATTAGATTTGAGTATGGATAGAGTCATTTACATCATTTTTTAATTAGACTTAAAAATATATGGGAAATCTCAGGCGGGGAAAGATTCAAAGGTCTTGAACAGAAGTTGGCCCAGCAGAGGAGGGAGGTAATGACTGTTTGCTGTACGGATGTTCAGGTTCGGTTTGGAGGTCCTTTGAACAGCTCTCACCCTCACTGAACAGTCTTTCTGATGTACTTTAGGTGACATGGCCGACACCATAGTGAGAGGTGTTTGTGTCTTTTAAAAATGATTTACAAATAAAGAAGAGAGGCATCCAAAAGCAAACAAACAAACCCCTACATAATAATAAGTCAGATTTTTCTGGTCAGAGCCTGTCCCTAGTTTTACATTAGGCTCTGTTAGAAACTGGAATTCACTCTCTCAAGCCAAGATACTTTATAGACTGTGGCAGAAGCTCACTAGGTGCTTTTAAAAACAACTGCCCTTGGGCTTCCCTGGTGGCGCAGTGGTTGGGAGTCCGCCTGCCGATGCAGGGGACACGGGTACGTGCCCCGGTCCGGGAAGATCCCACGTGCCGCTGAGCGGCTGGGCCCGTGAGCCATGGCCGCTGAGCCTGTGCGTCCGGAGCCTGTGCTCCACAACGGGAGAGGCCACAGCAGTGAGAGGCCCGTGTACCGCAAAAAGAAAATAAAAACAAAAACAAAACAAAACCAAAAAAACTGTCCCTGGGCTTCCCTGGTGGCGCAGTGGTTGAGAGTCCGCCTGCCGGTGCAGGGGACACGGGTTCGTGCCTTGGTCCGGGAAGATCCCACATGCCGCGGAGCGGCTGGGCCCGTGAGCCATGGCCGCTGAGTCTGCGCGTCCGGAGCCTGCGCTCCACAATGGGAGAGGCCACAGAAGTGAGAGGCCCACGTACCGAAAAAAAAAAAAAACTGTCCTTTAGAGATGCAGGGTCAGTGCACCTCACAAGGAAGCAAAGAGTAGCTTGGACATGAAAAATCCAGTGTTTCTCGATGTAGCCACCTTTAAACATGTCCTCGCTTGGATCTAGGGAGCAATTAGGAGGAAAGACACATTGGGAATGATGGGGTCTCTGGAAGATTGTGGCTGGAAAGAGAAGAACAAAAAGAGGTGACCTTGCCTGGTGGTATTGTGGTCAGGACTGAAAGGTGAATTTTGTGCTTTGTAAACATGTTTGGTTTTTAACTTGCAGTGCTCAGTGACCCCCAAACCAGGGCCATCTACGATATCTATGGCAAGAGAGGACTGGAAATGGAAGGATGGGAGGTAAGAGAAACTTTGTGTCTGGCGTCCCAGGAACGTCACTCAACAGCTACAGAACAACAACCCCGAAATCCCGCAACCTGCAGTGATGCCTTTGAGAATGTTTGAAGACATCAGAGTCCTCTTCTCGCCTTTATATCTTGGTTTAAGGAATTGGGTTCTACACTGGGCTTTGCCGCTTTGTAACTCTGTGAACTTGGGACAGTTAGTCATCCACCTTGTCCTCCGTTTCCTAACCCATCAGGTGAATAGTAAGAGGGATGGTCTAGGCCAGTAAGCTTTAACCCAGGGGAGGGAGCAGGCCGCTCAGGGGGTGATGGTAGATGGTTTCTGAAAGGGCACAGTTCCTACACGTACCCTCCTTCCACACGTATACTTCCTTCCACCCTCCACGGCCCTGAGCCCCTCTTTCTACCCGAGGTTACAACTGAATCTAGGAAGTGTTTGTTGGTGCTGTGTTGTGCGTGTGAACAAAACGGAACTACTGGATTAAATTGTCTGTAATGACCCTTCCAGCTCTAATGGGCTGTACTATTAGAATGTTATAAATATAGTGAGTAAAACAAAATAAATAGCAAGTATCTATGAAATAGGTTACCTGGACAGCCATACCATGTGGGAACTATCACTAAAATTCGGAAGGTTCTGTTTTCTTTCACTCTGCCACTGAGTAGTCTTAGAGCCTTGGGCAAGTCGTTTGACTGCTTTGTACTTCCGTGTTATAACCTAAAAAATAGTGATATGCGGATGAAGTAGAAAAATTAATATGAAAATTTGTTGTAAACCTCTGTATTGCTGTAAGAACATGTAGGTGTTATTACTTAATTTCATTACGAAAACTCGCTTCTGATGCCTAAGAAATTCTGGTAGGCTGTTAACGTTAAATTAACTATCATTGAGTTATTTTTTCATCGTCATGTAAGCTTTCCCTTGAAGTTCTTTTGGTATTTGCTCTCACGCACGCATGACTGTCTATTCTAATTTTAGGGTGAAAACATTCTAAAGGCCTTTGGATACGGACTGGAACAGAAGTGAAATGGGGTTCTGTTGCCGTTTTCACCACTGCTTGATATTGGTGGCTTATGGGCCACTTCCAACCTATAGCCATGTTTTGGTTGCCCACAGAGTGAAATGTATTTGCTGACATTTGAAACTTAGGAGGCTTTGCAGGAAAATCCAGTCTCTTATCTTCTTTGGAAAAATCAGAAGACCTGGTAACGCTGTGCCTAAATTCCCCTATAAGGCAACAGTCACCCAGGTTTGAGGAGCCCCTGCCGTGGGACTGGACCGTGCTGCCCAGTTTGCCCCAGCCCCTGCCGCTCCCTCCACCCATCCCACGCCCCGCCTGGCTCCCAGCGGGCGTTTGGCTTCTGGCCTTTGGCTCAGTGGAAATAGCAGTGCATCATGTCACATTAGTTCCTGGTAGCAAAGTGTTGGGTCTAGTGGCTTAGAATTTTTTTCATCAAAAAAGGAAAGTAGAATCCTGTTGAATGTACTAAGTTTCTCCTCATGCCCCAGGTTAAAGCGCCCTTGTGTTTTGATGTTTTGAAGCCGTGGGTTGGTTGCAGTTCTTCACGGCAGCAGTCAGGGCCACTGAAAAGCTGCAGGCCTCTCTTGTGTATCCCCTCCTCAGAGTCTAGGGTTCATTCCCAGCAGCATTATTCCCACTCAGTGGAGCAGCGGGGTGACATCTTCTTGGCAGAATATCACGTGGTTTCCTATCACCAAACCAAATTATCTCCCCATTAGAAACAGAGAAACACCATACACACTGTCGTGATTATAAAAGTATGCAGGCAGTCATAGACGGTGACTGGATAAGCTTTTATATTCATATTTTTTAGTAGATAACTTTAAGGGAATCAAGTTCTCATCGATCAGAATTGGCTTTTTTTTGTTTTTTGCCTCAATACTAAGCCTTCACTGATGATAAAAATGCCTTGAAGGAAAACTACAGGAAGGTACCTCCTCAGATACTTACTGAGAAGAGATGTATGGGTGCCTAACGTATAGTAGGTAAACTGAGCCCGCTGTTCATACTGTGAAGGAAGAGTCTCGCTGAACTCGAGCACTTTATGGAGCTGGCGTCACCATTCCCTTGAGGAATTCTGCAGCTGGTGGCTTTCTCAGTATGAGGGTTCTCCCGTTTCAGTCACAGCCTCCACCCCAGGGAGGAGGCTGTGTTCCCTTCACGCTGTTGCTAGTATTTTTAGACTACTGACCGGTGTCCGTCTGCCACGTGTCTGTCAGTCTAAACCCACGGGTAGTCAGGGAGGGATGGAGGACACGGGCGAAGCCCGTAGTGTTTGGGATGCCTTTAAGCCCAAAATGCCAAAGCAGCCACAGATGTGGCAGTCACTCCTGTCCCAGCTCTGGCATCATTCGCTTTCTGCTGGTGGAGGCTGGGGATGAAATTGAGCATTTGCATCAAATGTTGCATCAGTAGGTTGCATCAAATGTTGACCCTGTTTTCAGGCACTAGGTAGGTAGTCACTCCTGTCCCAGCTCTGGCATCATTCGCTTTCTGCTGGTGGAGGCTGGGGATGAAATTGAGCATTTGCATCAAATGTTGCATCAGTAGGTTGCATCAAATGTTGACCCTGTTTTCAGGCACTAGGTAGGTTTTTAGTCTTTGTCTATTCTCTTTTTTTTAACCTTCAAGGGACCTCGTCATGCTCTGGCAGGATTCCAAAGGAGTGAGATGCAACCATTCCCAGCTCGTAACACCAGCCATTTGAGTTCTTAAAGTTGCAGTGTTTGTGCGGATACCCATGTTTCAAATGAAGTTGGCCTCTTCAGAATGGCAAAAATCCAGCTTTGAGCTGTGAATGTTCAGACAGTATTGAGTCTGGTAACAGCCGGCAAGTGGAGTGGAAAACCATACAAGTCGGAGGGGGCTTGCAGACGTCAGATTACATTTAGAGGAGCAGCCTTTGGCCCAGATCATCCACACTTTAGTTTTTGTCTGCAGTCCTTTACCTTTATCCATATCTCACTTTTCCCTGCCTCTTTGACATCATTCCTTTTTTCCCCGCCCCCCAGGAAAGGGGAAAGGTCAGTCAGTACAAACGATAAACACATTTTAAATGCTGAACAGCAAGAATCCTTTGCTAAGTGTCCAAGTAGGTTGATCATAACCCAAACATAGAGGTTGCAATTCTGCCAGCCTTGTGGCCTGGTAAAACTGCTTTTCAACACTCCTGTGGAAGCATCATCAGACTTCACCAAGCCAACGTGCTGGCTGACACGTACAACAAATTCTGTCCTGTCTAGGTTCCACTTCCAAGCAATGGCATCAGGCACCCCAGTTTTACTGAATGCAACAGCTGTTTCTATGACCATTGGAATCTTTAGAGTGCAGCCGCATTTTAGGACAATACTTCTCCAAATACAAAAGCTTGCTGTTAAAAGCTCCATGCCGCTTTTGTCTTATGAACTGTACTGCATCTTCATTTTTTAATTCCACCTTCAATTAACGCTAGGGCGACAAGCACTGGAGGTCTCCCAAGGCCTGCAACACAATGAACAGCAATTGCAACAACCAGGGTCTTCACAAAACTTAATTTTCACAAGACTTAACCAAGCATCAACAATCTGGTTAGATGGTGGTGCACCATCATCAAAAGGCCAGTCGAGAACATGGATGCCTTCTTTCTCCACAAGAGTAGTGTCATAAGTTGCTTCACATACTCTTACTATTGTTGTAACTCCATACTTAAGTTCCTCTATAAATTTGTTTAAGGTTGCATTAGTTGGATTGTGTGTCATAAGAAATCTCATGTTCTCGTAAGTGATTTCCACAGGAGCTGGGCGGTTCATTTGATCCATGTTAATTTAGTTAAAAAACACTCAGTAGGGTTATGAAAGAATTTTAAAAATTGAATACAGAAATGGTGCAAAGAAACTGAGTCTACTTCACTATACTCCACTTGAAATTCTCAGTGGTTTTGAATATGAAGTTGGGAGTAATGGGAAATGAAATGAACCTCCTGACAAGAAGCAGCAATTCTTCAATGCAGTACTACTGAGGCAAGAGAAAGGAAGTGCACTGAGGTTTACCCCAGCTAGGTCAGAACTCTTGTAAAAAATGCTGTGGATTTCAATTCAACACTTCTGTATCCAGGTTCAGCACTCTCATGGGGGCTTCTTGGTGGAGTAGTAATGAAGTTCTACAGTTCACTTGTCTGCATAGAGGTCGTGCTGTGCCTGGCAGTAATCTCCACCGCCCTTCAGAAACTCCATAAATGTGTGACCAAGAACACCACAGAACTGAGGAATATGTCTGCTCATTGAAGATTGTGGCCTAATCATACAGCCGGTCCCGAGGCAGCGGTGACATGGGCAGCGGCGGCAGGGCAGGGGCGGCAACTTTGCGGGCCGTGGCGGGGGAACCAGACTCTATCTGCCTGACATCATTCTTATAGTGTCTAGGAAAGTCACCCTGCATTAAGAGCTGTAATATGGTCAAGGTCATGAAAACGAAGGCAGAAACTCCCACAGATGGGAGGAGACTAACAAGACATGTGACTAAATACAATCCTGGGTCCTGGGTCCTGGATCAGATCCTAGGGCATAACAGCGACGTTCGCGGAAAGACTCGTGAAATCCCAGAAGTCTGGGTTTAGTTAGTGGTAATGTACTAATCTTGGTTTACTAGATTTGACAGATGTTTGTTTCATGGTTCTGTTAGACGTTAACATTTGAGGGAGGCTCGGTGAAGGGTAGTCGAGAACTTTCTATACTATCTTTGTAACTTCTCTAAAGTTCTAAATAATTTTCTAAAATTATTCCAAAATAAAAAATTGACTCACTAGAATCATAGAATTTTCAAACCAGACAGCACCTCAGGAATCGTGTAGTTTTAATCCCCCTCATTTATAGGAGGAAACTGAAGCTTAGAGAGTGAAGTGACTCACCTGAGGTCTCCCGGGAGGTTCAGGTGGTATTGGAGAGCCTGGGTCTCTGTCCTCTTCCCACTGTGCCACCTGGTTTTACAGGTCTCTCTACAGAGGCCTCATCTACAGAATAAGTCATCCTGACTAGCACAGGGTAGACCTAGTTGGTAAATGATCAAGGTGCACTGTACAGGTATATGGATACATGGGTGGCATATGATACACTCTGTTGACGGAAAACATTGAAAATGTCTATGGTCAACTAATCTGTGACAAAGGAGGCAAGGATATACAATGGAGAAAAGACAGTCTCTTCAATAAGTGGTGCTGGGAAAACTGGACAGCTACACGTAAAAGAATGAAATTAGAACACTCCCTAACACCATACACAAAAATAAACTCAAAGTGGATTAGAGACCTAAATGTAAGACCGGGCACTATAAAACTCTTAGAGGGAAACATAGGAAGAACACTCCTTGACATAAATCACAGCAAGATATTTTTTGATCCATCTCCTAGAGTAATGGAAATAAAAACAAACAAATGGGAACTCATGAAACTTAAAAGCTTTTGCACAGCAAAGGAAACCATAAACAAGACGAAAAGACAACCCTCAGAATGGGAGAAAATATTTGCAAACGAATCAACGGACAAAGGATTAATGTCCAAAATATATAAACATCTCATGCAGCTCAATATTAAGAAAACAAACAACCCAATCCAAAAATGGGCAGAAGACCTAAATAGACATTGCTCCAAAGAAGACAGACAGATGGCCAAGAGGCACATGAAAAGCTGCTCAACATCACTGATTATTAGAGAAATGCAAGTCAAAACTACAATGAGGTATCACCTCACACCAGTCAAAATGGTCATCACCAAAAATCTACAAATAATAAATGCTGGAGAGGGTGTGGAGAAAAGGGAACCCTCTTGCACTGTTGGTGGGAATGTAAATTGATACAGCCACTATGGAGAACAGTATGGAGGTTATTTAAAAAACTAAAAATAGAATTAACATATGACCCAGCAATCCCACTATTGGGCATATACCCAGAGAAAACCATAATTCAAAAAGACACACGCACCCCAATGTTCATTGCAGCACTATTTACAATAGCCAGGTCATGGAAGCAACCTAAATGCCCATCGACAGATGAATGGATAAAGAAGTTGTGGTACATATATACAATGGAATATTACTCAGCCATAAAAAGGAATGAAATTGGGTCATTTGTAGAGACGTGGATGAATCTAGAGACTGTCATACAGAGTGAAGTAAGTCAGAAAGAAAAACAAATATCATATATTAATGCATATATGTGGAACCTACAAAATGGTACAGTTGAACCTGTTTGCAGAGCAGAAATTGAGACACAGAACTAGAGAAAAAACATATGGACACCAAGGGGGGAAAGCGGCAGGGGGATGGGGGTGGGGGTGTGATGAATTGGGAGATTGGGATTGACATACATACACTGATGTGTATAAAATGGATAAGTAATAAGAACCTACTGTATAAAAAAAATTAAAAAAATAAAGAAAATGTCTAGTACTTACCAACTGTAACAATGCAGTTTTGGGGTGCAAATGTCTGAGGGTTACCGAAGGGAGAAAAAGTGACTTGCAGCTGGCTTAGCTTTCTTCCATTCTCCACCGTGATGCACCCTGTGTAAAGAAAGTATAAATAGTAAAGGCCATCAGGGCCTGTGGGAGCTAGAATGAGATGCCTGGCCAAGTTCTTCACGGCTTCAGAGGGACCAGCCATTTTGACATTACAGTTAGCTCTGATTATGTACCAGCTGTTTGCAGAACTTCTGTAAAATACGACTAGAAATGGGATGACTTAACACCTTTGGAATATTTGCCTCTTCATCTGTCACAGAGCGTGGCAGAGAGAAAGTCATTTGTAAAGGTCCAACAACTAGAATTCCTGAAAGCAAATCTTGTTCTGCTCTGGGCCCCATGGAGGAAGCACGCCATCAGTCCAAGATGCGGTAACTTTGGGGAAGCAAAATAAGAACTAGGAGAGTGAGCATGCCACATTGGTTAAATATAACTGAGAATGTTTTTGTGAGGTCACAGAGCGATCATTGTGCCATTTGGACTTTCAGTTTGTTCTTGGATTATTTTAACTGTTTTTGTTTTAAAACTTCCTTTAAAAGAAACACCTCCCCCTTTTTGATAATTAACAATTTATATGGGAGAGGAGAAAATGTTTTTGTTATTTTTTTCTGTGTACTTGCTAAAAGTGATAGTGAACAAATTTCTCAGTTCTTTTGGATAGGCCAATTCTTGTATTTATTTTTCTGTATTGCTGAATAATAAAATCAAGTTGCACAAAACCCCATTTACTGTAATATATATACATACATACATATGCATAGGTTTTTAGGAAGACACATAAAAAATTAAATGTTAGCCTGTGAGGAGGAGTGTGGGTGAGGGGGAATTGTACTTTGTGCTTCATATCTTTCTGTACTATTTTGATTTTTTGCTATAAGCATGCATTTTTTTTGAATAATTTTTAAAACTTCTGATTTCCAAGATAGCTTTTTCTCACCTCACCTACCTTTGCAGGTGTTCTCTGAGCAGCCTCAGGACTCCGCGGTATTTCTGCCACTAATACAGGGTCAATGCTGTTGGGCCTTTTCCCCCCATCATGTGTCCAGTGACTTTGGTCATGTTTGTCCCACTCCCACTCTCTGTTTCTCACAGGCCATAGCGTTCGGGACCCTTGGAAATGACGTGGTCTGCTTTCCTCTCTCACGGGCATGGTACCCGAGGCCCCCGTGGCGCTTCCCTGCCTGTTTGAAATCTCAGCTGGGCTATCTTGCTTTCGTGATGAGCTCAGAAAGGCTGATGTGGGATGCCTTACCTCCTCACAGATCTGACATCCCTGCGCATCCCCGAGGGCTAGCATGGTCTGCCGATTTGCACCTGAGTACTGGAAGAGTCCCCTGATTCTGAAACACCCAGACCTCATGGCTTAAGGTCCCTTGGTCCAGGATGCTCAAGGGGCACCTCTGGTGGTGGCCCCAGCACATGAGGGAGACGTGCCAGTGCCATTGTGGATGGCCTCGCCTCCATCTTGACACTTTTCAGCATGTGTTACCTGGGGCTCATTAGGAAATAAATCTAAACTGTGACACTTAAGGTGATGTTTTCTTTGTAAGATTCCTGCAGCCTCGGAGATAAGTGACTAAAATGAAGACAATAATGCTTCAGTCTCTGAAGAGCTGAGGGAAAGCACAACCTTGGGACTGAGCGGGTGTGACGGTGAACCTGGCTTCACCAGGGACTGGGCCGTCGGAAGGGAAAATCCCCACGGTCTCACTGGCCGCTCTTAACCATCCTGAGGGAAAGGAACGGCGGGACACGGTTAATGACGCCGTCTCTTGTGTGTATTCCTCGCTTTCTGGGCCCTTTGCTGACTCTCCCCCCCATTCTGCCTGCAGGTTGTGGAAAGGAGGAGGACACCAGCCGAAATCAGAGAAGAGTTTGAGCGGCTGCAGAGAGAAAGGGAAGAGAGGCAGCAGCGAACCAACCCCAAGGTGAGCCGGGCCAGTTCTGGAGGGAAGGGTTGCAAGGCTTGATTACCAGACAGCAGATCTAAAATAATTAGTGCTGGTGGCCTTTTATCGTAATAGCATACAGAATCGGGTGGAACAGCATTTTGCTTACTGTGTCTCAAGAGTAGGATCTGCCTGGAAAGCTATCAGCAGAGCTGCTGGTGATGAGCCAGAGTGAAGGCAAAACCAATCCCCTGGATTTTCCCAGAAGCCAGGAGACTTCTTGAGCAGAAACGCAGGCTAGCTGTCTGAGACCTTTCCCTGTAATCCTGCTGCCCAAGCCCTTGACACGTGAAAATCAATCAGAGGTCTGTGTCAGGAAAGGACAGCCACCTACCCACGCATTGAGGCAACAGGATTCCTTGCGGACCAGTTACGAGACAGAGAGCCAGAGAACGCAGAGGGCTGGGGGTGTTTCCAGACTGCGTGAAGTGAGGGGCATGCTGTCACCACCCCAGGACGACGGTGCCGTGAATAGCAGTCACCAGGCTGTTTCCACAGCAACAGGGTGACCACCTTTAACCATCAGTCAAGCCCCCGATGAAGTTGGAGTCGTGTACCCCAGGGACACACCTGAGTCTGAAGGTTACTTTTCAGTCCTGTATGATCTCCTTTTGCTTGGATGTGTTGGGGAGGCAAATTGTTCTGCATGCATGCCACGGTCCTTTGGCAAAAGGAGAGCTCGGTCAGTTTGAGGTGCCTGTCGTGCTGAAGGGCTAACTGCACGTGGCCCGGTGTTCCTGTTCCGCGGTGTTTAACGAGGGGCGCAGCATCCAGACGCTGTCATCGCGGCCGGGATAGCCCGGCAGGCAGCTGAAAATCTTTTAAGGAAAAAGAACCAATGCTAGGTTCCAACTGGGAAGCATGATGTTACGAGCTTCCAATCAAATACGTTCTAGAAAGTGGAGTTTTCTAAGACCCCTACCGCATTTAAAGGTCCAGATACTCAGAAGACTCCCATCTCTTTGAATCCTACATTTCAAAGTATACTCGTAAATGCCAACACCTCTCCTTCCCTCCTGCTGTCCCCTTTAGTGGAGGACAGCTTCAGGAATGTAGTTAACTTTGGGTCAGTGGAGGTAGAGACTTGAAACACCGGTTGAACCAAGTCAGGGGGTGTGAGATGCTGAGAGAGCTGAAAATCTTCAAGGTGCCCTGAAGTGTGCTAACGGGTTCCCTTCTCGGGTATCCCAGCCAGTGCACTGGAGGAGGTCTGCGTACAGGTCAGCCTTGGCATGTGGGGCTCAGGGTCGGGGAGCCGGGGTGGGAGCCTGGCAGGGACAGTCTGATGCTGTGCTCTCTTTGATTTGCTGGCTGAAGTTTTGCTGCATTCAGAACAATGAGGGGGGAAAGACAGCATCACAGTAGCCCAAGCCTCTGTGTCCCGTGATAAAATTGGCCATCTGGGTGTGTGCGGTGATTGCTTACTGGGATCGTATGGAAATGTGTCTCCAGGCCATGTTTCTGTGAAATGAGGGAGCACAGCTGTGACCATTTCACACATGCCTATAAGATACTGTATGATTCCCAATACTTTGCTACTTCTAGAAAGTGCTGCCAAAGAAATAAGACATTTTCTAACCAGAAATACTAAGTGAAAACCAGATGCCGGCTCTGTGGCATTTTGAGGAGAGGTTTAGCTGGATCTTTTATTCCACTTCTGAGTGTTTTTGCTTTGCAAGATGAGCAGAAAGATTTAGAATGTTCTCATCCTAAGACGAAAGGGGTGATCTCTTTTAAGAAGACCACAAGGAGGTCTTCCCTGGTGGCGCAGTGGTTAAGAATCCACCTGCCAATGCAGCAGACATGGGTTCAAGCCCTGGTCCAGGAAGATCCCACAGTCTGCGGAGCAACGAAGCCCGTGTGCCACAACTACTGAGCCTGCACTCTAGAGCCCGTGGGCCACAACTACTGAGCCCACGTGCCTAGAGCCTGTGCTGTGCAACAAGAGAAGCCATCGCAGTGAGAAGCCCACACACCACAACAAAGAGTAGTCCCCGCTCGCCGCAACTAGAGAAAGCCTGCGCACAGCAACGAAGACCCAACGTGGCCATAAATGAATAAATAAATAAGTTAATTAATTAAATTTTAAAAAAAGAAGAAGACCACAGGGAGGACACCTTTGATGACCTTGGGGCTTGGTACGGCCTGTCACCCAGACCTGCACTGAGGATCACAGCTTGTAGAGGATGGACAGACTGTGTGACGTTCGTGGTGCTGCTGTCTGAAAACTTGCATGGGTATTTTTCCATTTTCACCAATAAGAGTTCATTGGGTAGGAATTTTCCAGGAGGAGTGTGTACCAAGAACAGACAAAAAGGTCAAGTGGGGAAACCCGTAGGTTGGAAATACTGGCTCTGACACAGCGATACAGGACGCAGAGCTCACCCTTTGACCTATGTGCAGTTTTCTCATTTGGAAAATGAGGATACGTCTCCTAACCACCACGCCAAATTGTTAAATGATTGAAAAAATATGAAATAGATGTTAATTTATTAGACAAAGACAAGCCTGCTATGTAAGTGCAAAGTGGTACGTGCACCAAGGTACTCTTCTTCCTCCTCCTCAACCTCCTCCTCCACCTCCTCCTCCGCCTCCTCCTCTGCCTCCTCCACCTTCTTCCTCTTCTTCCTCCTCCTCCACCTCCTCCTCCTCCTACTCCTCCTTCGCCTCCTCTGCTTCCTCCGCCTCCTCCTCCGCCTCCTCCTCCTTCTTCTTCTTCCTCTTCTTCCTCCTCCTCCACCTCCTCCTCCTCCTACTCCTCCTTCGCCTCCTCTGCTTCCTCCGCCTCCTCCTCCGCCTCCTCCTCCTTCTTCTTCTTCCTCTTCTTCCTCCTCCTCCACCTCCTCCTCCTCCTACTCCTCCTTCGCCTCCTCTGCTTCCTCCGCCTCCTCCTCCGCCTCCTCCTCCTTCTTCTTCTTCCTCTTCTTCCTCCTCCTCCACCTCCTCCTCCTCCTACTCCTCCTTCGCCTCCTCTGCTTCCTCCGCCTCCTCCTCCGCCTCCTCCTCCTTCTTCTTCTTCCTCCTAATCCACCTCTTCATCCGCCTCTTCCTTCTTCTTCTTCCTCTTCTTCCTCCTCCTCCACCTCATCCTTCTTGTTTTTCCTCTTCTTCCTCCTCCTCCTCCTCCGCCCCCTCTGCCTCCTCCTCCTTCTTCTTCTTCCTCCTCCTCCTCCACGTCCTCCGCCTCCTCGTCTGCCTTCTTCTCACTCTCCTCCTTCTTCCTCCTCCTCCGCCTCCTCCTTTTTATTCTTCTTCTTCCTCCTCCTACACCTCCTCCTCCTCCTCCTCCACCTCCTCCTCCACATCTTCCTCCTCCTTCTTCCTGCTCTGCCTCGGACACCTCAGCCCCAGATGCCCATTCCACCACACCACGAGCTTCCTGTATGCCTGCTCCACTTCCGCCTCCATCTCTTTATTCTTCATTCTCCTCCTCCTCTGCCTCCTCCTCTGCCTCCTCCTTCTTCTTCTTCCTCTTCTTCCTCCTCCTCCACGTCCTCCTCCACCACCTCTTCGGCGTCCTCCACATCCTTCTTTTTCCTCTTCTTCCTCCTCCTCCACCTCTTCCTCCACCTCATCCTCCGCCTCCTCCTTCTTATTCTGTCTCTTCTTCCACCTCCTCCACCTCCTCCGCCTCCTCCGCCTCCTCCTCCGCCATCCACCTCCTCATCTGCCTCTTCCTTCTTCATCTTCCTCTTCTTCCTCCTCCACCTCCTCCTCCGCCTCCTCGTCCACCTCCTCCTTCTTCTTTCTCTTTTTCCTACTCCTCCACTTCCTCCTCCACCTCCTCCTCCGCCTCCTCCTTCTTCTTCTTCTTCTTCTTCCTCCTCCTCCGCCTCCTCCTCCTTCTTTTTCTTCTTCCTCCTCCTCCACCTCCTCCACCTCCTCCTCCGCCTTCTTCTCACCCTTCTCCTTCTAATTCCTCCTCCTCCTCAACCTCCTTCATCTTCTTCATCTTCTTCCTCCTCCTCCACCTCCTCCTCTACCTCCTCCTCCACATCTTCCTCCTCCTTCTTACTCCTCTGCCTTAGCCGCCGCCTCCTCCGCCTCCTCCTTGTTCTTCTTCTTCTTCCTCTTCCTCCTCCTCCGCCTCCTCCGGCTCCTCCTCCTTCTTCTTCCTGCTCCTCCACCTCCTCCTCCGCCTCCTCCTTGTTCTTCTTCCTCTTCTTCCTCCTCCACCTCCTCCTCTGCCTCAACCTCCTCCTTCGTTTTCTTCCTCCTCCACCTCCTCCTCCTCCAACTCCTCCACCTCCTCCACCTCCTTCTCCTTCTTCTTCGTCCTCTTCCACCTCCTCCGCCTCCTCCTCTGCCTCATTCTCCACCTCTTCCTTTTTCTTCTTCATTCTCCTACTCCTGCGCCTCCTCCTCTACCTCCTTCTTCTTTCTCTTCTTCTTCCTCCTCCACGTCCTCCCCCACCTCCTCCTCCGCCTCCTCCTCCTTCTTCCTCTTCTTCCTCCTCCCCCACCTCCTCCTCCACCTCCAACTCCGCCTCCTCCTTCTATTTCCTCTTCTTCCTCTTCCTCCACCTCTTCCTCCGCCTCCTCCTCCTTCTTCTTCTTCCTCCTCCTGCACCTCCTCCTCCTCCTCCTCCTCTGCCGCCTCTGCCTCCTCCGCTTCCTCCTTCTTCTTCTTCCTCCTCCTCCACCTCATCCTCCTCCTCCTCTGCCTCCTCCACCTCATCCTCCTTCTTCTTTTCTTTCTCCTCCTCCACCTCCTCCTGCACCTCCTCTTCTGCCTCCTCCTTCTTCTTCTTCCTCTTTTTCCTCCTCCTCCTCCTTCTCCTCCACCTCCTCCTCCTTATTCTTCTTTTTCTTCCTCTTCTTCCTCCACCTACTCCGCCTCCTCCACTGCCTTCTTCTCACCCTCCTCCTACTTCTTCCTCTTCCTCTGCCTCCTCCTTCTTCTTTATCTTCTGCCTACTCCTCCACCACCTCCTCCTCCTCCTCCTCCTCCGCCTCCTGCCCCGCCTAATCCTCCTCCAAAAAAACTCCTTCTTCTTCTTCCTCTTTTTCCTCCTCCTCCTCCTTCTCCTCCACCTCCTCCTCCTTATTCTTCTTTTTCTTCCTCTTCTTCCTCCACCTACTCCGCCTCCTCCACTGCCTTCTTCTCACCCTCCTCCTACTTCTTCCTCTTCCTCTGCCTCCTCCTTCTTCTTCATCTTCTGCCTACTCCTCCACCACCTCCTCCTCCTCCTCCTCCTCCGCCTCCTGCCCCGCCTAATCCTCCTCC
>NW_020173291.1:16776-18722 GCF_003031525.2 Neophocaena asiaeorientalis asiaeorientalis
CCTCCTCCTCCGCCTCCTCCTTCTTCTTCTTCTTTTTCCTCCTCCTTGACCTCCTCCTCCTCCTCCACTACATCCTCCTCTGACTCTTCCTCCTCCACTTCCTCCTTCTCGACCGCCTCCGCCTCCTCCTCCTTCTTCTTCTTCTTCCTCCTTCTCCACCTCCTCCGACTCCTCCTCCATTTCCTCCTCCACATCTTCCTTTATTGTTCATTCTCCTCCTCCTCGGCCGCCTCCTCTGCCTCCTCCTTCTGCTTCATCCTCTTCTTCCTCCTCCTTCACGTCCTCCTCCCCCTCCTCCTCCGCGTCCTCCTTCTTCCTCTTCCTCCTCCTCCTCCTCCTCCGCCTCCTCCTCCATTTCCTCCTCCCCATCTTCCTTTATTGTTCATTCTCCTCCTCCTCGCCCGCCTCCTCTGCCTCCTCCTTCTGCGTCATCCTCTTCTTCCTCCTCCTTCACGTCCTCCTCCCCCTCCTCCTCCGCGTCCTCCTTCTTCCTCTTCCTCCTCCTCCTCCTCCTCCGCCTCCTCCTCCATTTCCTCCTCCCCATCTTCCTTTATTGTTCATTCTCCTCCTCCTCGCCCGCCTCCTCTGCCTCCTCCTTCTGCGTCATCCTCTTCTTCCTCCTCCTTCACGTCCTCCTCCCCCTCCTCCTCCGCGTCCTCCTTCTTCCTCTTCCTCCTCCTCCTCCTCCTCCGCCTCCTCCTCCATTTCCTCCTCCCCATCTTCCTTTATTGTTCATTCTCCTCCTCCTCGCCCGCCTCCTCTGCCTCCTCCTTCTGCGTCATCCTCTTCTTCCTCCTCCTTCACGTCCTCCTCCCCCTCCTCCTCCGCGTCCTCCTTCTTCCTCTTCCTCCTCCTCCTCCACCTCCTCCTCTGCCTCCTCCTTCTGCTTCATCCTCTTCTTCCTCCTCCTTCACGTCCTCCTCCACCTCCTCCTCCGCGTCCTCCTTCTTCCTCTTCCTCCTCCTCCTCCACCTTCTCCTCTGCCTCTCCGCCTCCTCCTCCGCCCCCTCCTCCTTCTTCTTCTTCTTCCTCCTCCTCCACCTCCTCCTCTGCCTCTCCGCCTCCTCCTCCGCCCCCTCCTCCTTCTTCTTCTTCTTCCTCCTCCTCCACCTCCTCCTCTGCCTCTCCGCCTCCTCCTCCGCCCCCTCCTCCTTCTTCTTCTTCTTCCTCCTCCTCCACCTCCTCCTCTGCCTCTCCGCCTCCTCCTCCGCCCCCTCCTCCTTCTTCTTCTTCTTCCTCCTCCTCCACCTCCTCCTCTGCCTCTCCGCCTCCTCCTCCGCCCCCTCCTCCTTCTTCTTCTTCTTCCTCCTCCTCCACCTCCTCCTCTGCCTCTCCGCCTCCTCCTCCGCCCCCTCCTCCTTCTTCTTCTTCTTCCTCCTCCTCCACCTCCTCCTCTGCCTCTCCGCCTCCTCCTCCGCCCCCTCCTCCTTCTTCTTCCTCTTCTTCCTACTTCTCCACCTCCTCCTCCAACTCCTCCTCCACATCTTCCTCCTTCTTCTTCCTCCTCTGCCTCGGCAACCTCCTCCTCCGCCTCCTCCTTCTTCTTCTTCTTCCTCCTCCTTGACCTCCTCCTCCTCCTCCAATCCCTCCTCCTCTGACTCTTCCTCCTCCACTACCTCCTTCTCCACCGCCTCCGCCTCCTTCTCCTTCTTCTTCTTCTTCCTCCTTCCCCACCTCCTCCACCACCTCCTCCACTTCCTCCTCCACCTCTTCCTTTTTATTCTTCATTCTCCTCCTCCTCCGCCACCTCCTCTGCCTCCTCCTTCTGCTTCATCCTCTTCTTCCTCCTCCTCCACATTCTCCTCCACCTCCTCCTCCGCGTCCTCCTTCTTCTTCCTCTTCTTCCTCCTCCTCCAGCTTCTCCTCTGCCTCTTCCTCTGCCTGCTTCATTTTCCTCTTCTTCCTCCTCCTCCACCTCCTCCTCCACCTCCTCCGCCTCCTCTTCC
>NW_020173291.1:18936-19075 GCF_003031525.2 Neophocaena asiaeorientalis asiaeorientalis
CCACCTCCTCCACCTTCATCTCACACTCCACCTTCTTCTTCCTCCATCTCTGCCTCCTACTTCTTCTTCTTCGTCTTCTTCCTCCTCCTCCACCTCCTTCTTTTTCCTCTTCTTCCTCCTCCTCCACCTCCTCCTCCAC
>NW_020173292.1:0-450 GCF_003031525.2 Neophocaena asiaeorientalis asiaeorientalis
AAAGATGCCAGTTAGAGGGGACGTGGGTGGGGGTGTTTCTATATGTGCCCCTTGTTTCAGGGCCAATAGAATCCCTATACGCTTATATAAGACCTGCATCCTGTTCTCCTGTGCAGATTATTTTATGTCAAATATTCATCATCACAGCTATTACCAATAGACACATATGTAGTTGGCAGGGAAAGTTTAGAGTCAGGTGGATAATAACATGAATTTTCAGAAGCTGCTGAAAACAAATCTATTCTCCTTTCTTCACCATAACATGAATTTTCAGAAGCTGCTGAAAACAAATCTATCCTCCTTTCTTCATCACAGCATCTTACGTGAGCACTAAAATGCAGGAAAGTCCCACAGCTTCTCATTCCACGAAGAGTCCTTCAGCCTCACTATGCAGGGCCACCTCCGTCCGGGAACCTTTGCAGAGGTGGAACTGTCCAGGGTGGAGACGCC
>NW_020173293.1:0-26384 GCF_003031525.2 Neophocaena asiaeorientalis asiaeorientalis
ATCTCCATGGCTTACTCCTCTGCCATCTTGAAGGTCCTCCCCTAATTTTTTAGAAACAGCTTATCAGTTAAAAAAAAAAAGTTTCCTGAGATTTTGTTTGGCATTGTGTTAAACCTATAGCTCAGTTTGGGAAGACTGACATCAAAACAATATAGAGCCTTGCAATCCATGAACAAGGTACATCTCTCCAATAATTTTGGACTTTATAAATTTTTGTTAGTAAAGTTTTGAAGTTTTCCATGTATAGTTTTACACACATTTGATCAGATTTACACACATTTGATCAAACATATTTCATATGTTTGATGTTATTGTAAATAGTATTTTTATTTAAATTTGTTTATTCATTGCTGTCATGCATAAATAAAATTAAATGTTTTGTATTAATCTTAGTTCCTGTAATCTTTCTAACTGCAATTATTAGTTCTGGTAACTTTTATGTAGTAATATCAGATATTCTATGTAGATATGTAGCTTTCTGCAAATAAAGACATTTTTATTTCTTCCTTTCTAATCTGGATGTCTTTCATTTCTTTTTCTTTCCTTATTGCACGTGTTATAATTTATACCACATCTTGAATATATGTGGTGAAAGTAGACATCTTTTTCTTGTTTTTTTTTTAATTAATCAATTCATTTTTTATTGAAGTATAGCTGATTTATAATTTTGTACAGCAAAGTGATTCAGTCATATGTATGTATGTGTGTGTGTGTGTGTGTGTGTGTGTGTGTATATATATATATATATATATATATACATACATTCTTTTTCAGATTCTTTTCTCCTAAAGGTTATTATAAAATATTGAGTTTAGTTCCCTGTGCTATACAGTAGGCCCTTGTATCTTTTTCTTTTTTTGATCATCAGAGGAAACATTAGTCTTTAAAAAATTATTACTCTTTAAAAGGCATATATGTCTTTAAACATTAAGTATAATGTTAGATATAGGTTTTCATTATCAAGTCAAAGATAGTTTCTTCAATCCTTAGGAAACAGAGTTTTATCATTAATGAATGTTAAATTATATGTTTTCTTTGTTCTTTTTGGTTTGTTAATTTCATTAATTAACTTGAATTACTTTTCAAGTGTTAAATTCTGAACCTCTGGAATAAAGCTCTCTTGGTCATGTTATATTATCATTTTTATATATTTTTGGCCTTGATTTGCTAAAATTTTGTTTAGAAGTTTTTCATCTGTGTTCACGAGGGATGCTGTTCTGTACTTTATTTTACTTCTAATGTCTTTGTTTGTGTTTGCTACCAGGGTAATGCTAGTCTCATAGAATAAGTTGAGAATTATTCCCTCTTTATTTTTGTGGTAGTTTGTGTAGAATTGATATTCTATCTTCCTTAAATGTTTGGTAGAGATTGCCAATAAAATCTAAGCTTAGAGTGTCTTTGTGGCATAGTTTTAAACTGTAAATTCAATTTATTTTAGGAAATAGAGGTATTCAGTTTTAGCTTCCATTTTGTTTTTGAGTTAGTTTGGTATTATATGTTTCTCAAGAAATGTTTTCATTTCACCCACATTATTGAATATTGGCTAAAACTTGATCCTCATATTTTCTATTCTTTTAATAATGGTATAATGATTTTTTTTATTTTTGTCTACGAAGAAAACACTAGAAAGATTACTGATGTTACATCTCTCACCCCTGCTATTGTTAATCTGTGTCTTTTCTAATTGTTTCCTGATTAGTCTGACTAGAGGTGTATCATTTTTATTGATTATTTTCAAAGAATTGGCCTTTGGTTTCATTGATTTTCTCTATTGTTTTTCTGCTTTCTATTTTATATTTCAGTTCTGTTTTTTATTATTTCCTTTGCTCTATTTTTAATTTGTTTTCTTTTTTTGTTTGTTTATTTGTTTCTTGAGGGGTAATCTTATTAATTTGAGAAGATGATTTTTCTCTAATATAGTATTTTAGTGCTATACATTTCCACCATTTTAAAAAGATATATTTGCTGACTATAGAATTTTAGTTTGAGAGTGTTTCTTCTAGTGCTTTAAAGATACTTTCCCTGTTTTCTTAACTGTTTTTTTTCTGAAGAGAAATCTTTGTCATACTTTTATATTTTCCTCTTGGAAGAAGTAACATTTTTTAGGTGCTTTTTAAGACTTGTTCTTTATAAGTGGTTTTGAACAATTTGATAATCATATTTCTTAATGTAATTTTTTTCATATATCTTTTGCTTGGGGTTTATTGAACTTCTTGAATGTGTGGCTTTATATTTTTTCAACAAATTGGGGAAATTCTGGCCATTATTTCTTCAAATATTTTTCTAAATCCCCTCCTTTTCTTAGGGGACTCCAATTACGTATATATTAGGCTACTTGAATATGCCCTAGAGCTCAGTTACTTTTTTTCTGTTTTTGATTATTTTTCATCTCTGTTTTATTTGTGAATTTTTTTAATGCAGTATATTTAATCACCTTAAATAGTTTTACCTCTGTTCTTCTTGCCAACTCCTACTCACCTTTCTAAGATCAGGGCTAATTTTCAGAGGAGAAGAATCTGACCCCCTGATTTCAATTGCTTTCCTCAGTTATAGTGTCATTTCAATTTCTATGTTTATAACAAATAATTATCAACGTTGTAATAAATGCTGTTTCTTTACAAACAAATCTTCAAAATATAAGAGTTCAAAAGGTAGAGATACTTCCTAATTAGACTGATTCTGTTTCTTGTGTGGAACTCTTTTTAATATTCTTCATGTCTCTTATGTCTATACTCTGTGAGATAAATCATTCTTCATTAATTCCCATAATCATATCAGAGGTAGGAATTTTGCAAAAAGCCCTCCTTGGATCTCCACAGAACTTTCACTCTCCAAAAGTTTGATGGTCTAAAGTTTGTTGTTGTTATTTATTTTTTGTTTGCTTTTTCTTAATGGATAAAAATATTTTTTTTCATCTTCAATCTAGGTTTGTTGCTTCTTTGTTAATATAATTCACTCAAAAATTTGGTAAGTTTCTGATCTATTTGCTTTTAGAGACTTTCATGTACCATTACATGTTGGAAAATCATTCTCCATAAGAATGTCATGATTCTACACATCTTGCCACCAGAGTCATGGACTGCCTTTGCTCCTGGCCTGTCTTTTCAAGGATGTTTGTATAGTAAAGAGCCTTGGCAGTTGGAGATAGTGTCTAGCTCTGAACCAAAGAACAGGCTTATTTATAGCCTTAAAGATAGAGTATCTCTTACCAAGCACAGGTCTGGCATGCTTATTACCCATTATAAAATATTTGGATTCCCAAAGCTCAGGGTTCCTGTATTGTAATGCAACCCACTTTGCATACAGATGTCTTTACATTGCCCTGTGACAACTGAGACACAGAGAATTGGTGTTAAAAAATAAATAAATAAAAATAAAACCCTAAATCTTTAGCTATAGCTATTGCTATAAGTAAACATTTCTTTGCCTTTGACTCAGAATTCTTGCATCTTCTGCTAGCATCCATGAAACTATGACCAACCTGTCAGCTTCTAAGTAAGATAAAACTTCAGACCCTTCAGTTGTAGACAGTACTTCTGCCCATGTTTTTCTCTAGCACATTTCTCATTCTTGATTAATTTATTTGCTTCCTCATTCCCTTACCACTGTCTCAGTTTAATGGTGACATAAACTATCTGAAATAAAAGGCTTCTTATGAAAATAATAATCTTACTTTGATATTTGATCCAGAGCTGAGTCTTTTATTTCAGCTAAAAAGTCTTATAGTACACTGTTCACTTTCGATCTTCCTTCTTTCTCTTCGGAGTCCAGAAGTTGTTACCTTTTCCAACACTTTAAGGAGGGTAATATCTGTATTCATTTCTAATTCTGTTGGAAAATCAGTGAATTTTTGCCTGAACTCATCTTTATCATAACATTTTATTGAAGGCAGGCAATAATTGTTATGCCACACTAGATCTCAGGCTCTTTTTAACAACTTGCCTTACAGCTGCAGTCTCAATACACACATGATCTTCCTTCCAAGTTATTTCAAAGAGAGGTTTACCAAATATTTTGCCACTGCACAGAATGGATCTCCAACTTTTTAGATTGTGAAGCATGTTCTATCACTGCTCAGCACTCAAGTGCTCAGCTACTAAGTCTGTGCCACACATCTTACTATTCTTATTTTTATATTATGGCAGTCACTGACTTGAAGGTACAAACTTCTGTATTTTGCTAGGTAATACACTGATTATTGAATATTACCTACAGAATCAATCTAACTCAAAATTATAATTGTTTGTACTAATACAAAATGTCCAGTAATATGAAGTCCAAAGTAGATGTTCCTATCTGTAGGTGTCTTTTCTCCAGGCAGTAATTTAAAGACACAGGGTAATTTTATAAATATTCATCAAGAAGTTTCAGTAGCTAAAATTATAAATACATTCAGATGTACATCAGTATTTAGACATACAGCAACTTGAAAATAGTTAACTTGTTAAGAAAACACTCACTAGTTTTATTTAGAGAGGATTCAGTCTTAATCCTGGATAGATTATGCCTCATATTCAGTTTCTTTAATATGTATGAGGATGTGTTTTGCTCAAATACTTCAATGGCAGTCAGGAAAAGTCAGTTGACACACAAGTTTCTTTCCCAGCTGGACCACTTTTTCAGCTCAAGCATGATGACCACTTTAACTTTTTTCTGCCACAAACTTTTTCCTTTAAACTCAGGCTGGCTTTACATATAAATATAGGGTATATTTTCCTTCATAATATAACCCTATAATATATTCAAGGAGTTTTCCATAGATGGTGATTGTTTATTTTGGTCATTGAGCAAAATACTCCTTTCAAGACAGTGTCACCTCCTGGCCATTGTAGCCACAATAATTCCCTTGGTTTGAAAAACTGTGTGTGCCTGGTATGTTTTGAACATTAGCTAAGCATAATGATGTATTTCCACATTGGGAGAAGGATGATGGGAATGTCTGGAAGATAGTTCAGACTGAAGATTATGGAGCACTGTCTACATTTCTTTCTGACAAGGTTGACTTCAAGGGTGACAGTAACAACTTTTTCTTGGTCTTATGACACATTTATATTAGAGTTTGCAATGTACACAGCCTCCATTTTTTCTTCAATTCATCTCCAGATAAGACGCTTGATAGGTATCGCCACAGTAACCTTTCAAAATTCATTTATTTAGATGAATCAAAATAATGAAATGCCAAATTAATTAAGAATGATATTTTTTAATATCAACTGAAAACAATTTAAATAGTCCATATGCATAAGCTCTGTGGCATGAATGATCTTTGCACTTCATGCTTTAAAAAAAATGAAGAATGTGTTAGTTACTGTTGCTGTGTTTATGTGTAGGGAAGTAGGGGAAATAGCTGCACACTGAGACTTTGCAGCTACCCTTTTCCCTACAAACCTACCATGGCCAGGAACACAATAAGAATACACAACTGGAAGGTTTATTTAAATTTCTAATCTTTAAAACTGTACTATTATAGAAAGTTATATTTCCTTTCCTTTTGAAAACTTTTAGCTTGGATTTCAGTAATATGTAAAGTAAAAACAAGGTCAACAATTTTAAATTGTCTTTTTGTGATTTTGCAGAAAACTAAGGTATTGTTTGCATCTTTTCCTTTCTATTGGGTTCTGCTCCAGTTCTCCTTCCCTCATGAATTCTACCTGCTTAGGATAGAGAGTAACTCAGCAGCTGCCTGATATGAGATTTCTAGCAGAGGGTTCTCTGTGAAAGCTCTGACAAATATATTTTTCATGCACCTCCCCTTGGTGAAGTCCCAGTGAGTGTATCATGGATTTGAGCACCTTGGCTAGTCCCCAAATTTCTTCACATGTAAGTGTCTTTAAAATCTCACATAGATATCCTTTGGTAGGTACTATGTAATATCCTTCTTTCACATAAATCTCTTTCTAATAGCAGTTAATATAATGTTGCCTGCATGACCAGCATTCAGTAAAGAGGTATTGAATTGGATCAATTAAATATAATTGCTATTTATGACCCTGGAATTGTCTGCCTTATTGACAAGAAGACACTAGCATAAATGAAGCCTGATATTTGTTGAAAGGTTGCTGAATGCCATTTTGTCTAACTTTCTATTTATTCAAGATGGCTCCCAGCATTCTTTCGTGTTCAGTGGATAACTAACGTGGGACTACAACAGAGAAGCATGGGCAGATGAAATGCCATACTCATTATCATGTATAAATGTCAACAGAGTTCATGTTTAAAAAAACACCTTTTAATGTGAGAATAGGCATTGGGCCATGCTTCCTCATGTACCATCTGTCACATCACCTTTGAAGTCCTACTGAATCCTAGTCCTTTGAAGTCAGACACTCATCTTTCTACACAAAGGAAGCTGCTACATGCAGCAGCAGCAAAGAGATGAAAGACTGTGTGCCTCAGCTATGCTGAATATACTGTCAATGCTTTAATTTAAAGAGCTAATATTCACCTTTGACATAGAAAATTAACCTTTGGCTACAGTTTTTCTGGAAGTGTGTTTGGGAGCACATAAATGCAACCATTACAAATATGTAATGGTTTTAACTGTAAATTTTTTCTCTTACATGCTTAATATAATATGATAGCAGCTATAATAAACAACATTAAGAAAAATCAGTAAAGTTGAAAAAGAGTCTCTCCTCCACCAAACCTTAGAAAAGCTCCTCTAAGTCTTCTTTTTGACTAGGCCTTATCCTTGGATCCTGTCTTCAGCCTGCTGAGTGCAGTTTTAGCAGGGATCCTGCTAAGTCAGTTTAGCAGGAATCCCATACCCTTGATATCTGATCAAATCCTCATCACCCACCCTGGATATCTGATAGCCCTGGGTTATCTTCATCAAGAATCTTATTAAATTTGTTTAGCAAGAATTTCCCTACCCTTGATGTCTCCTCTTAGTAATTTTCCATACACTGGCCACCACATTTTGCTTGTTGGCTATAAATCCCACATGTGCTTGCTGTATTCAAAATTAAGCCCAGTTTTACAGAGGTCTCTTTTTTTCCCTATTACAATAGTTTCTAAGAAAATCAGATGACTAAAGACAGATACAGTGTACTCCTTGCAGGAGCTATACAAAATAGGATGAGGATCTCCTATAGCTATGTCTCTGATATTAAAATTACTACAATTTGTTAGGATGGAATTTTAGGTTTTCAAACAAAGAAATGTGTTCTATGTGTTTTATTTTTCTGTCAGAAGAAGTATTCACAATGACATATTTATTGCATGTCTGCAATGCATTGTGCAATCTGCTAAGTTTGGGTGTAAGAAACTAAATACAAGAAAATCAAGTCTGCTATGAACACTTTACCTGGTGATGAACCAAGTGAATAAATGTATATTGTTAAATAACCTGTACAATGCAGAAGTACATCAATGAGATACTACAGACATTAATATCACTTTTTGGAAGGGATTGAAAGAAAGCATTCTGGAGGTGGTGGTATTTGAGGTGAGGTATCAGGTAAGTAGAATTAACCATGAAAAATGGAGTGATGACTTAAGAAAAACAATAGGAAAAGGAGGAGATGGAATTGAGGGTATTCTAGGTAAAGGAACAGTGAAAGAGAGCACAGGTATGTGATAGGTATATGCTGTTGGCCCTCAAGGTGTGATCTTTGAACAAACTTTTGATCAGAATCACCTGTGTTGATGAGAAATGCACATTTTCAAGTTGTCCTTAAAACCATTCAATGTGTCTCTCTCAGTGTACTCAAAAATCAGAATTCTAAAGGTACTGTCTGTTTTATTTGTATGCAAATTAAGTTTGAGTCTAACTTAAGACACAGAAAGCACACACTTGCCCTCAATATAATTCAAAAGAAACAAACATTTTCCCCAGTCATCACTAATTTGGCACACAAAAGGACTCAGCATCTTCCAAGGACCAGGTGATTAAGACTATTTAGGGACTTTTTTTTTTTTTTTTTTTTAAGGAAGAATAATGAATCTGTATACGTGTATGGCAGAAACATGGAGGACTAAGAAATTTGAAGAAATATTCTGGAAAAATTCCTGCAAACATAATTCAGATAGTACTGCTGAGCTCACAAGAAAGCAAAATGAACCTCTAAGGAAAAATAAGTAAATTTAAAAACTAACTAGATAAATAAATGATAGTGACTTAAAGCAAGAAGGAACTGCACACAGAGGAGACAATAGCCCTATGGTAAGCGGTACCAGTTCTGGGAGTCACAGAAAAAGTGTATGGTTTCTGTGATGTTAAGGGGCTGAATTTGAGATGAAAAACTAATCTGGTTTGCTCAAAGGGAATAAAAGGAGTTGTAAGTCCAGGGTCACACTCTTGCTCCCAACAGAACTCAAAGCAAAACTTCTCTGGAGTAAAAGGTACAGAATTCCACAGATTAATTTTAAGAAAATATAATTTTCAACTCAAAATCACCAAACATACATGTCACCAGCAGTAAGAGTAATAACAATAATAACAGAACCAATGTAGACTCTAAGGACTTTATGTCTTAAAGATATTAGAATAGATTATGAATTAATTATGCATGGAATGTTTACAGAAAAATATGAAATAAAAAATTCCACCAATATGACATCTATTCAACATTGTGCTATTGTTGCAAACCAAAATAACTCAGAAATACAGTGTTAAAATTAGAAACATATTTAATGAAACAAATCAGAGACAGTAGAGATTCAACAGTTTTAATCACATGATATAAAGGTCTATTACTGGTGAGAGGCTCTCAAAGTCTATATTTAATTGAATTCAGAAAAGAGCTGTAAAGTATGTGTTTTGTGTAAAGCTTAATTCATGATTCTTAAACACACTGTCATGTTTGATCTTTCCTCCATGGTCTGCTGAGACCTGGTCAACACAGATTTTCTGACAAATAATTTTCCTTAAAAACGAAGACCAAAAATAACTTGTGTAACAAGGACAGAACTGAATGCTCTGACCAGAAAGTGATCTCCTATTGTTGGTGAAAATAAGTATCAAGGTGAAGCGGACACATTTATTTTCAAAGCAGGAGACTATTTTTCAATCACAATGTCCAATTTCATTTTTATTAATGTTATTAAGAGAAAACAAGTTATGGCAAGAAATGAAAAGTAAACAAACAAAATTAATAAAAGCCCAGTGCTGTTGAGCTCTGTGGGCTGTTTCTGATTTAGGGGTTAAGTGTTCCTAGTTAATAATCACTCTAGTTAGCAAAAGTAAAATTAGAGAAGTCTAGAGTTTGCATGAAATTTTTCATTTAGATTTGTTATAAACTTTGTGCTTCAATACTGCTTTTCTTTAGGATTTATTTTAGTAGGTTTTAATGGTTCTCTGCTGCCATTGACTAATAATGGTGAAGTTTCATTTGTGCCTAATTAGAGAGACAAAATGAACTTGCCCATTGTGAAATAGGCAAATCATCCAAGGTGACTGGACAGTCAATCTAAAAATGTTTGTTTTAAACTTTATTTTGAGTTTGTCCTTCATTTTGTCTCAAATACTGGGCAATTGCTCCAACTTTTCACTTCAGTGTTTGTGTAGATATAGCTCTTAGATAAAAGATGCCCAGAAATGCTGAGCAATTCTGAAATACCGGAACAAAAGAACAACACAATGCTTTCCCTAACACAGGTAGATGTCGTACTGAAAGACATTTTTATCCTAATATCTATATTTCATTAATGTTTATCCATTGTTAGCACAGGCTGTGAAATTTGGAAATGAATCCTGAGGTTTCTAAGACTGTAAATCAAAATGTCACAGTTCTCAGTGGTTTATTGTGAGGTACATGAAGCAAAAACAAGAGATATTTTCCATCCTCTAAGAAGATTCCACATGTCATCAGGCTGTTTTTGAAAAGGTATAATTATCCAACTTTCACACTCCACCGTTAATTGTACAATTCTAAGAAACAGTTCATATTGAATCACTGTATTGTTAACTTATGAATTTCTTTTCAAGTCTTTACATTCATTTTGTGCATCTTTCAAAAAGTGCTTAATTTGGCTTTCATTAATACATGGGACCTTCGTATGCAGTGGTACTGGTGTTTAAACTTACCTAAATGTTAATAACTCACTTTCACCGTATCTCACTCTTATCCCTTCTTCGGATTTATTTACCTTTGGCCATGTTCTCCCAATACAGAAAGACCTCACTCCATCCTTCAAATCAAATTCATCCTTCAACATCAACTTGAGGTTCACCATCTCCATGTATTCTCCCCATTGCTCTGACCTTGACATCTCTCCCCTGGTCTATGGTGTTGACTTCACAATGTTGGGCAGGTGGTTGCTGTGTCTGTGCCTGATCCCACTAATTAAATTAGCACCTCCTCAAAAGTAGGTATTAGGTGAGTACTTGTTCTTTAGCCCTCATAGCACATAACACAGATATGGTCATATGTCATGATATACATAGTTGAAGAAGTGAACTGAATGAAATTGAGTGAAATATAATTGAATTGAATGGAGACATTTATTTTCCAGAATATTTGTAAGTTGTGTTTTCCAGATTTTAATTTCTAGAGTAAGTAATTTTCCTATCAGTAGGCATTTTGTATGATTTTTTAATTGATTCTTTCACCATAAGATCAAAGTCCCTAGAGAAATCCATAGCCAGAAAATACAGCAAAATGAGAAAATATTTACATTGAGTGGAAAATCTCCTTTAGCTCAAACATCTGTACATATGTGAGATTTAGAAGTCATCTAGCCTTTTGTTTTTCTGATACTTGCCTGAGATGACCTTTTATAGGATATTAGTTATTCAATGCCTACTTGATGACCCCCATCTCCCTAATATACAACCTCTGATATTTCAACCTTGAGTACAGCTGAAAGCCAAAAGGGAGACTCCAGCTCTTGAAAGCTTTCAGTAGCTGATTTCTAATATGATCATAAGGTAAGCACCTCTTACTCAAGAGTCCTTTCATCTGAGGCTCTTTCAAAGGCAGTATACACTAATTACTAATTACAAACAGAACAGCCACCATGCCATGATGCCTTATTTGTTTATCCTTTTCTTTCTCTGACCATCTCTCTTCTTTTTATTGCTCCTACTTATCTTTTTCTTTCTTTCTATCCCGATATTTATGTTGAAAATCTGAAAGAAAAAAAAATATACTTGTAATTCTATTCATGGACAGGGATGAGTAGAAGGACCAGAGAAATATTAGGGTCCCTTTCTCTGGGATCCTTATCTATGCCAGTCCTATGAACAATTAACTTACCCTCTCAAGGTTTCAGGTTCTTCTGTAATTACAATTGAATTTTGTGGTCTCATGTCATATTTATGCCCAGTGGTCCATGAGTCTAAGTTGCCATTTGTATAAGTATCCTCTAGGATAAGTCTTAAAGAAAGGTTTGCCCTTGGGAAAACCTGAAAGCTAGGTGGAATTTATTTTTAGGGCTACCTTTCCCAATTATTTTCCAGACTCTTGTTTTGAAATCATTGGTCTGGATGCAATTCCTACTTGCTCTAATTCTGCCCAAGAGGCCATATATTACCATCAAAACAGGACTCACTATCTTTGAGCCACTTCCCATATTTTCCTTCTTGAGTAACCTCCATCATAATGTCCCCATCTTTTATTTCTTGACATCAGGACAATTATAGAAACTGGCTAACCTAAAAATCTAATTTACAATAAAGTGATAAAATGCAAATTCTCATGGGAAAAGTTACATTGAAAGTATTACCAACCAGGCAGAGGGGAATCCCACAGACAATATGTTTTTCCCTAAGAACCCAAACCCAGCTGGTGAATTTTCAACTATTGTGTCAGATCAGTAGGGGAGCTAGTTTTGCTAATAAGTGTCTTCCCCTGAGGCCACTGACCTCTTCTTCTCCCAACAGATCAAATGGGTACATTTCTACTGTAGTCACTGCCTAAAGTGCTTTAGGATCTTTAATGCATGCAGGGAAGCCTGAAGGGCATCATGCTCTCAGAAGCCTGAGAGCCTCTGAAAGGAGATATTGGAGTCAACTTTCCCCAGTTGAGAGATGTTATTTTATCAGAGATATTTGTAGCGTAGTTAAGTGCATGAGCTTTGTAGACAGATCTGGGCACAAACCAAGCCGCAATGGCTTAAGGGATCGCTTGAAGCTTTGAAAATTCTCAAATCTTTATTAGTTCTTTTCTCATAATCAAAACAAACCCAAATAAAAATACTAGTAAAAACAGTATGTTTGTTATAATGCCATTTTATGACACATGTATCATCCAGTACACCAACCAAATTAACTCTGTCCTAGATAAAATCATGGAGCCACTGTTGAAATCTATATTTTAATTGGCTGCAATGCCCAGATCCATTTACTTGGAAACTTGCCATTTCAGTGCTGATAGGAAGATTGGCAAATAAGTACCAGAATCTACATCATTTGTTTGGAGGCTTTCTCTGGAGCAGAGAAAGGTTATTCTGACTATGGTTATGGGGAATTGCCACTCCTCCCAGCAGCCCTCAAGTAATAGCTCAGCAGAATTGATGTATACACATTCCAGTTCCCATCCACCTCTACTGGATAAGTCTGAGGAAAGTAGTTTGCTGTTTCCAAGAGTTCCCCCACAAGGTAAATCTCCAGTAAAGTATAGTGATGGCTTATAAGATAAGGCACTTACTACTGACTACCTTCCCTTCATCTTCTCAATTCCCTTCTCCTCTAATACTATTTCCTGAACTTCCCAGTTGACTACTTTTACTCATATCTTTGATGGGTCTCTTTGTAAGGGAACACAAACTAAGACAGTCTGGATTTGTCAGTTGTCTGGAGTGTGCCCTTGGAATTGTTACTTACTCTTAACCTCTATGTATTTATCTTTAAAAGCAATTTGTCTTTAAGCGACAATAATACCTGCTTCACAGATTATTTTGTGAGGACTTAGTAAAATAACACTTGTGAAGCATTTGGCAAAATGAATGGCAAATACATGCTGAGTTCAGTGAATATTAGATTAGATGGTAATTATTGTCGTAATTTCTCTCATGATTCGAAATTGGGCAAAACAATCTTACTAAGGCAATGCAGAAGTACCTTTAAAATATATGTATGTATGAAAATATGAACGATTGCTGTACTGTTTACAGCCACAGGTTTTTGTAGGGTTTATTTATTACCTATATTATCCCTGCTCACTGTCTAATGGACATATTTAAGATGAGGATTTTCCTTTGTGCACCCAACTGTACTGATCAAGGTATCAACCTCTGGTTTCCTTTGACCAAGGCTGAATAGGAAGCAACAAGTACTGCAATGTATCTCAAACTCTGAGCTTTAAAGTTCCATATGCTTATGGAGGGAAATAAGGATGTCATGCTGGTCTTATCAAAGATAAACAAAAGATATTGAACCGCCTATGAGTTCCTTTTGTGTACTGGCTAACTCTCCTAGATTCATAGGTCAGGATATGTTCAAATAGATGACACCTCCTGGAGTTCAGGAAAATAAATGGAAGGCCTCATTTCTGGTAAATTTATCCTGCTGACCTGTCTATTGTAAAATTACATTCAATACAATATAGTAGCACAACAATGGAAATAGTATTGGATAGTGAAATGTTTCAACAATTCTAAGATAGTGTAGATAGCCCAAAGGTATGAATATGTGTGTTTACCTGTGAAAAAGTCATAATATGTTTACAGAAATTAACTGGCCCGTTCAAACCTCTGTTACAAACCTACTCTTGGTTGAAATACTGATTATCGTAATTGTGATTGTTGTTATAATTTGTTTGAATTATCCATGTAACTGTACCAATTTTCTAGAATATTCTTCTCATAGAGATGCACCTATTAAAATGTCCAATAAGAATATATTTATAGCTGCATACAATTAAATTTATGTAACAGTCAATGGCACATTCCCTTGAGAAACCACAATGGTAAAAAAATATTTAAACACAAATTTCATTTAAAAATGCTGAACATTTATTAAGAGACAAGCTTTAAAACTAACATGGTATATCATTTTGAATCAAATTTAATTTAGTTGGTCAGTATTTTTGTCAATATGATTTTTAAAAACGTTTGTAAAAAAATAAACCAAAGGTATAAAACTTTAGTTTTGTAACAAAAGCAAATCTTTCCCAATTGTTTTCTAGAGGGCAGCACTAATCTGTATTGATGTATCTGGTACCCTCCCCACACAATATCATAATCTGATTGTTTTATACTCTCATACTGTTGAGAGAATTTACCTATTATTCTTTAATAAGAAATACTGGAGAAATAATGTGTGTGCACACATACAATTCCTGTGGAGCATGGTACAAGGAGAGATGTGTGTAGGTCTGTTTGATGGAAATGGACAGAGATAAATCAGATAATTTTTTGTACCATGATATACATACACAATGAAACACAAAAAGAAGGTTGTAATCAAGTAGTGATGATGTGTGGCTTATAGCTCATCTAGATGGGCCAATGAAAAATCTAAGAGAGAAATGAGGCCAGCTTCCAATTGGAAATGCACTTTCACCTCTAACTTCCAGGTCACTAAAGCAAAAGGGGTGATTTCATTTGAAAGCTATAAATAATAGTGTCGATTCTCCTCATCACTATATATGGGGGATTATCCACTGTGAGTGGGTAGATAGGAATTCATTGGAATTATATGTATAAATAATGAATGTGAGGTGGAATTTTTGTATGTCTGCAAAGCAGTGTGTTTTTTGGTTTACGTCGTCTGCATTATTGTGTTTTCATTTGCATGAGTTGGCTGATGTGTGTGAGTGTGTTTTATGGGGATGAGGGTGACTGAGTCGTTACAAAAGAAACACATATGTTTGTGGATGATTAGATGAATAATAGTTTTATTACTATCCGTTAGAGAGAGTTCTCTGCCTTGTCCCCCCAAGGCGTGAGCGGGAATTAAAGCGAGTTGGTAATTACAAAGCTCCCACTGCTGAATGTGAGAATAGGCACTGCAGTTATTGGCAGAGATTTCCCCCACCCTTTCCTTCTTTCTTGAGGCTTAAGACAAGTTTGGAGGCCAGTCATTTCTCCTCTGCACTCTACTGGATGTTGCAGCCTGAAGCTAGCTTGTTATAACCTACTTAGGCAGTAGGGAACTGTCACTCACCTCTTCAAAATCAATGGTTGCAGGTGGAAGCTTGGATGCAGTGCCTTTTTCCCCTGCAGTAACAAGCAGTTAATAGATTTTATTATAATTATTTTAACTGCACAAGCTCATAAAGAAACTTAGATTAGGTGTGCAGCTTTGCTAATCAAATTCACATACACTTGCACACAACAAAGGGCAGTGGAATATTTTGAAGGCATCATTCTCAGGCTGAGTAATATGAATACCGATACAAATAATAAATTAATTCCATGGGGAATTTGTTTGCATGAACCTGAAATGTCGGTTCATCAGAATTTTGCTAAAGGAAAGAAATATTCACCAAGCTGTCATCAAGGGAGTGATGTTTTGTTGATATATATATATATATATATATATATATATATATATATATATATATATATATGATTTGTGCATACACATACAGATAGTTGCTTTCATATAGTTAAGTTTTTTCTTACTTCTTTAAGGGAGCACAGAATATTTAAATATTTTCAAAAAACGAGGGTCAAATCTCAACTCAAAAGAAGAAAACTCACATATTCTGTTTCTCTCTGTTACACTTATCAGTTATAGTTACTGATCGGGAACTTGCCTTAATCCAGAGACTATTCTGTTGGGGGAGGCAAGAGTGGACTTTTTGACATAATTTTAAGTCTATATTTACTTGTAACTGCCTATTGTAGTTTCATAATCACATTTCATCTCCTTTGCTTTTCCATTTTTATTCTAGGAATTAAGGAGAACTCAGAAAAAATAATGAAATGAAAATCAGTAATAGAAAGGAAAAGATCCATTGAAGGACTAATGTAACAAATAATTTTAGGGTTACTAGGAAGTCCTCCTTATTAAAAAAAAAATATGTTTTCATGATCTTTAACCTTGAAATTGCACCGGTAGTTACTTCATTCTTATAAGTAAGAAATGTGACACATTCTTCTACTAGTGGCCAGTTTTGTAGACACCATTCCTTTCTCCTTTCTTCTCCAAGTCAGCCTCCCAAGATGGAGACTGAAAATGCCAAATACTCATGTTCCCAGACCTTTCTTTCTGTAGTAGTGACCATATGAACCAATTCTTGTCAATAAGACATGGGGCAAAGTCTACTGGAATTCTCTGGGAAAAGCTTACCTCCATTAAAAACACAAAAGAACTCTCACCCATGCCCCTTTCTTTGGACATTTTCATGCAGCCACAATGAAGGTTGCTGTAGAAGCTGTCTAGTGACCAGGAGAAGTTATCACTCAATTATAAGGACAAAATGGGAAGATGGAACAAGGCCCTAACAAAGATATTGGTGAACCAGTAAGCAAACGCTGGAACCATCTGTATACAGGGCAATTTTTGTGGAAAAACATTCCAGAAAACCTTTCCAGATGTTCTTTCTCAAAATTAAAGTTAGAACAATAAGAATTATCATGTTTAGTAGATATCAGTCAGAAATATAACAGTATATGCTCTTGATAACAATGATGTCATTTAATAAAAAATTAATTGAATTTATACAAATCAATGAATCTCTGTATATTATATTAAATTGTAGTTTTGTCTGGCTTTATATACAATGCAATATGTCATTCTCTCCCACTTTTTCTGGACCTATGTGATGCAGGCTATTTTATGGTCAGAATGTTTGAAAAAATATTGGGAAAGATAAATCAAGTTGTGTATCAGCAAATTTATATTTATTGTTTTAAAGTCATTAAATATTAACTATTATGTGATTCCTCAGCCCTTATATTCCTTTCGTATCTGAGAAAGAGAAGGGAGTGTTGACTAAAGGAACTTACTTTGATTTGATTGGCAAATATAAGGTGACTCTTTTCTCTTTCCTTACACAACCTGACAACTCAATTAGTTTCTTTCTAAAAGTGAAAAAGAAACAGGGTATGGGCAGATTAGGTTAATAATATGGTTGAGAGGTAAAATTTCTCTTAGAAATATTAATTTTATTCTTCCTTTTAAGAAAGTATGTATTATATTAAAAATGACTAATTTACTTTTTAAACATCAATAGATACTGTCTTATTGAGAGTATGAACTTGATTTTTAAAATGTAGTTTTGGTTCTATAACAAATTACATTAAATAATTTAAATTTTATATTAATATAAGAAAGTTATAAAAAAAAAACCTTTTTCATGACAAACAGAACCCAGGTTATATGTGACAGCATTTGGGTGTCAGAATCCCTAGTGCGATTGGATCTCTGATCCACCTCTAAGTGGTCATACCCTCTTCTTCAGTTATACTTCCTCTCATGCAGGTGACATCCTGTGCAGAGAGAAGGGTCAGAGCAATAGTCCAAAGCATATGCTTTCTGATTTATCCCTAATAAAGGAAGGCTCTTAAGCTGATATTACCAGGTGTCATGCATTTATTCACACCTTAGCTATTCTTCAGGATGGATCCAATCAATGGGGGATGTTTTCTTTATCTCCTGAGAGGGTAATAAGTTCCCAGTCAGAAATTCATCACTCACATGCAGGCATACTCACTCACTCATTTATTAAATGATTCAATTATTAATCTGACTGATATTTATTGATGACCTACTGTGAGTTTTCTACTCTACAGAATACAACAATGATGCAGACACAACCTTTGTTATTTAAAAGGGTATTGTCCAAAATGAGAAACTGGCATTTGAAGTAAGTACCCTGAGAGTGGCACAGGTTGAAGAAAAGTAAAAAAACGATATGAGAAATTATACCAGACCAGGCCTTGCTAATTGACTTTGCAGTCATTTTCTTGCAGATTTAGAAACTTCTCCCATTGTAAAGTTGAATGGCTCTGAATGACAGCAAAAGAGAGTATAGAAGGCTTTAATGGCTTCTCATATATCAGTGGTTTTCAAATTTTAACATGCATCAGACTCTCTGGAGCTTATACACAGATTCCCACTACCAGAATTTAGTAGGTTTAGAATAGGGTCTGAGAGTTTCTTTTCTAACATGCTTCCCAGCTGCTGTTGCTGGTTTGGATACCATATTTTGAGAAGCACGTTCATGCTATTGCTTATTGTGGTTTTTCTGATGATATTTAGGATATTGGGGACACATGGATAGTCATGTAGGGGAATGAGACCTAGGAAAGATTTCTTTGCAGGCTACTCTATCCAGGCTGAACCAGTGCACTCCTGTTTTTGCAAAACTTTCCAGGTAATAGGTTAGGTTACAAGTAAACCAGTGGGACAGTGAAATGGGGAAGAAAGTTGTTAATGAGATTAATTGATTGGTGGTATCCCTAAAAAGAGCCATCTTAATATGTCAAAGGGTACTATATTTCAGAACTAACAAACACTCCATTGTCTGAATTTTCCACGTTATTATGCTCTCGGGGGGAGAATCATCCACTCTTATGTTACCTAGTTTCGATGTAGAAAAAATAGAAAATGGCTAATTTTTTTTCTTTCCAGTATCTGTACCTCTTTAATATACACGTTGCTCTTCTATGTATCCTATACCATTTCATGTAGATTCCTTATTACAAAGATGAAGACTTATGTTTGTTTGTTCTTTTTTTTTTTTTTTGGAAGGGAGAGCGTACCACATGGCAGGCAGGATCTTAGTTCCCCAACCAGGGATTGAACCTGTGGCCCCTGCAGTGGAAACACAGAGTCTTAACCACTGGATCACCAGGGAATTCCCTGTTAATTTTCATTTAAACAGTGTTTCTGTTTCTTTCTCTGTAAAGAGAATAATGACAGATTCCATCCTAAAGTATCCTTGTAAGGTTTAAAATTGCTTATATATGTAAAGCATTTAGATAATGAAGGACATATAGTGATCTATTGATTTTTAGCTAGAGCTATATATTTACCTTTTGTAAAACGTTCTAGTGTAAATATTTTAAACATAAAGAAAAGTTGAAAGAGCTTTACAGTGAATTCCTTATATCAACCATCAGGATTTTTGATGCATTTTAAAGTAAATTTCAATTATCAATACACTTTCCCCAAGTATTTCATCAAATGATTAATTATATTTCAATTTTTTAATAGATTTTTCCTTTTGAGCTAAGACATCTAAAGAGATCTTAAGTATACATTGACTGGATTTGATGAATGGATACATCTTTGTAATCCATTCCCTTAACTTACAAAGACATGGAACAACAGCTAGAAAGTACTCCCACACCCTTGTTAGTCAATCCCTGCCTCTATCCCAACCCTCCCAGGGCCCCCACCTCTAAACCAATGAGTTCTAGCTGTTCAACATCTTTGTCAACACTTACTGTTCACTATCTCTTTAATGTTTGTGCATAAGTACTGGTGTCTCATTACGATTTTGATTTCTCTGATGACTAATTTGTGCCGAGAACTTTTCCATGTGCTTATAAGTCATTTCCATATTTTTTCAAATATTTTTCCATCTAACAAATTAAGTGTCTTTTAATTTGGCGTTGAAGAAGTTCTTTATCTCTTCTTGATATCCGTAGTTTGGCAGATACCTTTCTATTGAATATTTTACCCCACTTTGTGACTTGCTGATTCATTTTCTTAACAGTGTATTTTGATTAATAGTACTATAAGATTTGATGAACCAAAAGTAATAATTTCTTTTTTTTTTTTTTAATCTTATTGTTATTGGTATGTGTCCTGTTTAAGAAAACTTTGACTACTCCCAAGTCAGGAAATAGTCCCTTCTATTTTTGTCTAAAATCTTTGTGATTTTAGCTGTTGTGTTTAGCTCTAAAATCCATTCTCAATTAATTATTATATATGGTATGAGATATAGATATACATTTTTTTCTATCTATCTATATCTATATATATAGGTATAGATATATATTTTCTATATATATTTTCTATTAAGAATATCTAACTATACCAACATCATTTGTTGACAAAGATTTTATTACTTACTGAAATGCTTTGGCTCCTCAATTGCAAAGCAAATGACCATATAAATGTGAAATTATTACTGGATTCTCTATTCATTACTTTTATCTATTAGTCAGTCTTTATTGCAATACTACACTTTGTTGAAGGCTGCTGCTTTATATGATGTACTGGAATCAGGTAGTGTAAGTTCTCTTTATTTATTTTTTCTTTCTTTCTTTTTTACTTTTTTTCTTCCTTCCTTTCTTTCTTTTTCTTTCTTTCTTTCTTTCTTTCTAGATTGTTTTGGGAATTCTTGGTTCCTTTCCTTTCTATGTCAATTTTGGAATAAGTTTGTCAATTTTTATGTTCCTATTAGAATATTTATCAGAATTGTGTTAAATCTACATTCAAATAGGACAGCATTTTTATCTGAACAATACTGAGTCTTCTGTTCCTTGAATACAACGTGTCTTACCATTTATTCAGGCCTTCATAATTTATTTAATAATATATTGTAGCTCTCAGTAGAAAGGTTTTGTACATCTTTTGTTAAATTTATACATACACCATTAATGTATTTTGATGCTATTATAAATGGAATACTTTTATAAGTTTATTTTTTATGTTTTTAACACTAATTTAAAAATCTTCATTTGCTTTCTGTATATAAAGCTTATATTGTATAATGTTTATAAATCCATTTATTAGTTTTAATAATTGTTTTGTAGATTTTCCTTGGATTATCTGCACCAATAAGCAGGTTATATGCAAATAGAAATGATTTTAATTCTTCCTTTTAAATATTTATGCTTTTTATATATTGTTGTTGTCTTATTGCAACAGTTAATACCTCCACTGCAACAAAGAATAGAAGGATTGAGAAGGCATGTACTTGCCTTTTTCCCAGACATTAGGAGAAAAACATTCAATATTTTAAGGTAAAGTATGATATTAGCTGTAGATTTTTTTTAATACGTTTTTCATCAGGTAGAGGTAGTTCCATTCTATTCTGAGTTTACTCAGAATTTTTATCATGAACTGGTGTTAAATTTTATCAAAATTTGATGATGAAATTTCTACTTTTTAATCCCTTTGTCCAAGGCTGAATTACACACCTTTCTGCCTTACATTTCATACTCACACATTTTCAAAAATGCAGCTCTTATTTGTTTTCCTGTTGAAGACAGTTATCATGTTTGCAGTAAAATCAGAAATGGAAGAGGAGACATTATCACTGAAGCTACATAATTTTCTAAAATATCGTAAAACTATTATTAACAATAATATACCAACAAACTGTACAATCAAAAAGAAATAGATTCCTAGAAACATACAATCTGCCAAGACTGACTCAAGAAGAAATAAAAACAAAAAACAAAGCATGAACAGACTAATAACAAATAAAGGTATTGGATCAGTAATCAAAAATGTTCCAATAATGAAAAGTCCAGGGCCGGATAGCTTCACTGATGAATTCTACCAAACATTTAAAGAAGAATTATTCATATCAAACCTTCTTCTTTAAAAAAATATATATTTATTTTATTTATTTATTTTTGGCTGCATTGGGTCTTCGTTGCTGTGTGTAGGCTTTCTCTAGTTGCAGCGAGCAGAGGCTACTCTTCACTGCATTGCACGGACTTCTCATTGAGGTGGCTTCTCTTGTTATGGAGCACAAACTCTAGTTGCACAGCTTTCAGAAGTTGTGGCATGTGGGCTCAGTAGTTGTGGCGCACAGGCTTAGTTTCTCTGCAGCATGTGGGATCTTCCCAGACCAGGGATCAGACCCGTGTCCCCTGCATTGGAAGGCAGATTCTTAACCACAGTGCCACCAAGGAAGTCCCATACCAAAACTTCTTAAACTCTTCCAAAAAATAAAAGAAGAGGGAATGCTTCCAAACTCATTTTATGATGCCAGCATAACCTTGATACCAAAGAAAGATAAAGACACCATGATAAAAGAAAACTATAGGCCAATGTCCCTGATGAACACGGATGCAAACATTCTCAACAAAATATTAGCAAACCAAATTCAACAGCACATTAAAGGATCATACACCATGATGAAGTGAGATTTATCCCTAGGGAAACAAGAATGCTTCATCATCAGCAAACCTATATAATGCACACTTTAACAGAATGAAGGATAACTATCATATGATCATCTCAATAGATGCATTAAATCCATTTGGTAACATTCAACACCCTTTCATGATAAAAACTCTCACAAATTAGGTACAGAAGGAACTTACCTCAACAAAATAAAGTCCACATATGAAAAGGCCACAGCAAACATCATATTTAATTATGAAAAACTGAAAATATTTCCTCTAATATCTGGAACAAGGCAAGGATGCCCACTCTCACTGCTTCTGTTCACATAGCTCATATTATACAAATCCTAACCAGAATAATTAGGTTAAAAAAAAAAAAAAAAAAAGGAAAGGGCATCCAAATCAGAAAGGAAGAAGTAATCCCACTACTGGACATATACCCTGAGAAAACCATAATTTAAAAAGAGACATGTACCACAATGTTCATTTCAGCACTATTTACAATAGCCAGGACATGGAAACGACCTAAGTGTTCATCGATAGGTGAATGGATAAAGGAGATGTGACACATATATACAATGGAATATTAGCCATAAAAGGAAATGAAATTGAGATATTTGTAGTGAGGTGGATGGACCTAGAGTCTGTCATACAGAGTGAAGTAAGTCAGAAAGAGAAAAACAAATACCATATGCTTATACATATATATGAAATTAAAAAAAAAAGGTTCTGATGAATGTAGGGGCAGGATGGGAATAAAGATGCAGATGTAGAGAATGGACTTGAGGATATGGGGTGGGGGAAAGAAAAGCTGCTATGAAGTGAGAGAGTGGCATGGACATATATACACTACCAATTGTAAAATAGATAGCTAGTGGGAAACAGCTGCATAGCAGAGGGAGATCAGCTCCGTGCTTTGTGACCACCTAGAGGGGTGGGATGAGGAGAGTGGGAGGGAGACACAAGAGAGAGGAGATATGGGGATATATATATATATATAGCTGATTCACTTTGTTATAAAGTAGAAACTAACACACCATTATAAAGCAATTATACTCCAATAAAGATGTAAAAAACATAAAATAAAATAAAAAGTCAAAAAAAAGAAATAAAATTATACGTTTGCAAATGATATAGTCTTATATGTAAAAAACCCTAAGGACTCCACACAAACATAACAATAACAACAACAACAACAAAACTGTTAGAACTAATAAATACATTCAGTAACATTAAAGACACAAAATAAAAATACAAAAGTCAGTGCATTTTTATACACTAACAATGGACTATCTGTAAAGTAAATTAGGAAAACACTCTCATTTACAGTAGCATCAAAAAGAATAAAACATTTAGAAACAAACTTAGTCAAGGAAGTAAAAAACTTGTACATTGAAAACTATAAAACACTGATAAATGAAGCAGATACAAATAAATGGAAATCCATCCCATGTTCATGGATTAGAAGAATTAACATTGTTAAAATGTCCTTACTACTCAAAGCAATTTACAGATTCAATTGAATTCCTATCAAAAATGCATAGGAAATTTGTACAAAAATTAGGGAAAACAATGATTCATATGAAACCCGAAATTCATATGAAAAACACCCCAATAATCAACATAATCTTGAAAAAGAAAAACATTCTGAAGCTATCTTACTTCCTGATTTCAATTTTTTTTTACAAATCTACAGTAATCAAAACAGTAAGGTACTGGCTTAAGGACAGACATAGGCACCAATGGAATAGAATAGAGAACATAGAAATAAAGTCACGCATGTACAGTCAACTGATCTTCAACAAGCATGTCAAGAATACATGATAGGAAATGACCACCTCTTCAATAAATAGTGTTGGGAAAATAGCACAGTCATATGCAAAGGAAAGAAAAAAAAAAAAAAAACCTTATCATACACCATACAAGAAAGTTAACTCAAAATGGATTAATGTCTTAAGTATGAAATTTGAAACTGTAAAATTTCTAGAAGAAAATATCAGAAAAGCTTCTTGGTATTGTCTTTGGCAATGATTTTTTGAACTAAACTAAACAACTTCTGCACAGCAAAGGAAAAATCAACAAAATGAAAATACAACCTACAGAATGTGAGAAAATATTTGCAAAACATATATTTGATAAAAGGTTAATGTCCAAAATATATAAAGAACTCATATAATTCAATAGCAAAAAAGAAAACCCAAAACGAAACAAACCAAAAAAGCATTGATTAAAAATGGTTCAAGGAAACAAATAGAGATTTCTCAAAAGAAGACATACAAATGTCCAGCAGGTACATGAAAAGGTGCTCAATTTCACTAGTCATCAAGGAAATGCAAATCAAACTCACAATGAGATACCACCTCGCCACATCTGTTAGAATGGCTATTCTAAAAAAATAAAATTAAAAAAATAAACATTGGCAAATACGTAGGGAAAAGGACACCTTGCACATTATTTGTGGAGTTGTAATTTGGTGTCTTCATTTTGGAAAATAGTATGGAAGCCCCTTAAAGTATTAAAAATAGAAGTACCCTATGATCCAGCAATCCTGAGTATAGATATAATCTGTATATATATAATAGTATAATCTGAGTATAGATCCAAAGGAGTTAATATCAGGACCTCAAAGAGATATGCATATTCTCATGTTCATTGCAGCATTATTCACAATAACCGAAGCAACTTAAATATTTAGTGGAAGAATGAATAAAAAATATACATACAATGAAATATTTTTCAATCTTAAAAAATAAGGAAATCCTGCCGTTTATAACAATATGGATGAAACTGGAGAAAATTTTGCTAAGTGAAATAAGCCAGACACATAAAGAATAATATTACATGATATTATTTATATAAGGAATCTAAAATAGTCCAACTCAGAAGCAGAGAGTAGAATGGCAATTTCTGGAAGGAGGGGAAGATGAGGAGGTATTAGTTAAAGGTTACAATATTTCAATTATATGAGATGAATAAAAACTAGAGGTCTACTGTGCCACAAAATGCGCATAGTTAACAAAATTGTACTGTATACTTAAAAGTTTGCTAAAAATATAGATCTTAAGTTAAGCATTCTTACCATCATCATGAATAAAGAGGTCAGTAGAAAACTTTTGAAGATGATGGATTTGTTCATGGCATAGAATGTGGTGATGGTTTAACAGATATATACTTACCTCCAAGCTCATCAGGTTGTACACATTAAATATGTACAGTATTTTGTATGCAATCATACCTCAACAAAGTAATTAAAAAAAAAAAAACTAAGGGGAAAAAGGATGAACTTGTATATTTAGAGTTCCTTAATGATAAAGGATTTTATGTAAGAAAGGATAAATCACCCCCTCACATTTGGTACTTCCTTAATAGGAATCAATACCCCCTCCAATCCCCTCTAACCAAGTAGGAGCTGTTGCTGATTTACACAGACATGCAAAATAACCTTTCTTTTTATTAAATTATCATAACAATGGTTAGAATTATGAAATAATATGAAATTAACACTGACACCTAATGTACTTAAATTTTGATTATGGAGGATAATGCCTTCTTTTCAATAAGTATTAAACTGACTTCTGACTACAACCATTAATTCCTTCATGCATTTCTGTATAACGTACTTTCAGGTCTTTTATTCTTATACTTTTTATAGAGGTAATGTTTTTATCTTCTCCTCTTGCTCCAGACCAAGTCTCATATTTCCCTGGGATTGGACTTGATCTAAGTGAGAAGGTTAACCCTCTGCATGATTATTTTTTTGGATTGCATTTTTCCCAAAACGGAAGAGATTTGTGTTTGAATGATCTTATGTTTATCTAAGCTGAGATTCAGTTCATACCTATATTTACAAAGTTGAGATGTTAAAAATAAATATCTATTTTTTAAGATGTTTAAAATGTTGTATTTCATCATTAGCATATTCCAGGACAAAATTTCTTAAACTAAAGTTGTATTTTAAATTGTTGCATATCTTCTCTACTTTGCATGAATAGATGTTTTGGCTGACATTGGGATATTTTCCAAATGCATGAAATTCTCTTTCTTCCTATGCACATGGTAGAATCGTATTTTTGGCTTTATGGTTCATTAGGGCCATGTAACTAGCTCTGGCTATTGAGTAGTAAAGGCCAGAAAACTCAGTTATACATCTGAGACCCTACAGAGCTTCATTCACTATGTCACAGGGATAACAACGTTTTAAATAGTGGCTTCTTCAACAGACTGCTTCCAAGTGGGAATGTCACTCAGCACAGCTTTTAACCAACCTGAGTAATATGAATAATAAGTAAAAACATTATATCTGTGTTTTTAGCCACTGAGTTTTGTGTTGTTTGCTGGTATGTAATGATGTAGATGATTCTGATTAATACAAATGTAAGCTTAGCTAATAGCCTATAACTGAGAGAGAACAAATTTATATATCTATATGTATATCCATAAACATAGACATACAGATG
>NW_020173293.1:26493-93580 GCF_003031525.2 Neophocaena asiaeorientalis asiaeorientalis
TCTACACAGACTAAATTAATTACATCATTACCAAACTTTCTTCTAATTATGATAACATTCAACAATTTTTAAAACCTACTGTAGAGACATTATGTTAGTATTTCGAAACAGAGTAATGAACAAGAAACAGGCATGATCCCTGACCCTAGAGAAATTATAGTCTTACTGGGGAAATAGACATTAAATGACATTATATATAAAATCCTAATTTCTGCATCCCTTTATATGTGGGCTGTGTTCCAGTTGAACCAGACCAAGGAGAGGACATAAAGTCCACCCAAATTAATTTTGTATTGACAGAGGCATACCATGAGGCAGGAAATTTCATTGTCATGGAGAGATGTATCACATGGTACAATATTTAAATAAGTAGGCAAAGTTCTAGTGCTAGGTGATGAGTCTATATTTAAGTTAAAACAGTGAGGGCAGGGATTATAGAAAGCCAGCTCAGATGCCAAGGAGTGAGTCAAATTAACTGGGTTTCAAAACAGGTAAGCAACTCCAGTGGAAACCTATGAGCTTCACAGAAAGTTCAGGTAAAAGCCAGCACAGCAAAGGCTACAGAAGTCAAGAAGCACCCAATGCTTAAGATCAAAGGTGATTCCACATTTAAGGAGGCAGGACTAATTCAGTTCACCAATTTTTTTTTACCATGCTTGCTAATATGCTGTCTGAAATTTGTTACAGGACAGGACAGTCTGAGCCTCCTTCAAGATGCATAAGAAACTACACCTCAGCAAGGAGAGGTGCATCTTTATTCCTGTCCTGCACCTAAGTTCATCAGAACCATTTTTTTTGATTCCATATATATGTGTTAGTATACGGTATTTGTTTTTCTCTATCTGACTTACTTCACTCTGTACGACAGACCCTAGGTCCATCCACCTCACTACAAATAATTCAATTTCATTTGTTTTCATGGCTGAGTAATACTGTATATATGTGTTTCTTCTTCTTTATCCATTCACCTGTCGATGAACACTTAGGTTGCTTCCATGTCCTGGGTATTGTAAATAGTGGAGCAGTGAACATTGTGGTTCTCTCCACACCCTCTCCAGCATTTATTGTTTGTAGATCTTTTGATGATGTCTATTCTGACTGGTGTGAGGTAATGCCTATTTGTGGTTTTGATTTGCATTTCTGTAAAGATTAGTGATGTTGAGCATCCTTTCATGTGTTTGATGGCAATCTGTATATCTTCTTTGGAGAATGTCTATTTAGGATTTCTCCCCATTTTTGGATTAGATTGTTTGCTTTTTTGACATTGATCTACACCAGCTGCTTGTATATTTTGGGAATTAATCCTTTGTCACTTGCTTCCTTTGCAACTATTTCCTCCCATTCTGTGGGTTGTCTTTGTGGTTTATGGTTTCCTTTGCCGTATAAAACTTTGAAGTTTCATTAGGTCTCATTTGTTTACTTTTGTTTTTATTTCCATTTCTCTAGGAGGTGGGTCAAAAAGGATCTTGCTGGGGCTTCCCTGGTGGCGCAGAAGTTGAGAGTCCACCTGCCGATGCAGGGACATGGATTCGTGCCCCTGTCCGGGAAGATCCCACATGCCGCGGAGTGGCTGGGCCCTTGAGCCATGGCCGTTGAGCCTGCGTGTCCTGAGCCTGTACTCTGCAATGGGAGAGGCCACAACAGTGAGAGGCCCACATACCGCCAAAAAAAAAAAAAAAAAAAAAAGGATCTTGCTGTGATTTATGTCAAAGAGAGTTCTGCCTGTTTTTCCCTCTGAGTTTCATAGTGTCTGGCCTTACATTTAGGTCTTTAATCTATTTTGAGTTTATTTTTGTGTATGGTATTAGGAAGTACTTTAATTTCATTCTTTTACATGTAGTTGCCCAGTTTTCCCAGCACAATTTATTGAAGAGGCTGTCTTTTCTCCATTGTTCATTCTTGCCTCCTTTATGAAAAATAAGGTGACCATATGTGCATGGGTTTATCTTGGGCTTTCTATCCTGTTCTATTGATTAATATTTCTGTTTTTGTGCCAGTACCATACTGTCTTGATTACTGTAGATTTGCTGTATAGACTGAAGCCATGAAGCCTGATTTCTCCAGCTCTGTTTTTCTTTCTCAAGTGTGCTTTGGCTATTTGGGGTCTTTTGTGTTTCCATACAAATTGTGAAACTTTTTGTTCTAGTTCTGTGAAAAATTCTTTGTAGAAGGGATTGTGTTCAATCTGTAGATTGCTTTGGACAGTATAGTCATTTTCACAATGTTGATTCTTCCAATCCAAGAACATGGTATATCTCTCCCACTCTTTGTATCGCCCTTAATTTCTTTCATCAGTGTATTATAGTTTTCTGAGTACAGGTCTGTTGTCCCCTTAGGTAGGTTTATTCCTAGTTATTTTATTCTTTTTGTTACAATGGTAAATGGGAGTGTTTCCTTAATTTCTCTTTCAGATTTTTCATCAGTGTACAGGAATGCAAGAGATTTCTGTGCATTAATTTTGTATCTTGCTACTTTACCAAATTCATTGGTTAGCTCTAGTAGTTTTCTGGTAGCATCTTTAGGATTCTCTCTCTGGGAGAGCTCTTGCTGATTGATATTACATGGGGCTGGGAGGTCTCCAGTGGTCCAATGTCTAGGCCTTAGCTCTCCCACCTCAGAGACTCAGGCCTAACACCCAGCCAGAGCACCAAGACCCAGTCAGCCACATGGCTGTGACAAGTTTCATGAGCCATTAGAAGGGATTTTCTATCCTCTTCAATATCTTGCTAGTCCTCCCCTTGGCACTCTGTGGCACAATCTGGAGATACCTACATATTTTTGAGTTTATCTCTGTAACTGATTCTCTATAGTGACTATCTGAGCTTTAGTTACCTTTCATAAAAAATATAGGAGATAATATTTTAGCTAGAGATTGATATAAAAATTAAATATATCTATAATAATTTATGGGAGGTATATGTGCAAACTTTTAAAGTAATTTCTAAATATTTGTTATAATGATAATGCATAAATATGAGGAATTCTATCATAAGACCTAAGGGAAAATGAGATATTTTCAGTATCACTGTTAGTAACATTTTTTAAATGATTAGAATGATTGCAGCACTGAACATTAAAAAAAGAATTAAGAGCTAACCAAGTTACACCAACAAATTTATCAAAACTCATTTTCTTTTATTTATATGGTTATCAATCTTTTGATCTGGTGAGTGCCTTAGCCATAGCAAATCTTGGTTTTAATAAAGATTTGCCATGATTTCTCATAGTTTTATGCATAAGATTTTAGAAATATTGGCATACATACATTTAGCTTCTTTATAAGTAGCTAAATAATTACTTACAAACAACACTGATTATGTATGCTGTTGTAGGGATATTATTAGGACACAAAAATCACTTGGAGAGAATGCTAAGTATAAAATATGTATGTGTGAGAAGTAACAGCCATGAGTCAGGACAATGTGTAAATATAAATATCTGGCACCCTCACCTGTAACTAGTCAGCTTACTGTTATGACTGTGTGATTTCAAAGATTTTTGGAGATAGAGGGGTTCCAGATCCAGCATAAAAGCCATATAGGATCATTAAAGTGATCCAATTTCTTGGCACCACTTCAAGAGTTTCCATTTCAGTATATCTTGTTAGAGGAAAACAATTCTTTGATTTGAACAGTGCTGCAGGTTATTTTGATACGTAGTGATGATTGGGAACTAGTAAAATCATGTAATTCCTTTATTTTGCATTTGCAGAAAAGTAAAATTAGTTGTCAACAGACAACATTTAACTATAACTGAGCTGGGAGTCAAGATCATGTCTTTTTCTTGCTGTATAAGAAATTACACCAAATTATACACTTGTTTTCTGATCCTCTGTTACTAGTTAAGTAATATATGCATAGTCAAATTTTATAAGGTTTGATTTAAGGCACTGGAGAAGGTCTCCAATCTTACTATCCAGTAATAGGAAATTTCCCTACTATGATTTCACCAATAAAGCCTAATTATATGAAGCTTTTTAAGACATCCAAAATTCACTAAGCCAATCAAAATATATCCGTGGGGTTGATGAGGATGTCACATCTTATATCTTTATTAGATAAAAGTTTTAATTATCTGATAATACTTTGGTTATCAGCAGTGCTGTTCTGGCAAATGTTAAACATGTGGTTTGTCTCCTCCCCTCCAAAAAACCCAAACTTTGTGTGTGTGTGTGTGTGTGTGTGTGTGTGTACACATACATATTTATCTTATAAATTTTAAAAGTAAAAATAAATATGTTCGGCATGTAAGTTACAAATTGTAACAAAATATATACTACTTATTGCAGATTCCATATAGGCAACTGATACTCTTAGAATGGTGTGTTGATTTTGCTGATCTCTTATAACTGAGGTCAATCTATGGTTACAAATGATTAATGAATACAGTTTGGACTGTTAGTTGATACTTTGTGTCTGTTTACAAGTAAGAATAAACAAAAATAATGAAGACATACAGAAACTTCACCTTCAGAAATGACATTCTTTACTTAATTTGGATAATAGTTTCAATACTGCAAAAATATTTCCTCAGTTTTTGTGCTATTCACAATGTAAAGGCTACTGGCATGACACTGTCAAAGTTTAATCTGTGTTAATAATGCTTGCTCCATCACTTTTTTAATTCAAGACTATCAGTCAACAAGCAATAAATCAAGCCCTAATTTGTAGTGTTTGCTGGTTTCTGTGAATTTCAAACTACGGATATGATGCAACTGAATGTGGGGTTGGGAAGAGGTGAGCAGTAGCACACCATTATATGGCTTTTCCATAGTAGAGACAGAATAAACATAACTATCCTCAAAAGCGTAAATAGTAACATGCAGTAAAATATTCAGGAAGATATGTGGTGTGTATTTTTTGTTTGTTTTTAATATAATATATTTAAGAAAAGTGAATGTAATTTAATTTTTAAGAATAGATGCCTTTAATGACTGGCTTTCAATATTCCAGAAAATTTTAAAATTGGTGCTTATGAGACAGTATATCCCCATACACCACTGGTTCATTTAATAATTTGCTTGAAAATATAAAGAAATGGGAACACACTAATAAGAAAGATGAATCCCACTATGGGAGAAAAGTGATGCTCCAGTTAAAACCTGCATACTTTAAGATGATGCAATGCAAATTTGGAAGTAAAATTTCAGAATAAGAATTCATCTTTGAGGGCTCTTTCATATTTCTTGTTAAAGTGAGCTCACTTGACTGGATTTAGGAAATCATATTTCCTTCTGGAAGAATGGTTTCACAGCAACTCACGGAGTCTGAAAAACAATTTGTAAGAAAGTTGGAGATAAACATGATACAAATAATGCCTGACAACCATGACAGTATTAATAGATTGACCACTATTCTTGCAACCCCCTGCATTGTTCTGTTGTTGAGATCCTATTCTAGTTTGAGAATAACTTACATTTTTTGATGTTTGATTATAGATCAAACACCCTCCATTACCATGTTTTTCTTCCTTGGCTAACTCTTGATGAAAATGGGCACAGCTTATGAGATGGCTTTTCTTATAAGTGTTATGAAACATCAAAAGAGTTCCTGAGAGTTTATACTCTGTAAATAGGATATTAAAAAGAATTAGAATATAAAGGAAAGATATATGATTCTAAAGTTTCCTGTTAGTTTTTTTGTCTCTACATCAGAAAATTGATTTAGCCTATAAAATTCATTTAGCAACTATCTACACAGTTCAGGAAAATTCACAGTGAAGGCAAACATTTAATCAAGTTATGAAGAATGAATTCCTCAAATATGGAGCAACTTTAGGTAGAATACCCATGGTAAAGTTAATGATAGTTTGTTGGGGTTTTTTTCCCCTACTCCAGCCAGAGGTATCTGTTTATTTACTCAGGAGTCTGAGCTGTACATTGTCAGAAACATACAGTGGCCTTTGCAGGTTAGTAAAGATGACCCAAAAGAAGGGAAGATCATATTTCCTGCCATAGAGGAGCTAATATTCAAGTTAGGGAACTCAACTAATTTATAAGAAACCACTGGAAAGAATTTAGAACAAGGTATAACCATAACCTAAATTAAATGCTTGGAGATAAAAATTATATGATATGAATGATAAAGCTTGAAATATATGAGAGTGTTATAGATATAGATCTTCATAAAGAGAGGAAATGTGCATGTGAGTGAATGAGTGTGTGCATAAGAATTCATAGGTAAAAATTCATAGTGGAGAATTAAATCCTAAGACGTGTTCTCTGCCTTTTGGGACTTTACCATCTCATTGGAGAAACATTAAAATAAAACACATGTGTGTTTACACAAAAATAAACTAAAAATGGGATAAAGACCTAAATGTAAGGCCAGACACTATAAAACTCTTAGAGGAAATAATAGGCAGAATACTCTATGACATAAATCACAGCAAGATCCTTTTTGACCCACCTCCTAGAGAAATGGAAATAAAAACAAAAGGGACCTAATGAAACTTCAAAGCTTTTGCACAGCAAAGGAAACCATAAACAAGACAAAAAGACAGCCCTCAGAATGAGGGAAAATATTTGCAAATGAAGCAACTGACAAAGGATAAATCTCCAAAATTTACAAGCAGCTCATGCAGCTCAATATCAAAAAAACAACCCAATCCAAAAATGGGCAGAAGACCTAAATAGACATTTCTCCAAAGAAGATGTACAGATAGTCAACAAACACATGAAACAAGGCTCAACATCACTAATCATTAGAGAAATGCAAATCAAAACTACAATGATGTATATTAGGAAGGTAGGGCATCTTGGACTGCAATCATCTGGAAAGGCCTGGCAGAGAAGTAAAGATTCAGTTCAAAATTGCAAGCTGGTTAGTATTTTTTCTCTACTCAATAGGACGAAAAAAAAGAAATTGCAGGAACAATGAACAAGGAAGTCAAGAACATAGAATTTAAATTAAGAGTGGGATCTGAGCAGTAGTGACGTGCAACTGAATGGACAGATCAATTGTGGATTTAAGAGTTAATGCTAAAAGGGCAGCAGAGGGCCATACTGCAGTAGATTTTGGAAGCTTTACTAAGAAGTTGGGCCTTCATCCTCAAGGGAAACGAGTGGCCAGATTTAGTCATTTCTTCTGGAGAGAGCTTCAGGATTTACAACGTTGTGTTAACAGTGTCAATATTTTTTTTGACATGTCCTAGGGCGCCAGTGTTTCTTCTGAACTGACCAAGACATCTGGTGCACTCAATAGCTCTTTTCAGCTATCCTTTTGCAGCAGTATCTGGTTGGCTGAAACCTTTTTTATGGCTGTACCACCAAGTAGCACTTGCCCAGGTTGAGGAGTAGAATGAGGCAATTAAAGCATTTACTCAAAAACAAAGTTTAGAGGGCATGAAAAAATTTAGTAATCAAGATAAATATTTATTTCAGTGTATGTTAAAAAGTAAAAATCAATGCAAAGTTCCATATGAAAAAAATATCAACAAAATAAAGACAGGATCAATATTCATCAAAGTATTTGCATGTCCTATCTCATTTGCTCCTGTCAAGATATGAGGAACACAGACAGTAATTGTTACTCACATGAGATTGCCATGGACAGTTGAAACTCAGATATTCACTCCTTTGCTTGAAACATAAAGAACTGCGAATCTAGGTAATCCTATGCCAAAGGAGTATATTTCCCACTCCAGCTGACTGCCATGTCCTTTTATGTTTGCTCTCTGAATAGATTTGGGGAAGGGGGAATTCAGAGAGCTCAGAACATTCATTATGTTCACTAACTTAAGCCTAGAGGCTTGCTCTGTATCATGTTGATCCCATGATACATTCTTCCACCTGAGTACTTCTGTTAAGACTTGGGGAAAAAAACAAAACATGGGAAGAGGTAAACAAAATCATCTCCAAAGAAGAAAATTAAAGAAGTTTTCACTTAAAAAGAAACTGAGAGCAAACTGTGAAGTCTAAATTAAAGAGTGTAAATTACATGCTAATTACATGAAAATAACATATGGCCCCACTACTTCATACACCTGCCTTCATACACCTGCACCAGGGATTAAAACTAGTTGAATCCATTGCATTTTGCCATATTCCCTGAATTAAATTTACTAGTAAAACCAACTCAGATACTTTTTTATTTATTATTTAGCCAATGAGGATGGTTCCAATGTCATTAATTAGCAGTTTTAATATTTCTGAACCCCCATTATATTTGGGTCCAGAGTTCTCATCCACACCTTTTGTTCCCATTAACATTTGCTATAATTTGCCACTTTGACATTCATACTGACCCCATCTGCACAATGGTCTCTGTGAGCTCAGAACCTGGTCAATGGCATTAGGGGGATGAGTGGTGGGCCTGAAGATGGCAAAGAGGTCTGTAGGCAGCAGCATCAGTGTAGAAGAGGCCAATGTCTGAAGCCAGAGCTGATATTTATTCTTCTGGGCCTAGGAGCTGGGACTGAAATGCTAGGTGCATAGCAGGTGGACTGATGAGATGGCTTGGCAGCAGCAGTTTGGAGTTAGCAAAGTTCTGCTCACATTTTGAGTGCAGTGGTCTTATTAGCATGGTTGAAGCAGTGGCTTAATCCAATGAAGTTTCATGACAAATACATTGTCCCACTTTCAAAACTCAAATAAAATTTCAACAGGAAAACAAGCCTCCTGCATGTGAAAAGGTATTGCTCTTGGACTAAGCACTTTGTTTCTAGTGGAAGAGGGAAGGAAGGAGAGAGCATTACCCATCCCACCAGGGTAGCAATAAACCTCTGCTTATCTCAGCTATCCAACCCACAAAATGGAAATAATGGCCTTGCCTATACCATAGATATGTTATGAAATTTAAATGAAATAATGTTCATGACACAGATTTACAAAGAATAAAGCTTCATGTCTTAGAAGTTGTATTAAAAAAAATAGTGTTTGTTTTGAATATGCTAGAATGTGTCTTTTACATTTCTCCTGAGAAGGGATTTGCAAGTGATTTGACTTACCATTAATCTTGCACCATTTGCTTTTTCCCCCCAAATTCCAGCTAAGGTTTGATTTTGTCTATTCTCTAATCATATCTTTTGTATGTTTTCCTGTTTCTATGCTGCAATTCATGCTATTTATTTCTGCTTGAAAAGTTTCTTGCCTTGTATTTGTCTGTCAGAATTTTACTCATTTCTTCAAGTCCCACCTTAAATTTAATTTTCTCTATGAAAAATTTGTCTCCTTCTTGCTACATGAAACGTTGAAAACACAGTCTTTGAATTTATTTATGCTACAACATACCTGCTCCTTATGATACAGTCACTTATGTCCTTGAATTATTCCTTCTCACAGATTTTAATGTTCTTTCAGGCAGGTTCGCTGTGAGGTCTAGGGAAGGCTTTCCCCCCATAACTCTTCAATAGATTTTGCCAGTATAAACCAAAGACTCATCCTGCACTCCTCCTCTACAAATTTCCTTTGACAAAATGCATCTAAGAAAATCCAAGTGTGTCTTCACTGTTCTCAAATAGCAGGCATTTCACTTTTTGCTTTATTTTTGTGAGTGAAGGTAGGAATATAACGAGTCATTTCTGAAACAGAAAATTTAGGAAGTCTTTCCCTGACTATGAGAAAACTGGCAGAAAGAGCCTTGTAGGGGGCTTTCCATGTGACCTTAGGACCCATACTGAGGCAGGCAGGCTATAAGATGCAAAAACATATTCATATGAATCATTGGTAAGAAAAATTATTCAAATCTCAAAATATAATAAGTAACAGTGATGTATGTGAAACTCCCTATCATATTTCTGGTACCCAGTAGGTGTTCAGTATATGCTAAAGACAACAGAATCAAGAATAGCAAACATACCTTTCATTAACAGTGCTAAATAGGGAAACAGGAAAAATGAAGGATGAAGAACACCTCAACTGATTACTCTTCACTGTATCATACCCAGGACACACCTATCCTGCACCCAGAGAGTTGGTGAGATGAGTACATATGTGCAGAAGGTCATCATGCCTCTCATTAACAAGTTTACCATATCAGAGTGGATCATGTCAGCTTGGTTTGATTTGCCCAAGGGGAAGACATGCTGTCAGAATCCTTTACCATCTTAAGTCTAGTGAGAAGATAGGAGAATGCAGTTGCAACATTAATTCCATTTGTCTTAGGTCAGTGGTTAGATGTGACTCATCTTCAGACCTTAGGTAAAATGATCAATGCACATTTTCAGATTGTAGTTCACTCAGTTCCAATGCATTCCTAATGAGATGCTAAGAGCCTGGCTTCTGGTGTTGTGTGGCACTTACAAGACATGAGACTAAGCCACTTAACTCCCTTATACCTTAAGACTACGGTGACTATTTGTGCCTTATTGCTTGTCATAGTGCCTGTTTATGCCTGCTGTCAATGCCTAATTATTAATAGTATCCGTTTTCATTCTCGAAAGTATTCATATTTTGATAATAAATTGTATGGTCTCCCTACTTTGCAAGTAAGGATCATGAACAAATAATCTAGGAAGTCTTTTGCTTCCATAAATTTCTATAATTTTAACTAACTGAAGAAAACATCTGAAATGAGACACAATTAAATATATACTATATATTTGAGTATCACACTGAACCAACAGTTTTATATTCCATATGCAATAAATTCACACCCCCATACACCTTTGCAGAGTTAGACTCAACTCAGAGGGCTCATTGCTCTACACCCCCTCCAATGCTCTACCAATGCTCTTTGATAGATAGATAAGATTAAGCAGAGCAACCTCCCAGGTTGATGTATAGCCTTTTTTTTTTTTAATTTGTTCTTGTCTTTTCTAGGCTATAATGAAATGGAGGGCTCTTTCTTCTGAAAGTCTTGTCTTTGAGAGTTCATTGGGCTTCAGTCTTCTTGAAGTAATGTTTCTCAACAAGCAAAATTTATTAACTGCAAGAAATGTAAATTTAGTTTGTGGATAAGAGTGAGAGTGTTGAAATAAGAAGGGTTGCCATGGAGAGAGGCAGGGTGACAAATGCTACTGAATGAAGGAGAGATAAATGTTAAAGTATGAGAAAAATGAGAGAGTGCATTCAGATCTGCTAGGTTGTATCCTTGACTATGAATATCTGTCAGATGTTGTGACAGTTGTGCCTCATAGTATGACTTCTGGAAATAGGCTCTTGTATTTGTTTGAAAAGAAATTCATATGCTTAGTCAGTGAACTGGAAGTAGATATATCAAGGAACATTTAAGAAAGAGCAAAGAAAGCTAAGGAAATGATAAGGGCAAACTGTGCATTAAACCCCTAGCCCCCCACGCACACACCCTGTAGCATGTTCTAGGCTTTAGTAATCTGAGAGGAAAAGTAATAGCAAAGACAATCCTGTGTGATGTCTTTAAAATTGCTTTGACGTTAGCCTGTATCTATGTCTCTTAGATTGCTCTGTTTAATGATGTTAAATAATCTCAAGTACACTTTGAAGTTGGGTAACCCACAAAGTTCTTCTTTTGAATAGCTTTGAAGTTAGATTCTGCAAAGCCTCAAATTGAAGTATAATTCAGGAATCTTGAATGTGGTATACATCTTCAGTCTCTGTGATATGGAAAGTGGTCAGACAGAGGCTGTATCTGAGAAGTCAAATGAGCAGCTGAAACGTTTGCCTGGAGATGACCACTTTTAATATGTCAGAGTAATCTTTTCCACATTTTGTTTATTATTAAAAATAAAAAGTATTATTAATATATTTAAAAATAAGTGTTAATAATTGTCTCAGGTGTTTGAGGGTTATAAATGAAAATTACAACATTTCCACTTTTGGCAGAATAAAACAAAACCTGGAAGAAAAAAATATACTGACAAGTAGTAAGTGAAATGGTGAGGGTTTAAATCAATGTGACTGTCTGTTCAAAATTTCAAGTTCCTAAAAAACAGAAATTAGGTAACACAGCATTCTGTGCTCAGCAGAGCATCGAATAAACTCTAGCTCTTCCTATAGGCTTTCCGATTGGGAGACACAGGAAGTCACAGAAGCCATTCATCTTATAGCGTAAACTACTGCTGGCAAGACTTCTGTGGACACTGTTTGGGAAAATCAAAAGAAATGAAAATGAGTTTCCAGCCTTTTGTAACCCAGACAATACACTAAGAAGGAGCACTAGACCTAAAGATAATTTGGCATACTCACTGAAATATAGGTACAGCGAGAAAACACATATGATCATTAAATACATGAAAGAGGTACTCAGACATGAAAGAGGTACTCAGAGTAATGCAAATAAAACACAAAGCAGGGTGACATATAGTGCCATTTGACTGGCAAAAATTAATGTCTGTATTACCAAATGTTGAAAGATCAATAGGATCTTTTAAACAGTGCTGGTGGGAGTAAGAACTACTACAACCGCTTTGAAAGATTGATTGATATTATCATGTAAAATTGAACATTTATGTAAAATATAACCTCAGCAATATGACTCTTTCATACATAACCCAGGAGAAAATGCTTGCACATATGCATCAGAACATATACAACAGAATGTTAATAGCAGCACCATTTATAAAAGCAAAAACCCAGGGAAACACACACACACACACACACACACACACAAATTCTCATCAACAAGAGAATACAATTTGTAGTAAAATAACACAGTGGAATAGTATACATTTGTGAAAATGAACTACAGTCACATGACACAATTTGAGTAAGTCTACTTAATTTGGATAATGACTAATAAAGTAAATTCATCAAATTATATATTATGAAGTTAAGAAAATAGCTAATACTATCACATACACACTCTGAGATCTGGTATTTCACCACTTAACTGTTACCTTTTTGTGTCTTATGAAAGTTTCTACCTCCAGGAAGACTTTGCTCATGTGCACATGCCCCTGGGATGAAAAGCATCCATTACTTTTAGAAGGAAGTGGCATTAGACAGCCAAGAGAAAGCAAAGTCTGGCTGGAATAAGGCAGGTGATCATTTACAGAGGTGTCCAGGTCCCAGAACTTTAGGGCATGGCCAATGAAAAGAATGTTTGAAAGGCATCAAAGTCAACTTTTCTCTCCATTTTTATTCTCCAAAGAGCTGCACTGAAACATGGCAGCTTTAAGAGGTGAATTTGGATATACTTCAGCAGTCCAATCTCTCCCCACCAGGGTGAAAAAGGCCATTTCCCTATTTTGGTGCTTAACTTAATTTGGAATCCTCCTTTGCAAAATGCCTTTACCACCTGCCTGAGGTGAAAGGAACAAAGCTCATGCCAACTGATAGAAATGTTTTCTGCAAGGCTGAGTTAACAGGGCAACCTTACATTATCTTTTGCTGAATAAGGAAATTTTTTTTCCAACAAAGAAGGCTGAGAATGTACTTTTCTTTATTTTCTTAAATGAAACTCAGGTTTAGTGGAGAGCAGCCTAAGCAGCAGATTTCACACATTGGCAGTGATACTGATGTTCTGTCTTGAGGAATGAAGGAATACCTGGGAAAGGAAAGTGAGTTTTCTCATAGAGCATAACTAGAAAACAACACAAATCCCTCAGTGGCATATCTTCTCTGGATCAAATAATTTCCATGTGCTAACATCCATGTTATTGTTTCCCATTATTCAATAAGAAAGAAGCCCCTATAACTCTCCTGGACCATTGCAACAATCTTTAGTTTCCCATACATAAAACATAAACTTTACTCTTATCACCAAGTTCATTGTCTCCTCCATCATCTATATCATGTCCTTCTAAGGGCTCAAATACTTCCAGGGCCTCTCCATTACCTATAGGATAATGCTTGAAGTTAACTTGACATTGAAAGTCTTCCACATGCAGGCCCTGATTTATCTTTATAAACCAAAGCCCAGCTATTGTCATCACAAATGTTCTATGGCCAGGCCTCTATGGCCCATCAATTCTATTGACTGCTACACCTTTGCCAATTCTACTGCATTATCATGTAGTTCCCTCAACTGAATATAATATGTGTCCTTTCATAAAATCCTATCTACTCTTATGTCTCCCCCTTCCTACCTAAAATCTTCCTAATTACTTCAGCATTTCCCACTTTTCCTCCCTCCACAGCTTTTGCATCACTTTTGATCAAAAGAACCCCACACTATGCATTATGTCATAATATTGATACATCTTGATTTATTGTGTGTATCAAGTGTGCTCATTTCATCCATTTAATCAACTAATGGGACTATATTATTACTTTCTCAAGTTCAATTTCTGAGTCTTAGGCTTATTTCTCTCCTCCTACCAACCATCATTTCAATGGCCATGTTCACGCTGACATTTGAAAATGATTTTGCAGTAATTTAAACCGTCAAGAAAAATAATTAAATGAAAATCATCTCCATTAACAACACTATAAAATTCACATTGACTGCAAGAAAGATCAGTTATGGGTGTAATTAAAAAAAAAAAAAATCACTGATGTGCTCAGACTCTGAACAAGTAGCACAGAGGATGCTGTGGTGTGTTGAATAGTACCCTCAAAAAATCTGTATCTACTCAGAACCTCAGAATATAACCTTATTTGTAAATCGAGTCTTTGCAGTTGTAATTAGTTAAGTTAGGATGAGCTCATACTGTCTTAGGATGGGCCCGAAATCCAATGACTGGTGTTATATAAGGAGAGATGAAGACACACAGATACACGCAAGGAAGAAAGCCATGTGAATATGGAGGCAGAAACCGGAGTGATACAGCTACACGACAAGAAAGCCAAGGACCTGAGAGCCATCAGAAGCGAGGAAAAGGCAAGAAAGAATTTTTGCTAGAGGCTTCAGAGGGGGCATGGCCCTGCTGACATCTTGATTTCAGACTTCTAGCCTCCAGAACTGTGAGAAAATAAATTTCTATGTTTAAAGCTATCCAGTTTGGGGTAATTTGTTATGGCCGCCCTGGGAAACTAATACAGATGTTGAGTGTTATATTAAGTGTCCTGATTGTGAGTGAGGCATATCATTCAGAATAGAGATTTTAACACTAACTGAAAAACAGTTCTGTCAGAGAAAATCTTTTTCTAGAGAAAGCTTTAAAAATAGAGTAGCTTCTCATTTCTCTGGGATGGTTTTGATGTGCTCCTACTTGAAAGGAGGTGAATGAACCAAGTGACCTTTGAAGATCTTCCTCAATCCTTTGATGCTAGGATTTTATGAACTCTGCTCACTTGATAATATGGAAGAGCTTTATTTATGCATTTATATTGCCAGAACAGTTCTCCATCTCAAAATTTCTCTAATAGGCAAATAGATACCTTCATGGCCTCCACTCCCCTCTTTCACCACATATACACTAAAGCACAGCCATGTCTTTGTTCATGCTGAAGTATTTGATTTTTACTAATAACCTTTGAAGGATGTCCCTATTAAGGGTCCACTATGCTGTTTTTGTTCACTCTTTTAGGTGACGTTGTTTGATAAAGGTTTTTTGTTTCTTTCTTTCTTTGTTTTCAGCCAGTGGGGTTTAAAGTATGCCATCAAAGTCAATATTGGCAGTCTTAGTCAGTTTGGGTTGCTAGGACAAATTACCATAGACTGTGTGGTTATCACAACACATGTATTTCTTACATCTATGGAGACTGTGAGTCTGTGATCATGGTGCCAGCATGGTTGAGTTGTGGTGAGAACAAGCTTCCTGGTTTGTAGATGACTGACAACAGAAAGAGTGGAAGCAAGCTCTCATATCTATTCTTATAAGGGAAATAAATCCATTCATGAAGGTTTCACTCTCATGACCTCATTAACTCCCAAAGGCCCCATCTCCTAAAGCTATCACATTGGGGTTAAAATTTTAACATATGGCTTTTGTAGGGATCCAAACATTAAGTCCATAACAGTGGTATTTCTTAAAATTTCTGTATTAATCATAATTGGGTAATTTCAGTGGCTTAAAACAAAATGTTCTGTCTCACTTGCCTAAATGTCCATCTTGGGTCAATGGGAGGCTTCACTCCACATTCTACTCATTCAAAAAGGCATATCAGGGACTTCCCTGGTGGTCCAGTGGTTAAGACTTTGTGCTTCCACTGCAGGGGGCACAGGTTCCATCCCTGGTCAGGGAACTAAGATCCTGCATGCCACTCAGGCAAAAAAAAACCCAAAAAACACCAGGCAGGTCTATGGAGCTCCAACATCTGGAACTCTTTGGAAGCGCAAAGGAAATGTGGGGAACCATGTACTAGTTCTAAAGTCTTCCACTTCAATACGCCACATATATCCTACCATCATATTTCATTGGCCAGAGAAAGTAATATGTCTATACGCAATTTCAAAGGGGCAAGGAAGTGCAGTCCTACTATGTCTTCAGAAGGAGAAGAACTATAAAGTTACAACATAAATTATGACCAGCATTCCAGGTCACAATTCAGATTATTTGTTATTTGACTTTATATCTAGCATAATACGTACTCATTATAGCATCTTCCGAGTCTTAAAGGAATTTCTGTTTCAGCTAAGGATTCTCTTTGAGAAAGGAATCACAGATGCAGATGAGCTTTCAAGCTGACCCTCTAAAGAGGACTAGGAGTCTCAGGATGGAAACTGGGATGCAGAATGTTCAGAGAAGATTAAGCAGAAAAAGAAGTTTCAAGGCCAAGCCATGCAAGTGCCTGAAATGTTTAGTGCCAGGGAGAAGGATATAAGAAGTCCACATGACTACAATATCAGCATCAGGAATACTGGGGCAGTTAAAGTAATTATTTCTGTTCAGATCCTTATGTCTGCATTTTTTGAATAGAGTTCCACATCCCAGGCTTATGTGACTGGGATCATGAGTTTGCACCCGTAATCTCACTATTAGATCTACTCCCACCTGAACTTACCTATAAACTATTTCATCCCACAGGACATAAATGAAGATAAAGAGAGTGAAGCATGTATGTTGCAAAATTTAAAGAGACACCCCCTTTCAGACACTAACCTTGCAACGGCAGAAACCAGAGAATCATCAAGGCCAGGATGCAAATATTTTTTTAAAAAGTTTGAAATATTTAAAGCATAAAATAGAAATTCATAATTTCTGAGTTTCCTTTTTATATAGACAAAAGGAAATCTATCTAGGGAATTCCTGCTAGACATGGACTCATTTCTTGTGTGTTGGTTTTTCTCTATTTGCACCCACCCCCACCCCTCAACACACACACACACACACACACACACACACACACACACACACTCCTCTATACCCTTCTGCCCCACCATGCGCTCCTATAGTGTATCCCTTCTTCCATATTTCCAGCTCCTAATGGGCACCACTAGCACTATTGCCTCCCTGAAGTCCTTTGGCCCTAAGGAAGGGCTGCCAGTCTCCATGTGCAATTGTTGCAAGAGATTGTTGCAGTTCTCTAAGTGGAGCCTTCCTAGCTTCTTTCTGTTCCCCTAAACCTGCCTATACCTCTATAAAATTTCCCTTCATTAACTGTAAATTCTATTTCCTAATAAGACTCTGACTAATACAATCTACTTAATCCCAAGCTTTCACCATAGCACAGAATTAATGAATTTGCATATTTTCCATAGGTGAAAGGTAAGGAAAAGTACAGATTTCTTTTGTACTTCTACAGCCTGATTCATGCTGATTTGCCTGAGGCAAGTTTCCAGGTAGATCATATTAGTATCATCAATTATTGCGATGTTTTCCTGATTTCTGTATTATGAAGAGGCCTATTTTTCATCTCACTCTTTAAAATAGCATACAAACCCAAGATTTAAAATAATAAAAAGAAAATTAAGAAGCTCACACTTTCCTCAGTACCATCCAGAAGTTTCTCATGAGAGAGAGAAAGGCTGTTTGAACAGTGATGAGAATGCACCAAAAAGTTTATAAAGGAAACAAATTCCCATTGGGCAGTAATCAGTGGTCAGACAGTATCTGACAAGCACAGCAGAATTTTAGCTATTGCTCTAGGGCTGTTCTTAGTTCTGGTCAATTCCTTTGCTAACTGGGATATGAAAGGAGTCCAAGTGAAAGTTGTCCAGAGGAAAAAATAAGCAAGATAATGTAAAACAAACTCATTATATCTGGAATATTAAGGCTTTTCCCTAGAAGATTTTCTTCTTTTTGCCCTAGAGCACTTGAAAGTCCTGAAGATCCATTTAATGTAAAGACAAAATAACATTTCAAAATAATATTTTACATAATGCTTATTTTAGGTTTAAAGGCTTGCTACAATGAAACTGGAACTAAAGTGAACTTAAAACAGCAAAGTAAACTGCAGATGCCCCATAAAAATATATAGGCAATAGCCAACTGATGCAAGCAAATAAGCTTTATGGTACAGGACAACGGATTTACATTAACACCTAAATTCCTTGCCTTGTTCTGATGTTCTCATGCAGTAGTAGCATCTCTTCCTAGACTTTTTCCTCAATAAGGAACAGCCGTTCTATTTCCTAACTAATTAGAATGGTTTATAATTAGATTTTGGCCTGTAGGAAGGGATTAATCTCTCTAAGAGGTGTGGGAGATTCAGCAGCTTCTGTTAGCAAGGGTATTCATGCCAACTTTATTTATTTTTATTGTGAGTTTCATTTAATAAGGAGGCTTCATTCTACAGATTTCCTTTTGATGTCAGGATTAAAGTAAATTTTAAAATTCTATCTCCTCCACACAGAAATCTTTAGGTTTGGAGTAGCCATTGAACGCCACAAGATTAAGAATCTGCTGATTCTCACATCTTTATCCAAAAGCAAGTAATTCGGGTTTCTCTTCACCTCCCCACTAAACCCCCACCTCCTGCTTCCCATCTCAGTCTGTTCTTCAAATGCAGTGATGGTGCAAGACACTCAGCTAGATGCCATGGGGTATGAAAACAAATGGGTAGAGTCTTTCTAGAAGTTTACAGGATTACTGAAAACTGTGTTATCAATAATAATGTCAATTTGAAGTGGACATCAGGGTCACCATGCAAGGCATGCATGATTAGGTGACATATAAGCTCTACATACATTAAGAAATATATTTTCATAGGAAATTTTTCCAATCATGCGCCTGTCACCAGCCAGAGCTGTGATTTGGAGAAGTCATTTTCCTCATTAATATAATAAATAACATCATTCTTGTCGTTTCTTCCTGGTCTAAAATTTTGTGGTTCTGTGATTATTTTACACCAGGTGTATTGGAGATGAAGTGGATTCTAGAATTCTTACTAGGTGATTAGACCACACTCTCCATAAAGAGGTTGAAGTAAGGAAGGTTAGCTTTTTTTTTTTTTTTTTGCGGTACACGGGCCTCCCACCACTGTGGCTCCTCTCATTGTGGAGCACAGACTCCGGACGCGCAGGCCCAGCAACCATGGCCCACAGGCCCAGCTGCTCTGCAGCATGTGGGATCCTCCCGGACCAGGTCATGAACCCGCATCCCCTGCATCGGCAGGTGGACCCTCAACGACTGCGCCACCAGGGAAGCCCGGGAGGTTAGCTTTTAACATAGAAACACAGTCTAGCATATGAGTCACCTCACCTCTCTCTGCTTCCAGAGTTTATAAAGTATATAAGCATAATTCTTTGTGAGAGCTTTTCTTATTTTGCATTTTAAAAATACGAAATTAACAGTTTTAAGTAACTCATGTATTACTGAAATTGTATAAGGTAGAAATGAAAGTTGTAGATCCCATGGTTTTTCATATCATAGTTCCTCTGGACTCAATCCCTTCCCCCAGGATGGCAGGAAGAGGGTATAAGCTCTCATACTCACCTCTCATACCCAACCTACAGAGGCTTAAATCATCCCTCATGATGCAGAGCTTCATTCTGCAGCTGTGAGTAGATGTAAACTCAGAAATGAAGTGAGATGGAGATGAAGAATGAGGATAGCAGAGGATGGATGGTCAGATTTCAAAATAATGAACTCCTGTATCCCAACAATTTGTCCCTCAAGTTGCTCAATGTTCTTGTCCCTCCTACTGTGTATTCCTACATATTTTATCCATCCTTAAAATTCCAGTATAAATTCTTCCTTTTTGAAGCCATCTAGGGAGACCCAGTTCATTGGGGCATAATACTCCTGGCTCCTAAGCAGGCAGACAAGGTCTCTCCCATGTGTAAAGTGGCTAAAAACATATGCTTCTCAATCAGACCTCCTGGATTCAGACCCTAGCAAGCCTGTTCTCCAGCTATGTTACTTTAGACAGGTTACAGACAGACACTATACCTCAGTTTCTCCATCTGTAAAATGGAACAATAATATACCTACTTTATAAAGTTGTGGTGAAAATTGTAATACTTATAACTCACACCAAATAGCACTGGGCTCATAGTAAACATTAAACATCCAGTGATGTCACCTATTTTCATTTGACATCTAATAATATTCCAAGGTGTATGTCCTTTTACATAGTTTGACTGTAAACTCCTTGAAATTCATTTTTATTTCCATCTTCCTGGCACCCAGTAGAGCATCTTGCAGATCAGATATTAAGCAAGTATTATCTAGCCAATGCTTAGCAGGAATGATTCATAGAAATACCCTAAGGAGTGGCCAAAGAAGGCAGTTTTTATGCTTTTTTGACAAAGAAGCAATACATTTGAGAGGAATTGACAGGACAAAGGAACTTAGGTTTGGGTGCTTAATTAATAAGAAATTTAAGGAAAGTTTGGGCTTGAGTAGTAAAGAAGTAACATGATTTCTTTATACAGGTTTTTCATTCCAGAATTCCCTATGATAAGGATGTCTTTCTACCTCCCAGTACAGGGAGTGTACCTTTCACGTGGGAGAATTGTTTCCTGTTTTCAGGGAGACGTGGGGAGGGTATAAGTGTTCTTCTTGCATCAGCCATTTCTTAAGTACCTTTAATTCAAAATAATCAATATGCCATTGAGGCATATTTTGGAGCAGCATGTCCTGGGACCCAATAATATAATGAACAGGGCTAGAATCAGACCATTCAGAACAGTGTGATGTAGACAATGTATATTTTTCCATTATAGTATAACCTTTTTTCTACAGTCTCTTATCTTTTGATAAAAAAAATCTCAAATAATTCTCTTGATTACGAAATAAGACTGATCTCATTAGATATGGCCTGATTATTGACTATTGACATAGGTACATCGAAAATGTTACTATACCACATGGACATTTTTACATTTGCTTTTCTAGAAATTTTTGTGAAGGATCTCAGACTGGATTTATTTTTAATTTTTATTGAAGTACAGTTGATTTACAATGTTGTGTTAGTTGTTTCAAGTGTATAGTAAAGTGATTCAGTTTTGTATGTATATATATATATATATATATATATATATATAATATAAATACATGTATATATATGTATTCTTTTCTCAGCTTCTTTTCCATTACAGGATATTACAAGATATTGAATACAATTCCCTGTGCTATGCAGTAAGTCTTGTTGTCTATCTATTTTATATATAGTAGTGTGCACCAGTTAATCCCAAACTCCTAAATTATCCTTCCCCCCATTTTCCTCTTTGGTAACCATAAGTTTGTTTTCTATGTCAGTGAGTCAGACTTGATTTTTAAAAAACTTTTATGGCTAGAAAGCCAAGCCAAGAAACCCTCTAATAGATTTCACTTACAGTACCTATGAATTGAGTAAATGCATCCCTTTGCCTTGTACCATAATATTCTAGGCTTCCTGGGCCTGCCTGAAAGTGACCTTCCATACTCACTTTTAAGGATGAGAACTCTAAAAACTAGGTACCAAGCCACTTTTCCCAAGAGAGATCCATAAACATTGACTCCATAAAGTCAAACTTAATTACTTAGAAGTGGCTGGTCAGAGCTGATTAAATAAGGGTGGAGTCAAGATGGCTGTGTGGGAAGATGCAGAGTTTGCATGTCCCCACAACTAGGTTGCCTGCCAGACGGTGGTGGGGGACCTCGATGCCCAAGGAGATGGAAGGAACACCAAAGTAAACAGGTAGGATTTGGGGAGACTGGAGTGGAGGCCAGACAGGACTGGCACCTCTGAGGCATGGCTGAGACAGGGGAGGGTTTCCCATGCCTGGAGGTACCCTCGGGAGCTCAGATTAGGGTGGAGGATTCCAAGCATTTCTCCTACCCAATCAACCCAGGGAAGTCAGCCCAGATCTCAGGCAGCTTCCTATGCTCTCCAAGGGTCCCTCCGGGCCACTTTGGTCCTGGGAGCATAGGAGGGAGGCTGAGGGATAGCAGTAGAGGCAGGCAGGAGGGGACCTCCAGGACTGGAGGAGCAGGAGAGGACCAGACAATGTTTGCCCTGCTCACTTGAGCCCAGAAAACCTGCTAAGTGATGAGGCCAGGTACCCTGACTTCTGAGAACAGAAGCAGGAGGCAGGCCTTTGTCCCTTTGGTTTCATTGAGCCTAAGCTCCAACCTCTACACCACCCAGGGCCTTTTCCAGGCCTGTGGGTTCTAATTATAGGCCCCTCTCACCATCCAAACCCTGCCCTTGTTTAGGCCCCATCCTCCACAGCTAAGGCCTTTTTCACCTTTTTTTTTTTCTCTCCTCTTTTTTATGACTGTGGTTCTGTTTCTCCTTCCAGTTGTTGTTTCATCTATATTTTCATTTTTATATTCTTTCTAACATATCTGTTAGTTTCCTAGTCTAATTTTATTTTTTAATTTATTATTGTTTGTTTGTTTTGCTGCCTCTCATGGCTTTCAAGATCTTGGTTCATGAGCCAGAGGTAAGGCCAAGTCTCCTGCAGTGGGAACTCTGAGCCCAAACCACTAGACAAACAGAGAACCTCAGAATCCAGGGAATATTCATCAGCATGAGTTCACCTGAAGATCCTCATCTCAGCACCATGACCCAGCTCCATCCAACAGCCTACAAACTCCATCCCTGGAAGCCTTAGGCCAAACAACCAGTAAGACAGGAACACAATACCACTCATAAAAAAAAAAAAAAAAAAAAAAAAAAAAAAGAGATGGCAAAAAATTGTCACAAATAAAGGAGCAAGTTAAAAACCTACAACACCAAATAAATGAAGAGGAAAAAGGCCATCTACCTGAAAAAGAATTCAGAGAGGGCAGGCAGCAGAAGAAAGAAGAACTACAATCCTGCAGCCTGTGGAACAAAAAGCACATTCACAGAAAGATAGACAACATGAAAAAGCAGAGGGGTATGTACCAGATGAAGAAACAAGATAAAACCCCAGAAAAACAGCTAAATTAAGTGGAGATTGGCAACCTTCCAGAAAAACAATTCAGAATAATGATAGTGAAGATCATCCAGGACCTCGGAAAAAGAAGGAAGGCAAAGGTCGAAAAGATGCAAGAAATATTTAACAAAGACCTAGAAGAATTAAAGAACAAACACCTAGAAGAATTCAAGAACAAACAAACAGACATGAAAAATATAATAACTGAAATGAAAAATATGCTAGAAGGAATCAATAGCAGAATAACTGAGACAGAAGAATGGATAAGTGACCTGGAAGACAGAATAGTGGAATTCACTGCCACAGAAAATAATAAAGAAAAAAGAATGAAAATAAATGAAGACAGCCTAAGAGACCTCTTGGAAAACATTAAACACAACAACATTCACATTATAGTTGTCCCAGAAGGAGAAGAGAGACAGAAAGGATCCAAGAAAATATTTAAAGACACTATAGTCAAAAACTTCCCTAACATGGGAAAGGAACTAGCCACCCAAGTCCAGGAAATGCAGAGAGTCCCAGGCAAGATAAACCCAAGGAGAAACATGCCAAGACACATAGTAATCAAATTGACAAAAATTAAGACAAAGAAAAATTATTGAAAGCAAGAAGGGAAAAACAACAAATAACATACAAGAGAACTCCCATAAGGTTAACATGTGATTTCTCAGCAGAAACGCTACAAAACAGAAGGGAGTGCATGACATATTTAAAGTGATGAAAGGCAAGAAACTACAACCAAGATTACCCAACCGAGCAAGGATTTCATTCAAATTCAACAGAGAAATCAAAAGTTTTACAGACAAGCAAAAGCTAAGAGAATGCAGCACAACCAAACCAGTTCTACAAGAAATGCTAAAGGAACTTCTCTAACTGGGAAACACAAAGGAAGAAAAGAACCTACAAAAACAGACCCATAATGATTAAGAAAATGGTCATAGGAACATACATATTGATAATTACCTGAAGCGTGAATGTATTAAATGCTCTGACCAAAACACACAGGCTTGGTGAATGGATACAAAAAAAGACCCATATATATGTGGTCTACAAGAGACCCACTTCAGACCTAGGGACACATACAGACTGAAAGGGAGGGGCTGGAAAAAGATATTCCATGCAAATGGAAATCAAAAGAAAGCTGGAGTAGCAATGGTCATATCAGATAAAATAGACTTTAAAATAAAGAATGTTACAAGAACAAGGAAGGACACTACATAATGATCAAGGGATCAATCCAAGAAGAAGATAAAACAATTACAAATATATATGCACCCCAAATAGGAGCAGAACAATATATAAGGCAACTGCTAACAGCTCTAAAAGGAAATTGACAGTAACACAATAATAATGGGGGACTTTAACACCTCAGTTACACCAATGGACAGATCATCCAAAAAGAAAATTACTAAGGAAGCATAAGCTTTAAATGACACAATAGACCAGATAGATTTAATTGATATTTATAGGACATTCCATCCAAAAACAGCAGAATACACTTCCTTCTCAAGTGCACATGGAATAATCTCCAGGATAGATCACATCTTGGGCCACAAAACGAGCCTCAGTAAATTGAAGAAAATTGAAGTCATATCAAGCTTCTTTTCTGACCACAACACTATGAGATTAGAAATCAATTACAGGGAAAAAGATGTAAAAAACGCAAACAATGCAGGTTAGACAATACATTACTAAATAACCAAGAGATCACTGAAGAAATCAAAGAGGAAATCAAAAAAAAAAAAAAAAACCTAGAGAAAAATTACAACAAAAACATGATGATTCAAAACCTATGAGATGCAGCAGAAGCATGTCTAAGAGGGAAGTTTATAGCAATACAAGCCTACCTCAAGAAACAAGAAAAATCACAAGATAAACAATCTAACTTTACACCTAAAGTAACTAAAGAAGAGCAAACAAAAAGCATAGTTAGTAGAAAGAAAGAAATCAAAAAGATCAGAGCAGAAATAAATGAAATAGAAACAAAGAAAACAATAGCAAAGATCAATAAAACTAAAAGTTGGTTCTTTGAGAAGATAAACAAAATTGATAAACCATTATCCAGACTCATCAAGAAAAAGACAGAGAGGACTCAAATCAATAAATTTAGAAATGAAAAAGGGGAAGTTACAACAGACAGCGCAGAAATACAAAGCATCCTAACAGACAAGCAACTCTATGCCAATAAAATGGACAAGCTGGAAGAAATGGACAAATTCTTAGAAAGGTATAATCTTCCAAGATTGGACCAGGAAGACATAGAAAATATGAACAGACAAATCACAAATAATAAAATTGAAACTGTGATTAAAAATCTTCAAACAAATAAAAGTCCAGGACCAGATGGCTTCACAGGCAAATTCTATCAAACATTTACAGAAGAGCTAACACCCATGCTTCTCAAATTCTTCCAAAAAATTTCAGAGGAAGAAACAATCCCAAACACATTCTAAGACGCCACCATCACCCTGACACCAAAACCAGACAAAGATAAAACAAAAAAAGAACATTACAGACCAATATAACTAATGAATCTAGATACAAAAATCCTCAACAAAATACTAGCAAACAGAATCCAAGAACACATTAAAAGGATCATATGCAATGGTCCAGTGGAATTTATCCCAGGGATGCAAGGATTCTTCAATATATGCAAATCAATCAATGTGATACATCATATTGACAAATTGAAGAGTAAAAACATATGAACATCTCAGTAGATGCAGAAAAAGATTTTGACAAAATTCAACACCCATTTATGATAAAAACTCTCCGGAAATGGGACATAGAGGGAACCTACCTCAACATAACAAAGGTCATATACAACAATCCCACAGCAAACATCACTCTCAATGTTGAAAAACTGAAAGCATTTCCTCTAAGATCAGGACCAAGACAAGGATGTCCACTCTCTCCACTCTTATTAAACATAGTTTTGGAAGTCCTAGCCATGACAATCAGGGAAGAAAAAGAAATAAAAGAGATACAAATTGGAAAAGAAGAAGTAAAACTGTCACTGTTTGCAGATGACATGATACTATACAGAGAAAACTAAAGATGCCACCAGAAAACTACTAGAGCTAATCAATGAATTTGGTAAAGTTGCAGGATACAAGATTAGTGCACAGAAATCTCTTGCATTCCTATACACTAATGATGAAAAATCTGAAAGAGAAATTAAGGAAACAATCCCATTTACCATTACAACAAAAAGAATAAAATACCTAGGAATAAACCTACCTAGGGAGACAAAGACCTGTATGCAGAAAACTATAAGACACTGATGACAGAAATTAAAGAAGACACAAACAGATGTAGAGATATACCATGTTCTTGGATTGGAAGAAACAATATTTTGAAAATAACTATACTACCCAAAGCAATCAGAGTTTCAATGCAATCCCTATCAAGTTACCAATGGCAGTTTTTACAAAACTAGAACAAAAAAATCTTAAAATTTGTATGTAGACACAAAAGACACCAAATAACGAAAGCAGTCTTGAGGGAAAGAAAATAGAGCTGGAGGAATCAGACTCCTTGACTTCAGACTATATTACAAAGCTACAGTAATCAAGACAATATGGTACTGGCACAAAAACAGAAACATAGATCAATGGAACAGTATAGAAAGCCCAGAGATAAACACACGCACCTGTGGTCAACTAATATATGACAAAGGAGGAAAGAATATACAATGGAGAAAAGACAGTCTGTTCAATAAGTGGTGCTGGAAATAGTGGACAGCTGCATGTACAAGAATGATATTAGAACACTCCCTAATACCATACACAGAAATAAACTCAAAATGGTTTAGAGACCTAAATGTAAAACCAGAACCTATAAAACTTGTAGAGGAAAACATAGAAAGAATACTCTTTGACATAAATCACAGAAAGAATTTTTTTGATCCACCTCCTAGAGTTAAGGAAATAAAAACAAAAATAAACAAATGGGACCTAATGAAACTTAAAAGCTTTTACAAAGAAAAGGAAACTACAAACAAGATGAAAAGCCAACTTTTAAGATGAGAGAAACTATTTGCTAATGAATCAACAGACAAATGATTAATCTCCAAAATATATAAACAGCTTATGCAGCTCAATATTAAAAAAAGAAAAACCCAATCCAAAAATCGGCAGAACACCTAAATAGACATTTCTCCAATGAAGACATAAAAATGGCCAAGAAGCACATGAAAAGCTGCTCAATATCCCTAATTATTAGAGAAATCCAAATTAAAACTACAATGAGGTATCACCTCACACCAGTTAGAATGGGCATCATCAGAAAATCTACAAAAAACAAATGCTGGAGTGGGTGTGAAGAAATGGGTATCCTCTTGCACTGTTGGTGGGAAAGTAAATTAATACAGCCAATATGGAGAACAGTATGGAGGTTCCTTAAAAAACTAAAAATAGAATTACCATATGACCTAGCAATTCCACTACTGGGCATATACCCAGAGAAAACCATAATTCAAAAAGACACATGCATCCCAGTGTTCATTGCAGCACTATTACACTAGCCAGGTCATGGAAGCAACCTATAAGCCCATCGACAGATGAATGGATAAAGAAGATGTGGTACACATATTCAATGGAATATTACTCAGCCATAAGAGGAAAGAAATTGGTCATTTGTAGAGACGTAGATGGATCTGGAGACTGTCATACAATGTGACATAAGTAAGAAAGAAAAACAAGTATTAACGAATATGTGTGGAACCTAGAAAAATGGTAGAGGTGAACTGGTTTGCAGGGCAGAAATTGAGACAGAGATATGGAGAACAAACGTATGGGCACCAAGGGTGCAAAGTGGCAGAGTAGTGATGGTGTGATGCTTGGGAGGTTGGGATTGACATATATACACTAATATGTATAAAATGGATAACGAATACGAACTTGCTGTATAAAACAATAAATAAAATTCAAAAAAAAAAAGAATTCAGAGTAATAAGAGTAAAAATGATGCAGAATCTTGGAAATAGATTGGATGCACAGACTGAAAAAATACAAGAAATGTTTAACAAAGATCTAGAAGAACTAAAGAACAAACAGAGATCAACAACACAATAACTGAAATGAAAAATACACTAGAAGGAATAAATAACAGAATAACAGAGGCAGAACAAATAAGGGAGATGGAAGACAAAATGGTGGAAATAACTGCTGAGGAGCAGAATAAAGAAAAAAGAATGAAAAGAATTGAAGACAATCTCAGAGAATTCTGGGACAACACTAAACACACCAATACTCAAATTATAGGGGTCCCAGAAGAAGAAGATAAAAAGAAATGGTCTGAGGAAATATTTGAAGATATAAGAGTGGAAAATTTCCCTTACATGGGAAAGGAAATAGTCACCCAAGTCCAGGAAGTCCAGAGAGTCCCATACAGGATAAAAGCTGGAGAAATACACCAAGACATGTTTTAATCAAACTAACAAAAATTAAATTCAAAGAAAAAATATTTAAAGCAGCAAGGGAAAATAAAAAAAATGACATACAAAGGAATCCCTCTAAGGTTATCAGCTGATTTTTCAGCAGAAACTCTGCAGGTCAGAAGGAAGGGACAGGATAATATTAAAGTGATGAAAGAGAAAAACCTACAACAAAGATTTCTCTACTGAGAAAGGATCTCATTCAGATTTGACAGAGAAATCAAAAACCTTCAAACAAGCAAAAGCTAAGAGAATTCAGCACCACAAAACCAGCTTTACAACAAATGTTAAAGAATCTTCTCCAGGTGGGAAACAAAAGAGAAGAAAAAGACAAACAAAAACAAACCCAAAACAATTAAGAATATGGTAATAGGAACATACATATAGATAATAACCTTGAATGTAAGTGGATTATGTGCCCCAACCAAAAGACACAGTCTTGCTGAATGGATACAAGACCCATATATATGCTGTCTACAAGAGAACCACTTCAGACCTAGGGACACAAACACACTGAACACGAAGAAATGGAAAAAGATATTCCATGGAAATGGAAATCAAAAGAAAGCTGGAGTAGTAATAGTCATATCAGATAAAATAGACTTTAAAATAAAGAATGTTACAAGAGATACGGAAGGACACTACATAATGATCAAGGGATCAATCCAATAAGAAGAAATAACAATTATAAATGTTCATGCACCCAACATAGGAGCACCTCAATACATAAGGCAAATATTAACTAACATGAAAGTGGAAATTTACAGTAACACAATAATAGTAGGGGACTTCAACACTCCACCTACACCAATGGACAGATCATACAAACAGAAAATAAATAAGGATACACAAGCTTTAAATGACACAATAGACCAAATAGATTTAATTGATATTTACAGAACATCCCACTCAAAAGTGGCAAATACACTTTCTTCTCAAGTGCACACAGAACATTCTCCAGGACAGATCACATCTTAGGTCAGAAATCAAGACTTGGAAAATTTAAGAAAATTGAAATTATACCAGGCATCAAATGAAAAAGAAACAAAGAAAACAATAGAAAACATCAATAAAACTGAAAGCTGGTCCTTTGAGAAGATATACAAAAATGATAAACCCTTAGCTAGACTCATCAAGAAAAAAAGGGAGAGAACACAAGTCAATAAAATTAGAAATAAAAAGGAGAAATCACAAAGGGCACTGAAGAAATACAAAGGATTATAAGGGACTACTACAAGCAACTATATGTCAATAAAATGGACAACCATGAAGAAATGGACAAAACCTTGGAAAGGTACAATTTTCTGAGACTGAACCAGGAAGAATTAGAAAATATAAACAGACCTATAACAAGTAATGAAATTGAAACTGTAATTAAAAATTTTCCAACAAACAAAAGTCTGGGACTAGATTGCTTCACAGGTGAATTCTATCAAATGTTTAGAGAAGAGCCTACACCAATCCTTCTCAAACTCTTCCAAAAAAGTGCAGAGGGAGAAACATTCCCATATTCATTCTATAAAGCCACCATCACACTGATACCGAAACCAAGAAAATATATCACACACGCACACAAAAAATATAGAGACCAATGTCACTGATGAACATAGATGCAAAAATCCTCAACAAAATACTAGCAAACAGAATCCAACAACACATTAAAAGGATCATACACCATGATCCAGTGGGATTTATCTCAGGGATGCAAGGATTCCTCAATATATGCAAATCAATCAATGGGATACACCATATAAACAAATTAAGGAATAAAAATCATATTATCATCTCAATAGATGCAGGAAAATCTTTTGATAAAATTCAACACCTATTAATGATAATAACTCTCCAGAAAATGGCTATAGAGGGAACCTACCTCAACATTATAAAGGCCATATATGAAAAACCCACAGCAAACATCATACTCAATGTGAAAAACTGAAAGCATTTCCTCTAAGATAAGGAACAAGATAAGGTTATCTACTCTTGCCACTCTTATTCAACATAGTCTTGGAAGTCCTATCCACAGCAATCAGAGAAGAAAAAGAAATACATGTTGGAAAAGAAAAAGTAAAACTGTCACTGTTTGCAGATGACATGATACTATACATAGAGAATCCTAGAGATGCCACAAGAAAACTACTAGAACTAATCAATGAATTTGATAAATTTGCAGGATAAAAAATTAAGTCACAGAAATCCCTGGCATTCCTATACACTTATGATGAAAAATCAGAGAGAGAAATTAAGGAAACAATCCCATTTACCATTGCAACAAAAAGAATAAATTACCTAGGAATAAACCTACTTAGGGAGACAAAAGACCTGTATGCAGAAAACTATAAGACACTGATGAAAGAAATCAAAGATGACATAAACATATGGAGAAATATACCATGTTCTTGGATTGGAAGAATCAATCTTGTGAAAATGACTATACTATCCAAAGTAATCTACAGATTCAATGCAATCTCTATCAAGCTAGCAATGGCATTCTTCATAGAATTAGAACAAAAAACTTTTACAATTTGTATGGAAACACAAAAGACCCCAAATAGCCAAAGCTATCATGAGAAAGAAGAATGGAGCTGGAGAAATCAGGCTCCCTGACTTCAAACTATACTACAAAGCTGCAGTAATCAAGACAGTATGTTACACATACTGGCACAAAAACAGAAATATTCATCAATGATACAGGATAGAAAACCCAGAGATAAACCCATGCACATGTGTTCACCCAATATATGACAAAGAGGAAAGAACATACAATGGAGAAAAGACAGCCTCTTCAATAAGTGGTGTTGGGAAAACTGGACAGATACACGTAAAAGAATGAAATTAGAACACTCCTTAATACCATATACAAAAATAAACACAAATGGATTAAAGACCTAAATGTAAGAACAGACACTATAAAACTCTTAGAGGAAAATATAGGAAAAACACTCTTTGACATAAACCACAGCAAGAACTTTTTTGACCCACCACCTGGAATGACAGAAATAAAAACAAAAATAAACAAATGAGACCTAATGAAACTTAAAAGCTTTTCAGAGCAAAGGAAACCATAAACAAGATGAAAAGACAACCCTCAGAATGGGAGAAAATTTTGCAAATGAAACAACAGGCAAAGGATTAATCTCCAAAATTTACAAACAGTTCATGTAGCTCAATATCAAAAAAACCCAATTAAAACATGGGCAGAAGACATAAATAGACCTTTCACCAAAGAAGACATACAAATGGCCAAGAGGCACATGAAAAGATTCTCAACATCACTAATTATTAGAGAAATGCAAATCAAAACTACAATGAGGTATCAACTTACACCAGTTTGAATTGCCATTATCAAAAAAAATCTACAAACAATAAATGCTGGAAAGGGTGTGGTGAAAAGGGAACCCTCCTGCACTGTTGGTGGGAATGTAAATTCATACAACCACTATGGAGTACAGTATGGAGGTTCCTTCAAACCTAAAAATAGAACTACCATATGACCCAGCAATCCCACTACTGGGCATATACCCTGAGAAAACCATAATTCAAAAAGAGTCATGTACCACAATGTTCATTGCAGCACTATTTACAATAGCCAGGACATGAAAGCAACCTACGTGTCCATTGACAGATGAATGGTTAAAGAAGATGTGGCACATATATACAATGGAATATTACTCAGCTTTAAAAATAAATGAAATTGAGTTATTTGTAGTGCGGAGGTTGGACCTAGAGTCTGTCATACAGAATGAAGTAAGTCAGAAAGAGAAAAACAAATACCATATGCTAACACATATATATGGAATCTAAAAAAAAAAAAAAAAGGTACTGATGAACCAAGTGGCAGGGCAGGAATAAAGATGTAGACATAGAGAATGGACTTGAGGACGTGGGGGCTGGGAGGGGGAAGCTGGGGTGAAGTGAGAGTAGCATCGACATATATACACTACAACATGTAAAATAGTCAGCCTGTGCAAAGCAGCCACATAGCACAGGGAGATCAGCTAGAGTGGTGGGATAAGGAGGGTGGGAAGGAGGCTCAAGAGGTAGGGGATGTGGTGATATATGTATGCGTATGGCTGATTCATTATGTTGTACAGCAGAAACTAACACAGTATTGTGAAGCAATTATACTCCAGTAAAGATCTATTTTTTAAAAAGAGCTGATTAAATGAGCAACATTCTCAAATACGACACTCTAGACAAAGACTTGGCCATGTAATCAATGTTTCAAATTATGTCCTGGAAAAAAATGGTAAATTCTTATTGAATCTATGCAAATAAACATACAGCCATGAAATATGAATATTCAGTAAGTAGTTCCAAAGCCCATAGGGACCAGACATGGAGACAAAGAATAAGAAAACATTGTTGCCTAATATCATAAGGCAAAGTAGAGCCAGAACTCTGATAAATAGAAACATGTCTGGGAGAGCTAAGGCATTAACCATCTCTAGGTACATCCCAAACAGGGTATAGTTTCCTTATATTAACAGCAATATACCCATGAAAATTTAATCTAGGTAAAAAGAGGCATCTCTTTAGATTTGACAACTCCTCCCATAAATATTAATATTAGCATATCAAATAAATTTAATTATTTCTGGCATCTGACTTTACAAGCTTCAACAAATGTGATTTTTCAGGAACCCTCTGGGAAATCACAATGATATTTTTTAGTGCAAAAAATGTCTTTTTATTTTTATTTTATTTTATTTCATTTTACATTTAGGATTCAATTTTGGGAATGCCAAAAAGTAAACAGTTTTCATGATATTTGAACACTTAAGATGGAAAAACTTCTTTACTCATTTGAAAGTGATAATGAAACATTTAAAAATAAACATAAAAAGTAACATGATTGGAAAGAACCTTAGCTCTCTCATTAGTAAGAAGCCTTTGTTGTTATTTTTCTTGTTGTTATTTTTAAACAATCAAGATTATAATAAAGTGAACACAAAGCACAGAAAATTATTCTGCTAAAACACAAAATCTGTATAGATTACGCAGAATGACATACCTTAGGCCAAGATCAACACACAGCAATTTAAGAACTCAAGCTCATCAAAACTGAGCAAACTTTGCTAAGATTTTATCATATTTCATAGCTTTTTCACACTCATTATTTGCACACACTATTATCAAAAGCAAATAAAATTCTCTTTCTCTGAATGTTTTACAAATTTCTATACCCATTGAGACTTTTGTCCTTCTCCACCCTCCTTTTTATTGTGGAACAGTTACTTCACTTTAGAATAAAACTATTATCTTGCTAAAGAAGAACACATCTTGTCACTTTACATAGAAAGTTGTCTGTTTCTGCCATTATTAATCCTAGTCCACTCTCATTTACTTACAGTAACTAGAACTTTTAACTAAAGTAACTTCCATTTCACTGAGAAAAATGGAGGTGGATGATTGTGAATTGTCAGACACCACCAATTTACAGCAGAGTAGCAGAGACCACACACACACACACACACACACACCCTAGCTTTCTGTAGCCACATATATCTCTCAGAGAGCAGCTACTCAAAGTGGCAATGATAAACACAGTCATCAACAGACCCAAAGATTGAACCTCTAGGTTAATAAAAATAAGAAGCAAAAGAACATAAACTTAAGACTCATGCTTAATAATCAATGTTCCAGTGTTCTGTCTTACTCAGAAATGATCTAAGTATCTAACAAATGTGAACTAATTAACTTGATCTAATATCAGTCCAAGGATTTAAGCCATCTGAAGATCTTGGAAATTTTCTTCAAACTGACAACTACAAAGCAAGATTACTGTTGGAATAAAATTAATTTGAATAAAGATTCAAAACACAGATTTACATTTTTCATAATCTTGGACATTATGTAAAACTAATCCTAGATTATTTGATCAGTAAATTGTATTACTTTAAGAAAAACATAAACACAAAGAAGAATGTACACTTGCATTATATTTAACACTGATAAAGCAGATAACATAGAGCTATTTTCATTCAGACAAAAATATTTAAGTAGTCTCATTTGCCAAACTTATCTAAATTATGTTCCCTTAAATTTTAAAAATATTTCTAAATTGTTTTTTGTAAAAATACATTTTTTTGCCTATTAAAGTTCAATTTCCTTATTTTCTGGAAATGTTAAGAATATTCAGTTTATATAAGTGTTTATTTATCTCTATAAGCCAGCAAGAACAAGTTCCTTTAAGAGATTTTTTTTTTTTTTTTTTGACGCGGACATCTCACTGTTGTGGCCTCTCCCGTTGTGGAGCACTGGCTCCAGACGCACAGGCTCAGTGGCCATGGCTCATGGGCCTAGCCACTACGCGATATGTGGGATCTTCCCGGACCAGGGCATGAACACTCATCCCGTGCATCGGCAGGGGGACTCTCAACCACTGCGCCACCAGGAAGCCCCCTTTAAGAGATTTTAGAGTCTAATTTATCAATATCATCTAAAGGTAGAAAAACATTGCACATTTATACAATCAGAGATAAGGGCCTGAGTTATAGACAATGGGACATACAGACAAATATAGAGCTTCAATTCTAAAATCAGCCAAGGACCAAGAGTAAATAAAGAACCACAAAATCTTACTAGTCTACCATAGAGCCAACCTCCTTCCCAGCAGAATATATATATATATATCATAGTTGATTCTAGCTCAAAACAGATGAACAGAAACGATTTACAAACTAGATTCTCTGTTGTCTCTCATCTAACAGACTAGAAATCGCCAAATGGTCAGACCATGAAACCCAACTCCTAATCACAAAGATTAGTAAAACAGAGTATCTGTTGTCTCTTACCCAACATAAAATCAAATAATCAGACTATAAAGCTAAATTCCCAAACATTGCTGCCAGCAACAGGGAATAACTTATTAGGAAAAAAAAAAGAAAGAAAAGGAAAAACACAAACTTAGTATGAGAGTAATATTAACATTAGAGAAACAGAGAGTCATCATTAAAGTTTTCTTACATCTTTGGAGTCAACTCTGAGAACTAAGAAAAGATGTGCCTGGGCAGGAACTACCCACAAGGTGCCCTCCTCTGTTGAGGAAGGTTACCTGGTTGTGATAGGTAAATCCATTAGGCACCTCGGTGGAAGATCTCTGAAACTGTTAAAAAAAATAGTCTTCAGAAAAAGATACAATTATGACTCTCTTGCAGATATAAAAAAAATGAACAATGTTAAAGGTTTGATATTTCTCAAATGAGAGAATCAGACAGATAATATCATTGTTCAAAGGAAAAGTAAAAAAAACAAACAAACAAAAATCCCACAAATTTACATGGAACAACAAATAGATGGAAACTGTTTTTCTCCACAGCAGGGAAGGAAGTCAATGGAAACACAACTGGAAAAGATAGTTTGTCCATTTATCAGTTACCTACAATTTACAAAGAGGTGTAAAATAATGAACTGGGCTATAATCTGAGAGATCAGAAGGGTGTGCTTTAACCAATGCACAGTTTTGCCTTGAAGTATAAACCTACATGTGTTATTTTATTAGATCCTCAGCTACTTAGTGAAGTCTGAGGAACAGTCACTGTTATTTCCATTTTACAGATGATAGAACAGAATAAATAAGGTAAGAGCTCATAAGTATTAGGGAGACAATTTACATTCAGGTGTTCAAACACAAGAATAAATGCTTTTTGTCCCTCTGTACTAGGCATATGTCTGTACTAAGCATTTTGGAGGATATAAGAGAAGTGAAAAATCCCAGTTGATGAACTTTGCAAGTTTAAATAATGCAAGTCAACAAACGTGTAAGAGAAAATATAAATAAGTGTCAAATAGTGTTAAAGGGCTCAAAGAAAAATATGATCTCTTGAAATCTAAATGTACCTTTTATCTAAGTACTATAATTCAGGATATTTAATTTATTTAATGCATTTACTTTCATAACAGAAATAGAATACCAGCACAATGAATGTATATATATATATATATATATATATATACACCAACACAATGTGTGTGTGTGTGTGTGTGTGTGTGTGTGTGTGCATCTCACTTTCAACATCAGCAAAATTTTTGTTTTTGACCCTGGCATTTATCTAGTCAAATAAGAGGAGCATTTGACTGCAACTACCCCAGAAATATGGCTGCATAGTCAGTTATTTCCATGAACAGCACCAACCTCCTGTATGACTAAAACACCTGTTTGCCCTTAAGTCAGTTCCTTCTATGCTAGGATACACAGTAATAGGGGCTGTTTGACCAAGAGGTCATTGAATTTGGTATCAGCCAGAAAACAATCCTTGAAGAGGAAGCAACTGTAATCTGGAGAAAGACTTTTAAAACAGGGATTGTGCTGTATGGTAAGGTCAACTTGAATTGGCAATAAGCTAATAACACTATCTCTAGCTGTCCTTCTGTAAAAATGAAATCTATGTTTCTTTGTTCTATAGGCAAGATTGTTTTCCATGCTCCTTTTTGGTTTTTGTATTCAAGTGTTCAGAGGTTATCATCTCAAAGATAGAAAATAAAGGAAGCAAACTGGGAGAGAACTGGAAATTACATTTAAAGAAGCCCCAGATTAGAGAAGACATAAGCTGTGGTGAGAGTGAGTGAGAATATGGTCCAGTAAAAGTTAAGGTGAACATGTTCAAGACCAAGTGAGGTCTTATACATTGGGAACAGTAGTTGGTTTATCTCCTTACATGTGTCATCTCTAATTCCTTTGTCTTCCTTTCATTGTCTGCACTTTCCCTTATGGCTTCCACCTGGCTGTCAGTATCTACTGAGGCTAAGAGCTTCCTTGTTTCTAGTTCAGAAAAAAATTCTGAAGTTCACTTCACAGTTAAAGCAGCTTAGATCATGAGCATCCCACTGCACCATTTGTCATGGTCACTGTGATGGGATATCTTGATACATTAAGCTAATAATGGTCAACTCTGGAGTTAGTAGTTGGGTAAGTCCCAACCAAACTTCCAGTTCAAAAATAAAGTGAGGATGGCTTTCCATAGAAACTATCAGTCTTATATCCTGGGTGAAGAAATACTGGATGTTGGGCAGATAAGAACCATCCACAACCTGTAAGTTGGTTTTAGAGACTCATGGCAGAGTAGAATACTCTCTCAGCATCAAAAGCTATGAGCGTTTGTCCTGTTACTATTGCTCAGGACCTTTATCAAATCATTCAATCTCTCTATTTTGCCAACTGTCAAAAAAAGTAAAGTTTACCTCATATGGGAGGAAATAAATAATTGGAAAACTTTTTTTTATAAAGTGTGTATTTCTATGCAAATTATGTATTCTGTGATTGTTCTCTTTGTCTCTTTTCTCAGTTTTAAGTAAGAAGACTCTGACTTGTATTAGCATTGACAGATTTAGCAAATACAAATAAAATTAAATATTTTGCCTGTCAACTCTACTTGTATGCATGACTCTTAAAATATCTAAGAGAAGATCTGAGTGGCTTGAAATGACCCTGCCACCTGAGATAGAGCATCTCCACCCTTCCTAGTTCTTCTGCGAATAAAACCCAGGCTTTTCTTTTGGAAGTATCTCAGACATTTACAGGAATCAAGTGTGTGTTCAAGCTTTGACTATTTTGATCATTTACTAAGAAAGCATTTAGTATGTTATTACAATCTATTAGGTGATTTCTGACTAGAGAACACTTAGTTAAGAGACAGTCTCTTCAATTGCCTCAAAATAGACAATTAGCTGAATTTATAGGTTGCCATGATGCAGGCTCTCTTTTTGTTTGCTTATATATTCTTATCTCTAACAGTCCTGGTAATACTTGAAAATCAATCATATGAATCACCAAATGAATCTGATTGCTCAGACTGACCACTAGCTTACCGTAGAGCTTTGCAGTGATGACACTTTTTAGCAAGAAGAATGATTCTGTCCTTTTCAAAGTTACTTCCTTCACTGCAGGGGAGAAATGAGCTGCAGTACATCAGTTGGAAACTACACTGATTGTGTCTTATTTAGACGCAACTGCACCTCCTTAAGATGGTGAGGGTGACTCACACTGTAAAGAAGAGAACATCTTGTAATGTAATGAAGCTGCATCAGGGAAAATGTTAGTTAAATATTAGAAGTAGCTTTGATAGGTCAGAAAAGCTAAGCTCTGATAGGTCAGGAAAGGAGTTGCCAAGGCAAGCAGTGCAGAGCCTAGAGAAGCCTCTTTGCAGCTGCCTGATTCTTAGATCTCATCTGCCAGGATATTCTGGCCCCAAGAAGATGACTCAGTCTTTAAGAGTCTTGGAGAGTGCCAGCTCACAGATTGCACCTTCTCAGACCAAGGGTCAACGAGCTTCAATTAAAGACTATCAGTTTCAAGACTTTGGCATACTAGCTGATGCATAAAGGAAAAAAGTTTTCTATCATTCAAACCCCAGATTATATATATTTCTGATTTATTCTCTTCCTTAAAACAATTGTGCAGTAATGGAGTCAGAAACGTGGAGGGCTATATATACAAAATTACAATTAGTCATTGCAGCAGAAAAATATTGAGCTAGACAGAATTTTTTTTATAGTTTAACATCTTTATTGGAGAATAATTGCTTTACAGTGCTGTGTTAGTTTCTCTGTAAAACAAAATGAATCAGCTATACGTATACATATATACCCATAACCCCTCCATATTGTGTCTCCCTCCCACTCTCCCTATCCCATCTCGCTAGGTGGTCACAAAGCACCGAGCTGATCTCCCTGTGCTAAGTGGCTGTGTCCCACTAGCTATCTATTTTACATTTGGTAGTGTATTATGTCCATGCCACTCCATCACTTCGTCCAAGCTTAACCCTCCCCCTCCATGTGTCTTCAAGTCTGTTCTCTGCCTCTGCATCTTTATTCCTGTACAGTCCCTAGGTTCTTCATTTTTATTTTTTAGATTCCATATATACATGTTAGCATACAGTATTTGTTTTCCTCTTTCTGACTTACTTCACTCTGTATGACAGAATCTAGGTCCATCCACCTCACTAAAAATAACTCAATTTCATTTATTTTTAAGGCTGAGTAATATTCCATTGTATATATGTGCCACATCTTCTTTATCCATTCATCTGTTGATGGACATGTAGGCTGCTTCCACGTCCTGGCTATTGTAAATAGAACTGCAATGAATATTGTGGTACATGACACTTTTTGAATTATGGTTTTCTCAGGGTGTATGCCCAGTAGTAGGATTGCTGGGTCATATGGTAGCTCTATTTTTAGTTTTTTTTTTTTTTTTTGCGGTACACGGGCCTCTCACTGTTGTGGCCTCTCCCGTTGTGGAACACAGGCTCCGGACGCGCAGGCTCAGCGGCCATGGCTCACGGGCCCAGCCGCTCTGCGCATGTGGGATCTTCCCGGACCGGGGCACGAACCCGCGTCCCCTGCATTGGCAGGCGGACTCTCAACCACTGCGCCACCAGGGAAGCCCTATTTTTAGTTTTTTAAGGAACCTCCATACTGTACTCTATAGGGTTTATATCAATTTACATTCCAGCCAACAGTGCAAGAGGGTTCCCTTTTCTCCACACCTCCTCCAAAATTTATTGTTTGCAGATTTTAAAATGATGGCCATTCTGACAGGTGTAAGGTGATAATCTGTATATCTTCTTCGGAGAAATGTCTATTTAGGTCTTCTGCCAATTTTTGGATTTGGTTGTTTGTTTATTGCATATTGAGCTGCTTGCAAATTTTGGAGATTAATCCTTTGTCACTTGCTTCCTTTGCATATATATTCTCACATTCTAAGTGTTGTTTTTTCATCTTGTTTATGGTTTCCTTGGCTGTGAAAAAGCTTTGAAGTTTCATTAGGTCCCATTTGTTTATTTTTCTTTTTATTTCCATTTCTCTAGGAGGTGGGTCAAAAAGGATCTTGCTGTGACTTATGTCATAGAGTGTTCTGCCTATGTATTTTTCTAAGAGTTTTATAGTGTCTGGCCTTACATTTAGATCTTTAATACATTTGGAGTTTATTTTTATGTATGGTGTTAGGGAGTGTTCTAATTTCAATCTTTTACATGTAGCTGTCCAGTTTTCCCAGCACCACTTATTGAAGAATCTGTCTTTTCCCCATTGTATATTCTTACCTCCTTTGTCAAAAATAAGGTGACCATTTTTGCATGGGTTTATATCTGGGCTTTCTATCCTGTTCCATTGATCTATATTTCTGTGTTTGTACCAGTACCATACTGTCTTGGTTACTGTAACTTTGTGGTATAGTCTGAAGTCTGGGAGCCTGATCCCTCCAGCTCCATTTTTCTTTTTCAAGATTGCTTTGGCTATTCAGGGTCATTTGTGTTTCCATAAAAATTATGACATTTTTTGTTCTACTTCTGTGAAATATGCCATTGGTAGTTTGATAGGGATTGCAATGAATCTGTAGATTGCTTTGGGTACTAGTCATTTTCCCAATGTTGATTCTTCCAATCCAACAACATGGTATATCTCTCCATCTGTTTGTATCATCTTTAAATTCTTTCATCAGTGTCTTATAGTTTTCTTCATACAGGTCTTTCACCTCCTTAAGTAGGTTTATTCCTAGATATTTTATTCTTTTTGTTACAATGGTAAATGGGATTGTTTCCTTAATTTCCCTTTCAGATTCTTCATCATTATTGCAGAGGAATGCAGGAGACTTCTGTGAATTAATTGTGTATACTGCTACTTTACCAAATTCATTGATTAGCATTTTTAGGATTCTCTATGATTAGTATCATGCCATCTGCAAACAGTGACAGTTTTATTTCTTCTTTTCCAATTTGGATTCTTTTATTTATTTTTCTTCTCTGATTGCTGAGGCTAAAACTTCCAAATCTATATTGAATAATAGTGGTGAGAGTGGACAACCTTGTCTTGTTCCTGATCTAAGAGGAAATGTTTTCAGTTTTTCATCATTGAAAACAATGTTGGCTGTGGGTTTGTCATATAGGGCCTTTATTATGTTGAGGTAAATTCCATCTATTCCTACTTTCTGATTAGTTTTTATCATACATGGGTGTTGAATTTTGTTGAAAGCTTTTTCTGCATGTGTTGAGATTGTCATATGTATTTTTTTCTTCAGTTTGTTAATATGGTGTATCACATTGATTGATTTGTGTATATTGAAGAATCCTTGCAGTCCTGGGGAAAAAAAACACTTGATCATGGTGTCTGTTCCTTTTAATGTGCTGCTGGATTCTGTTGCTAGTATTTTGTTGATGATTTTTCCATTTATGTCCATCAGTGATATTGGCCTGTAGTTTTCTTTTTTTTGACCTCTTTGTCCGGTTTTGGTATCAGGGTGATGGTGGCCTTGTACAATGAGCTTAGGAGTATTCCTCTCTCTGCTATATTTTGGAAGTGTTTGGGAAGGATAGGTGTTAGCTCCTCACTAAATGTTTTATAGAATTCACCTGTGAAGCCATCTGGTCTTGGGCATTTGTTTGCTGGAAGAATTTAAACACTGTTTCAATTTCAGTGCTTGTGACTGGTCTGTTTATATTTTCTATTTCTTCCTGGTTCAATCTCAGAAGGTTGTGCTTTTCTAAGAATATGTCCATTTCTTCCAGGTTTTCCTTTTTATTGGCATATAGTTGCTTGTAGTAATGTCTCATGATCCTTTGTATTTCTGCAGTATCAGTTGATATTTCTCCTTTTTCATTTCTACTTTTGTTGATTTGAGTATTCCCACTTTTTTTCTTGATGTTTCTGGCTAATGGTTTATTAATTTTGTTTATATTCTCAGAGAACCACCTTTTAGTTTTATTGATATTTGCTATTGTTTTTGTAATTTCTTTATCATTTATTTCTGATCTGATCTTTATGGTGTCTTTCCTTCTGCTATCTTTTTTTTTTTCTTTCCCTAATTGCTTTAGGTGTAAGTTTATGTGGTTTATTTGATATTTCTCTTGTTTCTTGAGGTAGGATTGTATTGTTATAATCTTCCATCTTAGAACTGATTTTGCTGCATCCCATAGGTTTTGTGTCATCAAGTTTTCATTGTCATTTTTTTCTAGGTATTTTCCTCTTTGATTTCTTCAGTGATGTCTTGGTTATTTTGTAGTATGTTGATTAGCCTCCATGTATGTATATTTTTTACAGTTGTTTTCCTGTAATTGATATCTAGTCTCATAACATTGTTGTCAGAAAAGATACTTGATATGTTTTCAATTTTCTAAAACTTACCAGGGCTTGTTTTATGACCCAAGGTATGATCTATCCTGCAGAATGTTCCATGAGCACTTGAGAAGATTGTGTATGCTGATGTTTTTGGATGGAATGTCCTATAAATATCAATTAAGTAAATCTTGTTTAATGTATCATTTAAACCTTGTTTCCTTATTTATTTTCATTTTGGATGGTATGCCAATTGGTGAAAGTGAGGTGTTAAATCCCCCTAATATGATTGTATTACTGTCGATTTCCCATTTATGGATATTAGCACTTGCCTTATGTATCGAGGTGCTCCTTTATTGGGTGCAGATATATTTACAATTGTCATATCTTCTTCTTGGACAGATCCCTTGATCAATATGTAGTGTCCTTCTTTGTCTCTTCTAATATTCTTTATTTTAAAGTCTATTTTGTCTGATATGAGAATTGCTACTCCAGCATTCTTTTGATTTCCATTTGCATGGAGTATCTTTTTCCATCCCCTCCCTTTCAATCTGTATGTGTCCCTAGGTCTGAAGTGTGTCTCTTTTAGACAGCATATATATGGGTCTTGTTTTTGTATCCATTTAGCCAGTCTATGTGTTTTGGTTGGAGTTTTTAATCCATTTACATTTAAGGTAATTATTGATATGTATGTTCCTCTTACCATTTTCTTAATTGTTTTGGGTTTGTTATTGTAGGTCTTTTCCTTCTGTTGTGTTTCCTTCCTAGAGTATTTCCTTTAGCATTTGTTGTAAAGCTAGTTTTGTGGTGTTGAATTCTCTTAGCTTTTGCTTGTCTGAAAAGATTTTAATTTCTTCATCGAATCTGAATGAGTTACTTTCTGGGTAGAGTAATCTTGGTTGCAGGGTTTTCCTTTTCATCACTCTAAATATGTTCTGCCACTCCCTTCTGGTTTGCAGAGTTTCTGCTGAAAGATCAGCTGTTAACCTTACTGGGATTCCCCTTTATGTTATTTGTTGCTTTTCCCTTGCTGCTTTTAATATTTTTTCTTTATATTTAATTTTTGATAGTTTGATTAAGATGTGGCTTGGCATGTTTCTCCTTAGTTTTATCCTGTATGGGACTCTCTGTGCTTCCTGGACTTGATTCACTATTTCCTTTCCCATATTAGGGAAATTTTCAAATATAATATCTTCATATATATTTTTCATACCCGTTCTTTTTCTCTTCTTCTTCTGGGATCCCTATAATTCGAATGTTGGTGTGTTTAATGTTTTCCCAGATGTCTCTGAGACTGTCCTCAATTCTTTTCATTCTTTGTTCTTTATTCTGCTCTGCAGTAGTTAGTTCCACTCTTTCATCTTCCCAGTCACTTATCCGTTCTTTTGTCTCAGTTATTTTGCTATTGGTTCCTTCATTTATTCTGCTATTGGTTCCTTCATTGCATTTATTGTATTGTTCATCATTGTGCTCTTTAGTTTTTCTAGGTCCTTGTTAAATGTTTCTTGTGTTCTCTCCATTCTATTTCCAAGATTTTCGATCAACTCAACTATCATTACTCTGAATTCTTTTCCAGGTAGACTGCCTATTTCCTCTTCATTTGTTTGATCTCGTGGGTTTTTACTTTGCTCCTTCATCTGCTGTGTATTTCTTTGTCTTCTTATTTTGCTTAGCTGTGTTTGGGGTCTCCTTTTTGAAGGCTGCAAGTTCATAGTTTCCATTATATTTGGTGTCTGCCCCCAGTGGGTAAGTGTGGTTCAGTGGGTTGTGTAGGCTTCCTGATGCAGGGGACTTGTGCCTTTGTTCTGGTGGATGGTGTTGTATTTTGTCTTTTTGGTAGGCATGGCTGCATCCAGTGGTGTGGTTTGGGGTGTCTGTGAATTAGTATGATTTTCGGCAGCCTCTTTGCTAATGGACACATTTGTGTTCCTGTCTTCCTAGTTGTTTGGCATGGAGTGTCCAGCACTGGAGTTTGCTGGTTGTTGAGTGGAACTGGGTCTTAGCGTTGAGACAGAGATCTCTGGGAGAGCTCTCACTGATTTATATTACATGGGGCCAGGAAGTCTCTGATGGTCCAGTGTCCTGTATTCGGCTCTCCCACTTCAGAGGTTCAGACCTGACACCCAGCTGGAGCACCAACACCCTATCAGTCACATAGCTCAGAAGAAAATGTTGAAAAAAAAGAAAGAAAAAAAATTAATAAAATAAATAAATTTTGTAAAATAAAAAAAAATAATAATATTTTTTAAGTAAAAAATTTAAAAAGTAATAAATAAAGTAAGAGAGCAGCCAAACTGGTAAACAACTCCAACAATGATAACAAGCACTAAAAACTAAACTAATACAAACATATAAATCAGAAACTAATCAGTCGCATACAGCAAACCCCAAGTCTACAGTTGCTCCCAAAGTCCACCACCTCAATTTTGGGATGATTCGTTGTTTATTCAGGTATTCCACAGATGCAGTGTACATCAAGTTGATTGTGGAGATTTAATCTGCCGCTTCTGAGCTGCATGGAGAATTTCCCCTTCACTTCTTTGTGCAGCTCCTGGTATTCAGCTTTGTATTTGGCCCTGCCCCTGTGTGTAGGTCTCTCTCTGGTGTCTGTTCTTCACTCAGACAAGAGGGGTTAATGGAGCAGCTGATTAGGAGGCTCTGGCTCGCTCAGGCTCAGGAGGATAAAGGGGTATGGAATGTGGGGCAAGACTGCGGCAGCAGAGGCCAGCATACCATTGCAATAGCCTGAAACATGTTTTGTGTTCTCCTGGGGAAGTTGTCCCTGGATCACGGGAATCTGGCTGTGGCAGATGTGGATAATGATCTGTGCTTGCACACAGGATTCTTGGTGGCTGCAATGGCAGTGTTAGCATTTCATGCCTATCTCTGGTGTCTGCACTGATAGCCATGGCTCGTGTCTGTCTCTGAATCTAGTTTAGGTGGGACTCTGAATCCTGTCTCATCACACACCCCAAAACAATGGTCTCTTGACTCTTAGGCAGTTCCAGACATTTTCCTGGATTCCCTCCTGCTTATCTGTGGTGCACTAGCCTGCTTCAGTCTCTGTTCACACAGCCAACCTCAGTTCTCTCCCTGGGATCTGACCTCTAAAGTCTGAGCCTCAGCTCCAAGCCCTCACCCGCACAGGCGTATGAGCAGACAAGCCTCTCAGGCTGGTGCATGATGTTTTGCACAGATCCTCTTTTCAGGAATCTCTCTACTTGCCCTCTTCACCCCTGTTGCTATGTTCTCCTCTGTGGCTCCAAAAGATCCCCACTGCACTTACCCACTATCTCTGCAAGTAAAGGGGCTTCCTAGTGTGTGGAATATTTTCCTCCTTCACAGCTCCCTCCCAGAGGTACAGGTCCCATCACTATTCTTTTGTCTCTGTATTTTTCTTTTGCCCTACCCAGGTTCGTGTAGAGTTTCTTGCCTTTGGGGAACTCTGAGGTCTTCTGCCAGTGTTCAGTAGGTGTTCTCTAGGAGTTGTTATACATGTAGATGTATTTTTTACATATTTGTGTGGAGGAAGATGATCTCCATGTCTTACTCTTCCACCATCTTGAAGGTCCTCCTCTGGACCTTTAAGACTCTTTTTCTTTAGTTAAGGAAATTTAGGACTAAAGAGAAAAATTGGCTTCCAGAAAGTCACATATAATTAAACACAGTTTTTAATCTAGTTTACTAAGTTGCTAACAAATTTGATTACTTTTACATGGGACGTATTTTAATATTTTGACCTATAAGTAAAAAATATTTGGATAAAATATACATTGTTTATAATATATATGTATGTGTATATATAATATTCTCTATGTATATATATATATATGTATGTGTGTATGTGTGTGTGTGTGTATATATATATATATATATAAATCAGCCAGAAAGTACAAATACAGCATGCAGTGCATTTTTAAAATTTTCCTAGCATATTTTTTTTTGGTGATGGTGAATGAGAGAAATGTCATTTCCTTTTTATATATAGATAAAATCTTAATAGACAGTATCAGTGGCTTTAGTATGCATCAGAGTCACCTTGAGAGTTTGTTAAAACAGATAGCTAGAACAAACCCACAGAGTTCCTGATTTTCAGTAAGTCTAGAGTGGGACCCAAGAATTTTCATTTCTAACAAGTATCCGGTTGATGTTGTTGCCACTACTTTGGATATCACACTTTGAGAACCACTGGTATTTCTGCTACAAAATGTAAAATTCTTACTCGACAGTGAGAAAATTTGTATTATAGTTCAGCCCAGACAATATTCAGGGATGTGATTTTGAAGCCAAATCTGATCTCTGTACTCCAACACTGAATTAATTCTCAGAGAGTTTTGGGTGAAGTAGAAAAGAATAGTTTTATTACTTTGCCAGGCAAAGGGAGACACAGCAGGCTAATGCCGTTAAAACTGTGTGTCCTGACCTATTAGGAGTTTTATAGCAATGGTTCAAAGAGGGCATGATCAGCTCGTGAATATTCTTCTGATTGGTTGGTGGTGAGGCAAGTGGGAGTCAGCATTATCAACTGGTTCCAACTGGTCTGCAGGCTACATGCTTGTGGGCAGCATTCCTTTAACTTCTTCCACCTGGTGGGGATTTCAGTACCTGCAAAACAGCTAAAAATATTGTAATGTTTATCCCTTGAGAGGGAATCAGCAACCTATCCCAAAGCTGCTGTATTGTTTCTTTTGACTGTTTTCATACTCCTTCCCTCTTTGAACTTACTAGTTGGAACTCAGGAAAGGTCAAGGAGGCTGAATGTAGCCTATTTCCTGTAATCAAGAAATGGGAGACACAGAAACACTTTTGTGTCCAGGAACCCCACAGGGTCCTGCTTGGTATCAACTTCAAGAAAATGAATCGACTTTCTTTCATCAATAGTTTTTCAGCTATGAGGAAAAAAAAATACGTTTATTTGGTCTAATATACTGGGGTTGGCGTTTTCCAGTAAACTGGGGTATTGAAATATTTCAAACTTATTCTATGACTAGTCTTAAACTCTTCACTGAAAATCAACTTATGCATTTTCATCAGTTCATACACTTGAAATCTCACCTGATCCAAGATGACTGTTGTTGTGGACTCAACTTATTCTGATGTAGCTGTTGGTATGCAACCATATCCTCTTAGCAGTCACATCTACTCACAGAAGGCATATGACTGTGAATCCCTGATAATCTGCCTGTGAGGCTGCTTTTTGGCTACAAGAGCATTCTCATAACAAGCATAGGGCAAACTGGGCCTGCTGAAGATTGAGCGCTCCAGAATCTGCCTTCAAACAACTGAGGAGACTGGAGGAATAAATATGATGCTGCCTTACACCTGTGTTGGAATATTTCAGAAGTGTGTGATACACTGGCTCCTAGAGTTCCGCTGTGGGACGGAGCTCCACTTGCCACAGTAGTAACTGGTCTAATTTTGCATGTTTGATTAACTGCCATTCTTTCTCTGCTCCCTGTTCCCTCCAGAGATTCTCTCCAAAATGAATTACTTTCACTTAAATCTTTGTTTAAGATCTATTCTGAAGAACACAAACCATACAGTATTTATTTGTTTGTTTGTTAATTTAATAATTTTTACATCATGAATAACAATTCACATTTATTCTTGCCCTTGCTTAGTGTTAATTTAACCTATTGATTTATTGATAATTAAAAATATGTGTCCACAGTTGTGTATTTAATGTACCTTTAATCAATAGCATTTCAAGTTGTAGGATTCCTTGAAAAAAGTGATGTTAGTGTCTACTTTTCAGATCCTTATATTTGATGACCAACAAGTTTTATATACTTAGATTTTTTTTATTGATGTGATTATAAATGTGTCTATTTTCTTAATTTCTCTTTCTGATAGTTTTTGTGTATAAATGCAATGGATTTCTGTATATTAATTTTATATCCTGCAACTTTACCAAATTCATCGATGAGTTCTAGTAGTTTATTTTTGTTGTGCTTAGGATTTTCTATATATCATGTCATCTGCAAACAGTAACAGTTTTACTTCTTCCTTTCCAATTTGAATTCCTTTAATTTTTTCTTCTTGTCTAATTGCTATGACTAGGACTTCCAGTTCTGTATTGAGTAAATCATCAAAGTGAGCATCCTTGTCTCATTCCTAACCTTAAAGGAAATGTTGCAGCTTTTCACCATTAAGTATGATGTTTGCTGTGGACCTGTCATAAAGGCCTTTATTGTGTTGAGGTATGTTCCCTGTATACCAACTTGATTGAGGGTGTTTGTCATAAATGAATATTGAATTTTGTCAAGAGTTCTTTCTGCATCTGTTAAGATGATTATATAATTTTTATCTTTCAATTTGTTAATGTGTTGTATCACATTGATTGAGTTATGGATATTGGACCATCCTTGCATCCCTGGGATAAATCCCTCTTGATCACAGTGTATAATCCTTTTAATGTGTTGTTTAATTCTGTTTGCCAATATCTTGTTGAGGATTTTTGCATCTATATCCATCAGTGATATTGGTCTGCTGACAAAAGATGTAAAAGACCTGCACTCAGAAAACTATATATAAGACACTGATGAAAAAATTGATGAGACAAACAGATGGAAAGGTATACTGTATTCATGGAGTGGAATGATTAATATTGTTAAAATGACAATACTCCCCAAGGCAATCTACAGACTCATTGCAATCTCAATCAAAATAGCAATGGCATTTTTTTTATAGAACTAGAACAAATAATTCCAAAATTCATATGGAAACAAAATAGACCCCAAATAGCCAAAATAATCTTGGGAAAGAAGAACAAAGCTGGAGATATCATGCTTCCTGATTTCAAACTATACTACAAAGCTACAGTAATTAAAACAGTATGGTCCTGACCAAAAAAAAAAACAAAAAAACAAAAACGAGGTACTTAGATCAATGAAACAGAATAGAGAACCCAGAATTGAACTCACACTTTATAAGTAATTAATCTATGACAAAAGAGGCAAGAATATACAATGAAGAAAAGACACCTCTCCAATAAGTGATGTTGGAAAAACTGGACAGCTACATGCAAAAGAATGAAACTGAATACTCATTCACATGATGCACAAAAATAAATTCAAAATAAATTAAAGGCAAATCTAAGACCTGGAAACATAAAACGTCTAGAAGAAAATATAGACAGTGCTCTCTTTGGTATAGGTCTTAGTAATATTTTTTTGAGTATGGCTCCTCAGGCAAGGGAAACAGAAGCAAAAATAAACAAATGGGACTACATCAAACTAAAGAGGTTTTGCACAGTGAAGGAAACTATTAACAAAACAAAAAGGCCAACTACTGAATGGGAGAAGATATTTGCACACAATATATCTGATAAGGGGTTAATATCCAAAATGTTAAAAAAAAAACCTCTTACAATTCAACATAAAATAAATAAATAAACAAGCAAACTGATTTTTAGAAAAGGATAGAGAATCTGAATAGACATTTTTTCCAAAGAAGGCATACAGATGACTAGCAGTCACATGAAAAGATGCTCAACATCACTAAACATCTGGGAAATACAAATCAAATCAATGAGATATCCCCTTACATCTTTTAGAATGGCTATATTATCACAAAAATAACAAAAAACAAGTTTTGGTAAGGATTTGGAGAAACAGGAACCCTCATGCACTGTTGGTGGGGATGTAAAATGGTGCAGCCACAATGGAAAAGAGTATGGAGATTCCTCTAAAAATTAAAAATAGAACTACCATATAATCCAGCAATTTAACTCCTGGATATTTAGCCAAAGAAAACAAAAAATGCTATTTGAAAAGATATATGAACCCCTATGTCCATTGCATCATTATTTACAATAGCTAAGATATGGAAGCAGCCTTGTTGCCCATAAATAGATGAATAGATAAAGAAGACATTATATATATATATACACACACACACACATACACACAGAGTGGACTATTTCTCAGGCATGAAAAATAATGAAATCTTATCATTCATGACAACATGAATCGACCTAGAGTGTATTAGGCTAAGTGCAATAAATCAGGTAGAGAAAGGCAAATACTCTGTGATTTCACCTATATGTAGAATCTAAAAAACAAATTAAAAAGTCAAATATAACAAAATAGAAACAGACTCATAGATACAGAAAACAAACCAGTGGTTGCCAGAAAGAAGAGAATGAGGGGAGTAAAATAAATAGGTGAGAAATTAAGAGGTACAGACTTCCAGTTACAAAATAAATGAGGACCTGTATGAAATGTACAGTCTGGGGAATGTAGAGAATAATTATGTGACATATTTGTATGGTGACAGATCATAGTTAGATTTATCATTTTGTGATCATTTTGAAATTTATAGAAATATCATATCATTATGCTGTGTAACAAGAACTAACAGAGAGTTGTAGGTCAATTATACTTTAAAAACAAACAAACGTAGAAAGAGAGATCAGATTTGTGGTTACTGGAGGTGCAGGGTGTGAGGTGGGGGAGTTGGACAAAGGCAGTCAAAACGTACAAACTTCCAGTTACAAGATAAAAAAGAACTAGGGATGTAATATACAGTATCATAAATATAATTAGCACTGCTGTATGTTATATATGAAAGTTGTTAAGAGAGTAAATCCCGAGTTCTCATCACAAGGAAAAACATTATTTTTCTATTTCTTTAATTTTGTACCAATGTGAGGTGATGGATATTCACTAAATTTATTGGGATTATCATTTCATGATGTATGTCAATGTGTTGTGCACCTTAAACTTACACAGTGCTGTATGTTAATTGCTTCTCAATAAAACTGAAGAAGAAAAACACAAACAAGCAAGCAAACAAGGTTTATATAGGACAGTGACACTGTACTGGGGAAAATCTAATTCATTAAACATTGTTCAATACATGTTTTACTTTTAACCACAAAATATTTATACACAGTGTGCACATTTGGAATCTTTAACTTTAGATTGCTTTATTTCACTTTTAAACTCCAACTATAATAAGCACACCCTTATAATTAGAGCCAGAAGGAACCCTAAATTTATTTTTCATACAAGCATTCTCTATATATGAACAAACCATGTTCTAGGAATGAAATTAACTGCTGGGCAGGAATTTGTGATGTAACTGGGAAAAGAAGCTTGGTGTCCTAATTTCTAGGGCATTATTCTCACTGAGCTTCTAGAGAGTACAATAAAAGCCATTCTATTTAATCCTCACTAATAACCAGAACCATTTAAATGAGTGAGGAATCTTCTATAGCATATAATATGAACATGTCGAATTTCTTAAAATTAAAAAGTACTATTAGGACTCATTCTCCAAATCTAACTACTTGAGTACAATATGGTAATGCTATGCTTTCTGAGCTGGACTCACAGAATTTGAGGAAATAAAAGACCAAAACATTGAAGTTGTTGATCAAGATGTTGAGAAAAGGAATTGTAATTACAGGTAATATTAGCCTTGAACTGTACAGCATCATGTGGTGAAGAGGAAAAGGAAAAATAAAGAAAAGGCATACCAAGCTATACCTTATATTAAGAGAAATGTGGATACATTTGAATAGTTTAAGGATGGTTAGGAGGTTTTGTTGTTCATAACCCACTTCATAACTGAAGTATTAATATTATGTTTAAGAGTAAAATCCCATTATAAATTTTATTCAGAAATGTGTAAGATATATCTTATAAAAACAAATATTCTCTTAGGGAAGCCCACAACAATTTCCCCAAATACCTCAAAACAATAAAGAAATACACATTACATATAACAGAGAAAATCTTTCAAGCCCTTCATCAACCAGAGAGTGACGGAAAAGTAAAATGGCAAACCCTCTAATAATTAGTCCAATATAGGTTCCAGTGGAAGTTAAACACACATAGAAAAACAACTATGTATGTTAACTTTTATTAGGGTGAAATTTACTTTACAGAAAACTGCCAGATCTTTAGTGTGCTGACGAATGTGTATCAAGATATAGAAGAGTTCTAACCCCACAGAAGGCCCTCTTGTGCTCCTTCTCAGGCAACCTCTTTCATCACAGAAGCAGCTACTGACCTGATTTCTATCATCATAGGTAATTTCTGTTTATTGTAGAATGTCATATACATTATTTATGGTTATGTCCAGTTTCTTCGACTTAGATAATATTTTTGTGTAATGGTATTGAGGGTATCAGTAGTCTGTTCTTTTTTACTCTTAAGTAGTACTCCATTGTATTAATATGCCAAAATTTTTTCATCCATTCTCCTGTTTATACACATTTGTGTTCTTTCCTATTTCAGGCTATTATGAATGAAGTTGCTATGAACATTCTTATACAAAGACGTAATGAATCCTTGTTTTACTGTCTATGGGACAAACATCTAGGAGTGGAATATCTGGGCAAATATATCAATTATGAATATTAATTTAACAAATATGATGTATCCTGTAAAAGAGCAAAAGAGAAAATATGCCTGAGTTTTCTGAGCTTTGGACAGTCAACATGATTATTTGTCTCACTTTAGTGTAATGTCTGCACTGATATTGTTTCTTCTGACATACATTAAATACATGTATTTAAATATTGATATAAGACTAACAATAATCACCAACTTAAAGTGAGTACTTCTTAGATATTTAAATAGTCCAATCAAGGAAAAATTTGAGTGGATAGCTAATTATGTCAATTGACAGCATGGAAGAGAATATTCTTTGACATTAAATTTAATGTCAAAATCCATGTAGCCCAGAATTCTGACAGAGTTATCAAGGAATGATTTGAGCACACAAACTTACCAATATCCTACAAAAATCCTCACTCCCTTACTAATCTCTCAGGTATTTATCACATATGAAATACAGACACCTCCAGTTAGATTACCTGGGCTGCCCTGCTAACTGCCTTTCTATTGCCCACTCTGAATACCTTCAGCATATATTTTCTACTGTGGACTGGGCTGTCTTCTTTGTGCCCTCTTTCTGTCTACTCAACCTTGCCCATTCTTTTTCCTTCATTGGAATATCCTCTTTTCTCCCTTCATATAGCTTTTTATCAGTCCCCATTGAAAACCTTTCTGTTTGCATCATTCGGTAAGGCTGATTTTAGCTGTTTGAATAAGATGTTTAGAACCACAGTGGCTCTAATAAAATAATGCCATGTGAATTGACAGTTATTTAGAAAACTATTTCACAAGTTTTTATTTTTTTGAGTTCGGCTTACAATCTATTATAAGCCAGTGAACACACACTCATGTCACCACTAAATGTAGTGCTAAGTTCATAATATCCTCAACTCATTGCTTTTTGATGGGTCATTATACTGGATATACTTTACCATTAAAATAATAGGTATACTATAATGTTTGCCTCCAATTAACTTATTTAATATTTTTAAAGTGCTCTCGTTTGTATTATTCTAAAATGGGGTAGAAAAATAAAAATCCCTTTCTCTGCTGTCTCTATGTTTTCAGTTTATGATCTGGCTCTGTTAATCTTTGTCTTCATGCACATAATTTTGGTCTTTTTGAAAAAGTTATATTTTAGTAGGTGAAACTCACCCTCATACCCTTACCTTTGGGGTGATTGACATATACTATTTTGGGTCTTTCTTCTGTTTTTGATACTCTTTTCTAGGTTGATAACCAAAACTAATATTTGGTAAAAAAAAAAAAAAAAATACTAGATTAGATCAAGAGAATTGGGTACTTTTTTTTATTTTGCCACCAGTGTCACTTCTTGGGGCTTTAGATTCTTCATCTATATATTGAAATGTTTGCACTCAATGTCCAGTATTCCCAATACTATAACATTCTGACTAAATATATATGAATTACATGTAAAGATAATTATAGCAAATATGGTGACCAATTAAAAATTGAATATAGGATCTTCTTGCTGTTGTTGATAATAGACCTTCTGTAAAAGGTGATATGTGCTTACATTATAAAACACCAATTTTAAACTTACTTTGTGTCAGTACCATCTATCATACAGTATTTAAAAGAAATACTAGGCTAAGTTATAAGAATAATGAGATTTTAATAATAATAATAGAAATAATTATTTAAGTATGGCCTGGTGTTAAAATGAGGGATTATTAGCAAAGCTAATGCTTGGGAAACCCCACTAAAAAGTAAAGCTTAGTCTGTCTTGATACATTTTTCATTATGGTGGTCAGAAAGAGTGGGACAATCTAATTCTTCATGAAGGGAATAATTTGTGTATATTGACACCTACTTATTTATTCAAATTTTCCTTAGGATCATATGAGGCTACAATTGTGGTAAAAAGTTTTGGTAGCTGGCCCATATGATTCACTTTAACTATTGTATATTCATTCACCCAGTTGTCTACCTGGCATTCTGAGTATGTAAAAATGATCATCAATCATAAACATAATTTTTTACTTCCTCTTTCACATTTCCTGTGTCAACAAATGGCCAAATGAATTGCTCAGTTAAATTAATATGGTGGATAATAAAACTTCCCCACAAGTAGTTTCATACAACTCAAACAAAACCCACAATTAATTGAAAAATTTTTCAGGTTTTTTGCTTGTAGTGGTCCATCTTCCTTCCATAATCAGACAGTTGTTTACTCTTTTCCCGTTATCAGTGGTAAGTCACTTGACTGCAGTCATCTCTCTTATTTGCATATTGTGGTGATGGATCTAGCAGAAGGAAAATAAACCTGAAAACCTATGACCTGCTTTTTATAGGTACATTTTTAATTCTGAGTGTTCACTATGAATCTGTCTGTTCTGGTTTCCTAGAATGACTCTCACTTTTCTTACTCCATGCAGAAATTTGAAGGAGCAGGGTCAGGAGACATAAACTGAAGAATTTTCCAACCAATTAATAAACTTTGAATTTTGAAAAGCTTGTGATGAGATGAAACCTCACCTCAAGGAAAAGAAAGAAGAAAGAAAGAAAGAAAGAAAAAAAGAAAGAAAGAAAGAAGGAAGAAAGAAAGAAAGAAAGAAAGAAAGAAAAAAAGAAAGAAAAAGAAAGAAAAGGAAGGGAGAAAAGAAAGATAAAAAATCCACTAAGATATTATGTACCTCATTAAAATGGATCTGGGTTGATTTTCTGCAGTTGTAATCAAGGGTTGCATGACCTTATAAGCTTTGCTACTCCATTTATAATAAATCTGAGCAGTTAAAAATAGATGAGCTTTAGGACAGATAATAAAAGGAACACTTTGAAAAAGTACATGATTCTAAGTGAAAAGTCTGCCATGCCATCACTGACCATCTCTGCTTAATTATCAGGCCCGGTGGGCTAGCTGGTTCAGCAGGTACTTTGGTCATGATAAATAGTAGGATTGTCCATATTTATATTTTATGCTGGCTCTAAATGTTGAAGAAGCAGAGATACCCAGAATCAGGAGCCTTCAGCTTTTCCCCAACAGTCAATGTTGTAACTGAAACTGAGTCCATGTATTAATGTAAAGCAGCACACCTAGATTTAGATTATCAATATACAAGCAATTCATAATCATGGATGAAGAAAATTTCAAGTCATCGAAGGCTATGCATTTTTTTTTCTGTTTTACAGATGGTTTTTAATGACAAAGGCAACATATTGCTAATTTGTGATGCAATTACTATCTTTTAATTTTCTTTTTTTTGATTAGTCAAAAATGAGTTTAGAGGGAATTCATTAGGCTTTGATAATAAGTTCAATCTCTCGGTCACATGTTTTGATTTGAAATATAGGTGACACATTTCAATTTCTCATTCAGTCAATCACAGAAAAATTCTGCAACACTTGAACAATATTTAATTTTTTTTAGTTTTAACTTTTTCAAATTTGTTTATTGTTTATAAGCCAGTAAATTTGTTCTATAAATTGAGGTTGTGTTTTTAAAGGCATACATATTAAATGCTTATATCTTCTTGGTCATTTGAAACTTATCATGCTAAAGTAATTATCTCAATCGTCAGTGTATTTTATTCTATACAATCTACTTTGTCTGACATGTAGAATTTGAATCTCAACCTTTTTGTATCTTATGCTTTATGTGGATCCTTTATAAATAGGATTTGCTTTTTTATTCTGGCATGAATATGATTGTCTTTTACCTGGATTGTCTTTAATATTTAATACAATATAGGTTTATATCTATGATGCTATTTTGTGATTATTTTCTGTTTAGTTATGCACTCTCTTTTATGACTATGTCTGAAAAAAATTAGCAGCACACATAACTAACCAAAGTATAAAATTAATAAAATATTTTATTTTCTTCTTGGATTATCATTACCTATGAATACCTTTTTTTTTTGTATTTTATTTTTTTGTTGTTATAGGAAGTTGGTTTTTTTTTTAACATCTTTATTGGGGTATAATTGCTTTACAATGGTGTGTTAGTTTCTGCTTTATAACAAAGTGAATCAGTTATACATATACATATGTTCCCATATCTCTTCCCTCTTGCATCTCCCTCCCTCCCACCCTCCATTTGAATACCTTTTTAAACCTATGTGATTTTTGTCTCACGGCATTATGTCTAGCATTTTATTTCTATTTAAAAATATACAACAAACGTTATTATTGTTTTAAGTAATCAATATCTATTAACATTTGTCCACATGTGTACTACTTTCATTGCTTTTTAACATCACAGATAAAATATTACTGAAATTTTTATCAAGAATCACATTCTCTCTGTCTGAAATCCATACTTTAACAGTCCTTTATTAAGTATCTCTGGTGATTAATCCTCTTAGCTTTTGTTTTAAATTGCCCTGATTTTCACTTCTATTCTTAGTTATTTTTTATTGCATGTAGCATCGATGTGCAATTGATTTCTTTTGGTATTTTGAATATACCATTCCAAGGTTTTTTTTTTTTTGACTTTAATTGTTGCATTTGTGAAGACAGCTGTCAGTCTATCTGCACTCTTTAAAGGAAATCTGTGTTTTATTTGCTGGCTGACTTTGGTTTTCCTTTGACTTTCGTTTTCAACAATTTCTCTATGATGTCTCCTGGTATGAATTTCTATTTAATTTATCTTGCTTAGGGCTGAATCTATGAACTGGTTTATTATCAGTTCTAAAGAACTTTCAGCCCTTATCTTTCTGCATGCTACCTCCACCCAGTCTGCTCTCTGCTATTCTTCTTATACTCATTCTATTCTCTGAAAGCATATTCTCTCTTGAATTTTGTGTTTAGTTTCTCCTTGTGTTTTCACACGAACAGTATCTTTGCCACTATCTTATTAATTCTCAATTGGGATGTGTCATTTTTACTGTTAAACATTTCCACTGAATTTTTAATTTGCTTTATTGTATTTTATATCTATTGTCCTATTCTGTTTTCTTCATATTTGCTCTCATAAACTGTCTTTTGTCCTGCAGGTATTGTCAGCCTGCTTTTTATTTCTTTAAACTTAGTGAGCTTTGCCATTTTTTAATCTGGGTTAAGCATTTTCAGTATATGAAGTATAAGTAGGTATATTTCTCCTTTCTGTATTTTTTACTCCTTACTCATATTGCTTTGTTCTTTTGAGTGATGTGTTATTTTTAACTAGAATGCTAGACACATTCTTCAATGAGTTTTTATGTCATTAATTTTTTTTAAGTACATTTCATTATTTTTCAAAGGAGTTTATTTTGAAAAAACTACCTCACTGTTACCAGTCAGGGAAGCCTTATCCATATTCTTTTTTAAAATCCAATTCATACATTTCAGCCAATAAGGAAAAATAAGTAATACAGGGTGAAATATATTTTAAAGGATAATTTACCTTATTTCTTTTTGTTACATTTTTTAAACTTAGTAAATATGATTATTTTATAAAGTGTGCTGATCCCTTTAAAAGGAATTTGTTTAAAGCTATAATTAAATATGGACAAAGATATATAAACAATATTTTGTATTTCATTGATATTATTTGACAATTTTTTAAAAGAAAGAATCCAATATTGATGAAAACCATGTAATATGAAACATTATGTAGCAATTGATTTAGACATAAACCATTCTTAATGATGTATTCAGGAGACAATCTTTAGTTTTTAAATGTAGCATATAAAATTGTTTAAAGAGTATAATCTAAATTTCCCATGATACATGGAGAAGTTGTCTTTGAATGATGGAGAATGATGTCGCTTTCTACCCAAATTGGGGGAATATCCAAAGTTTCTACTAAGATTATATGCTACTTAAGAGAAAAAGAGGAATATCTGATAAAAGTAAAACCAAATGAAAAGTTCTGTGTGCTTAGTTCCTCTGGCTTCAAATAACAAGGGTTGCATTTTCTTTTTTTTTTTTTTCTTTTATTCGTCTAACAGTTCTAATCTATAAACTCTTCTTTTAGGGGATAGCAACAATACAAAAGAAAAGAGCACAAACAGCAATAACAACAGCAACAATTCAGAAAAAGAACAACACAGTGATGGAGGCCTATCTTCTTTTTGTCACCTGTCAGCACAAGACCACTTGTCTTTGGCTGCAGCTTAATCTTCCTGTAGTTTTCTTTCAAAACATAGTTTCCAATATCCTTCTTGCTTCCCTTGGCATCTCAGGAAATTTGTGTCGTATTGGCACACTTTGCACTTCAGCCTTCTCATTGTGAGCCTCCCATGAACAGGCTTCTTGTCTGTATCCCTCTTGGTTGAGTGTCCTTCCTTTCATCACCTGTGCAAACACTTTAAAGGATCAGAGCCCATATGAAGGTTTCCTGGGCCAGAGAGGTAGTAACTTTCTCATTTCAATTGTTGTCAGAATATCACTTTTTTAGTTTCCCATCCTTTAAATATGTATAGAATAACTGTTCATGGGTTAAAATGATCTTTTCTCCAAATGTATTAAAACAAGTGCTCTTCTAAAATAAAGTTCTAAATAAACTCCAAGTTCTTGTTTTCATATTTTCCCTGTTATGAAATCCAGGTTGGCACTTAGTATAAGATTCTTGTTATTTATACAAAGCTACTAGTTCTTCTCCATTGGTGAGAATTTGGTCTAGAAAAGAATGATTCTCATTGTTTTGCAGCCACCAAGTATAACGATGTCAGTAAGGCACATCAAAATGAGCCTTTCAACAGATGTCAGTATAAAGGAACAAGGCTGTCATCCTGAAACTTTCAGGACAATGTGCCTGAGATGGACAGAGTATATCCTTTTATGTGTGTTTTTTTGGGGAGGAAGATTATCTGAAATTCCAATATTATCATTGTTCTTCACCTTCATAAATGAAGACAGATTCCTCAAACTTCCCCTCCCCTTTCTACTTCCCATAGTGTTACAACAATTAAATATAAAATCATGGGCTTTTGTGTAAGACAGCTTAATTTAAAAATCATCTCTATATACTATCAATACCCCAGAGCTGGGACTATTTTCATTTCTCAAGAATATTTAAAAACCACTATATATCTATCTATATATGCAGCCAGCCAGGATTATGTACAAATATTGCCATTCACATGGTCTTTTCTCATTAATTTAATTGGCCTATAGTTATCTAGTCTCCCACAGGGAAACAAAATAGCGTGAAACACTTCACCATTTGTATTTGGAGAGGAGGGGAGAAATGCTTTATTTGAAATATTGCAACTTTTATTTGATGAAAGTTACTATTAACATATTTTCATAATCTTTTCAGCCTAGCAACAGCAGGAGTAAAAGGTGTGAGGACCATGTAATATTCATGAAATTAAGACGACTTGAGATGAAAGGGAGTTCCATTAGAGAGACCAAGTGTGACAATATGACACATATTTGCATATTTTACACTTTAAATCTTTTCAGCACATCCAAGTTGATATATGGATGTAAACATGCATTGCCAGTTTTTAGCATATTATAAGCCCTCAAGACTTTGCATGCATTTTAATGCGTTTCATTATTGCTGTAGATTTTAATTTCCAAACTGCACAGCTTTGATGGAAGGAAGCTGGAAGTTGAGGCATCTGGCCTCTGCCCCAGGCAAGCACAATATTTTCCTTGAATATTTTGGGCAGAAACCAGACTATTTATTTGAGGGGCAGTGGGAGGAAATAAAAAAAAAATATGTGCCGCCCAGAAGCATGTTTTGCTTGGCACACATACTAATTAAGTGTTAACTTAACCATCCTGGCAGGAAAGCTAAAACTTTCAACTGTAGATGTGCCAAACAAGACAAGTTGTGTGGAGCTTTTATAATCTCTTTTTCGCCCCTCTTAGCCAGTCTCAACTCCTACACTTTGAAAATGGAGATTATTGAAAGCAGTTTAAAAAAATGAGTTTGAAAGTGTGTTTGTTCTTTAAAACAACTGCAAATATTTTTTTGTTGTACATTTTGTTTTCTGGAATTCAAGTTCCTTTGCGAGTATAGGAAAAGTTCTTCACATAGATGTACAAGGACAGATTTGGTCAAAAGAACGTGGCACCTAAATAATTAGAGGGTTTTTGGTTTGTTTGTTTCACAAAGCTTTATATTTAAATAAAGAAGTGTGAACTTCTTTTGCAAATTATCACCTAAGAAAAGTTAACATAAGTTAAAGATAAGAAAAATAACTATTAGAAGTTGCCTTTTAGTCCATTGCCATGAGCTTTAATGAAGACAGATGACTTTTAAAGATGGTTTCTAATGATCATATCAAAATTGTTTTTATTGATATTGAACCATTATACTTCACCAATTAGCTTCTCTCAAGTGTTCAATAGCATTTTATTTTAATTTTCAATGCTACATTAAGCCATTGAGTTCAAGGGGTACCCTAGTTATGCATTTCCTCATAAAGGGTAAAAATACATGGCAATTATCAACTATGTAGGGATATACTTGGATATTCTGCACATACAAAATGTTTTTAAGAAACATACAAGCAATGGAGAAGAAACCAAAAGCTATATTGCTCCTCTAAAGGAGTTTTTAAATAAGTGAGAGAAAAGTAATGGTTAGGTTTTTTAAAACATATTTTACCATCCTAAGAACACAGATATTCATTTGCAAATGAAACAAATAAACAAGAAAAAAATAGTCCTTTGGTTTTCACTAGCCATTCTTTCTTTTCTAAGAATTTATATTTAACTGTAAAATAACCAGAATAACGATTCCAAGAACTACCTGTGCATAAGTACTATAGTTCAATCAGAAACATTTGAAGCTCTCATCTCATTTCCAAGTCAACATACAATTTAATAAAAATGTTCCCAGTACTCATAATAAAAGAGGGTAGAGATGGTTGATTCCATCATTCTCCTTAGTAAATAACATGGTGTTGTCTTACGACACATAGGTCCAACCACGCTGACTTATACATTGGAGGTTTCTAGTCACTGCTTTGATTCTCTTAATTGTGCCATTTTTCACGTCCCTGAAGTTGATCTTTCTTATGGGTAGAACCACAAGTCCATGGCCCTATTATAAGAGCCAATGTTGACAGAGATTCAAAGTTTATCAGTTAGGAATTGGGAAGTTATCAATTCCTAACATAGCAGTGGAACTTGGTAGCTGTGCTACCAAATATTTGCAATACCTAGTGGAATAAGAATGAACTTTAGATTCTGTAAAAGTATTCTATTGAAATATATGGTCTGTCCTGCTACTAAGTCACACTTAATTCCTATACCTCTCTTTGCTCTTTTATCCTGCCTAGTAAAACAAACAAACAAGCAAACAGGTTCTTAATCTGTTTCCTTACATGTCAGTCAACTTGAATTGCATGTTATTTCCCTATCTAGTTACTGTTAGATCTTTCCCAAAGGGGCTGAGTTCCTCTCATCATGGCCCCAGGCATTGGCTGGGAATCTGATATGAATGAATTGCTCTCCCACAACAAGATGGTATTCTGCCTAACTACAATAAACATTGCTGTCCTGGACTCTGCTCTGCACAATCATTGGACTTTTCTTATACTGGTGCATATGGACCTGTGGCTGAGCTTGATAATTCCTTTGGAAACTGACTTGGAGAAAACTAACATCTTTTTTCAGAGCCAATTTCTCTGTCAACTCTGTTTCCCTTGTTCTTCTGGGTCTCGGCTTTCTTGTCCTCACCACAGAATCTCCAGCTTTGCTGTGGTCTATCCCAGAGCATGCTTCTGTTAATTCACCTTGATGCAGCCCTATATGTAGTTCTGCTTTGAGGGCTAAACAGGCTCTCCACGTGTGTCTGCTGTCATCTGAATTATTGTGTGCTGTGTGAATCATATTTGTCATAAATGAATAGAGAACATTTGTTGATTTATCATCTTTGAATATTTGATCAAATGAGTTAACTCGCTTACTAATTCACAGAATATCAAGTTCTTCTGAATATCTCACAGTCCTTCAGGTGAATTAGACAGTGACACAAAAGGTAAAATTCCCCTCATTTGTGTTCTGCAGCTCTTTTGTGGTGTAACATCTTGTCTGCATGATTATTTATTTCTACTTTGATTCTTACATGACATTTAATCAGAAACCACAATAGAAAACTAATTTAACAAGGGTGCATAACTCATACTGAACCTTTTTATCTTAGAATGGAAACTGCGAACACAAAATAATAAAAAGAAGTACAGTATGTCATGAAAATAATAAGTACTTTCATTGAATGTTTACTATGAGTCAAGCACTTTACCTGAGCTATATTCCTTCTTCCTCACGACAGCCGTATGAGGTGGGTTCAATTATTCATATTCCCATTGTCAAAGGAGAAAACTGAGGTTCAGGGAGGTTTAATAACTTGACTGATATTGTACAGCTGGGATATAAAAGTACATTGATTTAGATTTATCCATCAGACCACAGGGCTTGTGAACTTACATTTTGAGGCATCCTGCCTGCCAATCACAGATTTGAGAAAAATTCCTGTCCAATTCAAGGATTGTAGAAAGAGGATCTCTTGCTGCTCTAGTATCTGAATTGGGAAAGAATAGAGTTTTACTGCCCTTCACACAAGCTTTCCTCCTTCTTTCCCTGACAAGCTCCAGATGATAGGTCAAATGTTTTAAATATTCCATTTTATTACCTCATTAAATATAAATATATTTCCTGTTGTCAAGGTTTTCCGTAGTCCTGTGTCCCCTCCCCTAACACCTAGGTCAATTTCCCAGTATTTCCAGCATTCACCTACTGCTTCTATCAGACAAGTGCTTTCCATTATCATGCTGACAGAATTTTCCTAATGCTTTCCTTCATATAGTTTCCCACAATGGAATGCTCTGTGTGGCTCTCTTGAACCCCAGCTAACATCAATCCTTTGCTGCTGGTTTATAGATAAAAGTTACCATTCTCTTACAGAACCTTATCTTTGCTTTCACTCGGTCCCACATTTTTTTTCACACAACTATTGATTATCAGCTATTTACATAATGCCAGGTACTGATCTATCCTCATATGGTAAGAAATGAATAAGTCAAACTGAGCCCACCTCTTATTGAACTATAGAGCTGAGGACAAAGACTAGAATACAAATTTACAATAAGTGATGATAGTTAAGACCGAGGGCAGAACACAATAGAAATACAACATATTGGTGCCATAACTTCCAAAGATGGAGATAAGTGAAATATGGTCAGAGTGGCATGGGGCTGGAGAGAAGCAGAAAGGAAGTCCGTGGGCCCATATTATACACCCTTCTGTTGAGTGGTTGGAAAAAAGTCCTGTGAGTCAATCTGGGACCAGAGAAGCAAGTACCTAAGCGATGAGGAGCCCAGTCTCCTTAAGAGCCAGGGTGAGCTATCATATGGTTTTAAAGAGAATCAATTAAACAGGCATGAGGAAGAAATGTGTGAAAGATCGAGGTTATCTGTGAAACTTAGGACATTGTAGTATTTGACATTTAGGTCACTTTGGCTCATTAGTGTGAATGCATTGGCAAAGGATGTGGCTGGAAGTCAGGTAAGTAGTTATCAAAATATTGTATTCCAGGTATGAGTAGATGGTGGCCTCAAATGGATGATGACATTATGGACCAAATAAGAGTAGACACATTCCAGAGATATTTAAGGGTACAAACCATAGGACCCAGCAAATTGATTGGACATAGGAGATCAGAAAAAGGGAAGAATCAAAGATTCCCCCCAAGTCTCTGACTCTGGGACCTAGGTAGATGGACACAGGAGGGGAACAAGTAAGGAAATGAAAACCATAAGTACAAGTAGCTATGTATTACACTTCAATAGTTATGATTATATATTATTCCTTATTGTCAAGTGTGCAGTTGAACCATGCCTTTTCCATCCAAGTAGACTGTAAACTCCTAAGTCTAGGAAATGCCTTGTTTTATTTCTCTGCATCTCCCAAGTAGCTCAGCATTAAGCTAAAAATCTAATAAGGGATCAATAAATGATTTCCTATAGTTGGCTTGATCATTGCTCAGGGGAAAGACATTGGGTTCTGATTCAGAGACATCATTATGGGATGTATTTTTCCCAATTATAAAATAACCATTAAACTTTGCATGTGCTTTACTTTCATATACCTGATCTCAGAATGGAATTTCTAAAATCCATTTTATAGAAGACATACACTTACACAGTGAAGGTGAATAAAAAAAATAAAATCTGTTTTCAGAAACTGGGAAGATGATGGTATATTAAAAGTATTCCTGTGAAATTGGGGGAGGTAGAAAAAAACAGCAAGGCTGGCCACGCTTCATTTTGTGTAGAAATTCTGTCAGGCATTGCCACTTTGGTCCCCTGGGATTGTACCTTTTCTCTCTCCATGACTACCTATCACTGATTGTAAAACTCCTCCACTAAAAGATCTTAAAGTTCACAAGTAAAGCAATGCAATTATTCTGAGTCATTCCTTCTTACCTTTTAACCTAATCTTCAGAGATGCCAGGACTGAGGAAGCACAGCTCCTGACCAAAATGAGCCTAATCTTGTCTCTGAAAATAGCACTTCCTTGCCAAGAAGAACTTTCTCCTTTTGAATGGCAGCTGTGAGGAGAAAAAGAAGCCAGGCTTCATTAATGGCCCTGGGCTTGGTGGGCACTAAGTCAGAGTGCCTTCTTTTCTACAGAGAATAGCACTGTCTATTTAGTGACAATTTTTCTTTCCTTCTCCTTTTTATCCTTATAATGGCTGTTGGCAGAAAGCTTTGAAATAGCTCATTGCTAATATCTAATTCAATAAGTTAAAGGAGTGAGATGGAGGGCAATGCAGATTCAGATTTAAATATAACTTTTTGGAACGCCTACTATGTGGCAGGCCCCAGGTAAGTGTCACCATGACAAACCTCTAAGTCAGACACTATGAACCTAGTTTAGTAGCATAAAGGGGCCTATTCAGTTATTGTAGGAAAATCCTCAAAGCTGGGTAATGTGAACCCAGATCTTCAGATTCCAAATGTATTGATCACTTCTTGATCTTTATTTTTTTCCAGGTTATTGAGGTATAATTGACATATAACATTGTATTAGTCCAAGGTGTCAATTTGTTGACAATAAGGGGTTAATGAACAAGAGGGGTCAAGAAAGTGGAGACAGGAAATACTGGCTCCACTTTTTTTTTTTTTCTCCCACAACCTTTAACATCTGTCGGCCAGCAAACGAGCTCACTTCCAACATTTCCCCCCAAATGAAGCTATTAAAAATAAACAGCATATTTTTCTACTCATAAAATTCCAGGAAACTCCATTCATTCATCTGGCCAGTGCTCAGGGAAAAATGGAAGGTACTGTGATGCTCCTGCTGATACTCATCCCTCTACCTGGGTTCTGCATCCCTTGCCTCCTGCCTTCTTGGCTGAACTCATGCTCTCTATCTTCCCCTCCCTCCCCTGTAACTCCTGGTTTTCTACAGGTCATGCCAATCAGCACTTATGTTTGCTCAAGTCTCTCCCAACTTGGGAAAAGAAAATAAACAACAAAACAGTCTCTTTTATCCTACATCTCAAAAGAGCTTCACCCTTTACTGCCACACCCCTTCATAGACAGCAAGCTACCTCGCTGGATTACAAAATTTAAATAAACAATTATGAACAAATATATTTTTGGCATATATTAAATGCACGGTACATTTGACCCGGTCTTTTTCACAGAGTTGTGATGCTTTGCATCTCAGTCCTCATCTGCATTGGATCTGCTTTCAGGATTCGGCATTATAAATCTTATTTTATTCTCTCTTGCCTCTCCTGTCTCTCATGATACCTGCCTAGATTGGTTTTCCTCTCCTTCTCTGCCTGCTCTTTCTCAGATTACTTTTATTAAATGTTAGATATCTTTGGTATTCTGACTTATGCCCTCTTCTTGACTCACTCTCTACCCTCTTCCTAGTTCCTGTCATCTATTGCTATGATTAACAATTTGACAATGATTCCGATTTTATTTTTTACCCCAGAATATTCAAATTCTAGGTATCTTTTTTGATAACTCAGAATCACTTCAAATTCAGCACTCTAATTTATAAAATCACTCAGGATAGAAAGAGGGTAAATTATTATTCCAGAAAAGAATAAATGTTGGCATATTCTAGATTAGTGGCAATAAGGATGAGGACAAGTGGGCAGATTCCAAAGATATTTAGCAGGTAGAAGCAAAAGGATTTGATGACTGATTATATGTAGGACTGGGGACAAAATCTAAAATCAGTAAAGTAGATCCGTTGCTTCAAATTTGAAGGAGAGGAAAAGGTAAACACAGTTATAGACAAAGCTAGAGAGGTAGGCATGAGTCAGGTAGTAAAGGTCCATATATATATATATA
>NW_020173293.1:93671-210099 GCF_003031525.2 Neophocaena asiaeorientalis asiaeorientalis
TATATATATATATATTTCTGGCTTTATCCTAGCTGCAATGGGGAGCTGCTGGAGAGTTTTAGACAAAGGAAAGATACAATCAGATATGTCTAACTGGGAGCTTACTCTGACTTCTTTGTGGGACTTACCGTATGGTGGGATAAACAAAAGAGACATATGAAAAAATAACTAGAATCACTAATGATTAAGTCATGCCAACATGATTAATGCAAGCAATAAAGGTGACTAAAGATAAGAGGTAGGAAATTCTTTTTGATTGCTAAGGAAGGCTTCACAGAGAAATAAAAATTGGATTTAAGACTTGGATGATGCATTAGATCTAAGTAGGGGAAAAAATAGACATTTTCAGGAAGACAGGATTGATGTGGATATGAGTTACACACAAAAGCTGAATCCCCACAGGAATTTTTTTGTAGGACATTGGACTGACCTGTCTGTCTGGTGCAAGTGATTCACATGGAGGAGAAACATGAGAAAAAGCAGAGATGATAGCACTTGTGAATGTCACTGAACTCACGAATGCCAAGACTTTTCCCTAGCTATTGGAAGACATTTCAGGGTCCTGAACTGGGAACTTAGATTAAAAACATTCTGTGCTTTAGGACAGTAAACATGGTGAAAGGAGAGCCTGTAGTTAGGCTAGAGGGATTAGAGACAGAAAAATAAGTCTTGAGGGTATTTACGTGGTCTGAGGCATGAGGTATTAAACAAAATTAGCTTCAAAGGAAATGGAATGAAATTGTTGGAAGAGTATCAAAGAAGATAAAACATTGAAACTTTCAGAACATGAGATAAATATTACACACAATCATCTAGTTATCTAATATCGCTTCAAGATGTAGGGGAAAATAAATTTGGCTCTGGTAGAATACAACTTGGTGTCTCTTTTTGAGGAGAGTTTGCATTCTGAAAAGGGACTTGGGGTGATTCCTATTTGCAATTTTTCTTCTTATCTTACATAAGAATCTTTATCTTAGTCCTAAAGTGTCTGAAAATTTAGGAGGAACTATTCAAAAATGACTCCAAAATTGGAAATACATCCATAATTCCTGATCAATATCTATTAAGAGTCATGTATAGGAAATGTTGCCAAGGAGGACAATAAATAACGGATAAACATTACAATTGTGATAGCAAGAAATGTGAAAGTGGGGAAAGAGTCAGGGGGAGACAATAAGAAAAGATTCTGCTTTAAGTATGTTATGTAAGTAGGATTTAATATCTTCCACTGAGCAAGCCACAGTTAATTTCAAGGCAGCAGGTAATTTGACTGCTGAACAACTTCTAGGAGTAGCTATTGCAGACAGTCAAGAGCTGTTTGGCAGCTACTACTAAAATGTTGTGCTGTTTGATATATGTCTTTAAAATAAATGTAGAGAGTGTTGGATCACAGGATGAGGAATAGAAACTCAGAGCTTAGATATTTCTCTTGAAGGAATAAGCCAAGAAATACTACATGTCACAGGGGCAAAGTCAAGAGAATGATAACATAACCTGGAGAAAGTCAAGAAGAAGTATGGGTGTCTGAACTCACAGTTTGGGGTACTAATCTAATAAATGTTAGGATAAAGAACAGATAGGCTATTTCTTGCATTTTCTTTAACATATTTGCCTGATTTTTGTTTATGTGTGTGTTAATAATGGTGATAGTAATGGATATTATACGTTTGAATACAGCATTATCCACAAGTCTCTAGTAAGGCTCAACAAATATTCAAAGGTTCAGAAAATTGCAGGCTATCCAGAGAATGTACAACTCTCCTCTGGGCTATGAAACTTTAATGAGAATTTATGGCGAAAACAATGATAGAGAAACCAAAGTTACAAAATTCTTGCTTCTTTATCGTAATTCAAACTCTTGCCATCATGTCACAGAACCTGGTGACAGAACTGAAAATGTAACCAGTAAAGAGTTTTCCTTTTTAAGGAACAAATTCCATTGTCCTCAAGCACTCTTAAAGTGAAAACAATCTTAAAAGAGGAAGAACATGAATTACTGAACACCTTGGGAATTTAAGTAGCCTTTTCCTGCCCTCTAAAGTAGGCCTGAGGAAGCACACAAATCTAAGAATTTTAACAAATAGTATAATAGAGGAAACAGCATAGAAAGAGAAAGTGACAAGACAGGGGAAGTGAACTTTATACTCTTATACAGGGCTAAGTCCAAAGTCCTTTGCTTTAAAATGTTTGGCTGAAAAGAATGTCCATCCAACTAATGGTGCTGGGACAACTGGATATCCACATGCCAAAAACAAAAACAAAAACAAAAACAAAAACCGAGACAAATACTTTATACTTCTTACAAAAGTTAACTCAAAAGTGAATCACAGACTTAAATGTAAAGTGTAAAGCTATAAAACTCCTAAAAGATAACATAGGAGATAATCTAAATAACTTGGGTATGGAAATGACTTTCTACATACATTGCCAAAGTCACAATCCATGAAAGAAAGAATCAATGAGCTGGACATCATTAAAATTAAAATTTTCTGTTCTGTGAATGACACTATCAAGAAAATGAGGAGACAAGCCACAGACTGGGAGAAAATATTTGCAAAAGACACATGTGACAAAGAATTTTTTAAACTCAATATTAAGAGACCAACCAACCAATTAAAAAACAAGCTAAAGACCTTAGCAGACATCTCACCAAAGAACATATACACATGGTCAACAGGCATATGAAAAGATACTCCAAGTCATATATCATCAGAGAAATGCAAATTAAATCAACAAGATATCATTGCACACCTATTAGCATGGCCAAAATCCAGAACACTGACAACACCAAATCCTGGTGAAGATGTGGAGCAACAAGACTCTCATCCATTGTTGGTTGGAATGCAAAATGGTTCAGGCACTTTGTCAGACAGCTTGGTATTTCTTTCAAGAGTAAACGTACTCTTGTCACATGATCCAGCAATCATACTCCTTGATATTTACCCAGAGGACTTCAAAACTTATGTTCACACAAAAACCTACACTTGGATGTTCATAAGAGCTTTTTTCATGATTGCCAAAACTTGGAAGCAACCAAAATGTCCTTCCTCAATAGGTAAATGATAAACAAACTGTGGTACAGCCACACAATTAACTATTATTTAGCACTAAAATCAAATGAGCTATCAAGCCATGAAATGACATGGAGGAACCTTAAGTGCATATTTGTAAGTGAAAGAAGCCAATCTGAAAAGGCTGTATGAGTCCAACTGTATGACATTCTGAAAAAGACAAAGCTATGGAGACAGTAAAAAAAAAAAAAAAAAACAGTGGTTGCAGGAGCCAACTACCATATGTGGAAAGTACTTCCTTCACACCCACACATGGGGTCTGGATAGTGACCTTCCCAAGAAAGGAGTTCTCAGAAAATAAAAATATCTCATATCTTTACATATCCTCCCCTACTTCTAATCATCTTTCTCCAGGGCCCAAAACACAGTTTTTGTTCCCTTTTTTCCATACAGATGTTAAACAAACTCCAGGCCAGGAAAGTCTTTCATATGACAATTCAGCTGTACTGAGAAGGAGTCAAGTAAACTACAGGCAGCAGATCGTGACGCTCCCCTCCAGACATGGACACCACCATCAGAACAGTGTAGGGTGAGTGGAACAAGTGGGCCATGGGATGGAAAGTTAGGAGGCCAACTTGAAGTTCCTGCTCTCTCCCTGACTCAAAAGATCATTCAAAACTTCTCTCTGTATCTGGGGAGTTTGCAAAATGGGGGTGGGGAGAGTTGGATTTGATGACTGCTTCTAGCTCTAACATTCTGTGATCTTTCTGTCTCTTTTTCAGGCTTTTTGAGCTAACCCCATTGATGTTTAGGCTTGTAGGGGGGTTGGGGATTAATCAGTATCCCTTTCATTCTGGAATCATCCAGCTAAGCTCAGAGAAAGGAAGCAAGCAGTTCCAATATGCTTGTGTAAATCTGTAACATAGATACCTATATGCTTGCAGACACAAATATTAGGTCTAAGTATGCATAGACTCATATAGGAAACAAAATGTCATAGCATTAGAGGTTTGATATGAATGGTCTTCAATCTTCTTTTTGTGCTGACAAAACTGTAACTTTTCCCCCTCAGAAAAATTATTTTGCATTCCTTTGTTTTGGTTTCTTTTTGTTGTTGTTGTTGTTTTTCTTTTTTGGTGTTAAAGTGTATTAATACTAATTATCAAAAACATATTGCATATAATTTCATATATATTATCCCATTTATTTTTCATAAGGCCTCCATAAGAAAAACAGTCTAAGGTATTATTTTCTATATTTAACAAAATAAGAAACTAAAATACAGATAGCATATGTGATTTAGCTGTATTCGTGCAACTAATAAAGGAAAGAACTGGAATTTGAATCTAGTCCTTTTTGATGTATGATTCCTTATATTTACTGATATATCAAGTTGCAGAAAACAGAACATTTAAGCAATTATATATTTAAAGTGCATCTTCTTTGTTTCCATAAACAAAAAATCACTTTGATATGATGGGAGGAAAAAAAAAATTTGCTTTCTTCTATTCAAAAGAAAAAAAAATGCCTTCATGTAATAAGGAAAGCCAGGATGCTAATTTGACCTGCAGATAAATTAAATATTTTGTTTGTTAAAGTCCAGTGAAGTGATAACTCTGTGGGCAATAAATGTATCATGAGCCTTCACAGAGCTCTGCTCTGCAGAGTATGCTGGGATTACCTGTGCAGCTTGCATCATGGCACTGGACATCTTCTATTCAAAAAGGAAAAGTGTGTACCATCCTTGGAGTTTAAACGATTTTTCCTATCCATTAAATCTCCTCCTCTTGAACATATATGTATTAGTTAGTGTTCTCCAGAGAAACAAACCAGTAGGAGATTATATATATATATATATATAATATGAAATATACACAATATATATGAATTAGCTAACTAACTTGTGCAATTATGGACACATGAATCCCACCATCTCCAGGGTGAGTTGATAGGTTGGAGACCCAGGAGAAGTGTTTGTGTAATACCAGCTCAAGTTTGAAGATCTGAGAAGCAGGAGAGCCAAAGGTGTAGTTCCAGTCTGAAAGTCATCAGGCTTGAAACCCAGGAACAACTAATGTTTCTGTTCAAGTTCAAAGACAAAAAAAGCTGATGTCTCAAATGAATCAGTCAAACAAGAAGAATTCTTTCTTACTCAGGGTAGAGTCAGAGTTTTTCCTCTATTAACATATTCAACTGATTGGATGAGGCCACCCACATAAGTGAGAGCAATCTGCTTTACTTGGTTTACTAATTTAAATGTTAATCTCATCCAAAAACACCCTCAAAAAATACCTAGAATAATCTTGACCAAATATCAGGACATCTCATGGCCTGGTCAAGTGGACACACATAATTAATCATCACAGCATACTTAGTGAAGGAAGCCTACTGTGGATTGCCTGAGCTATAACATGTCAGGAGGAAAATAGGTTAATGTTGAAGTTATTTTATTCTATCAGTAGAGAATCCTCTAGAAAATCTCATGAAATATAGCAAGCCTCCATACAGCTTTATTTCCCTTTTCCTTCTCATAACCACTATTATAAGCTGAAATTTTTAGAAGTTCACTTGTTCATTATAACAGAAGGAAAAAAACATGGTAACAGTGACTTAAAATAACTTTTGCCTATAGTAGCTTCAAAGGATCTTTTTCAAAAGCATATTTTAAAAGTCCTGGGGAAAAATGTTAGCTTTTCTAGTTCTTATATACAAAAAAGTAAAATTTGGGGTGGATGATTTTCAGAATATAGTTCTACTAATATTAAAATAAAGGAATCTATAGACTTGTAGGGCTCTCAGATGGGATTCGGAGGATGTGCAAAATCCCTAAAAATGTAAGCAGAAATTTTTGTGTAAGGGAATTAGTTTTAGGAAATACTTTATTACTTTAGTCATATTGTCTAAGGAGTGTTTGACCCCCTCAAAAAATGATATTTAAAAATTTCCATCCAATAATGAGTAATAGAGATAAGGCATAGGGTCCGAGCAGAGGAAAGTAAGGTGGTGAAGGTTACTCACAGATGGCACAATCTGAAGAGATTATCTAAAACAGGCTGACTTTCTAGGTCATCTTGGGCTCTGCTCATGCAGATTAGCAAGGTTTAGAGGGCCAAAAAAAAAAAATGGGACCCCTAACTCTTTATGGCCTGTGATTCCTTGGGAGAGAATTCATACTCCAGTTCTTGAAACCACAGCTTGCCCCCAGGCTCTTGCCCACACTACGCTCACCCTGCTCCCACAGGCAAACAAGAACATCCCTCAAAAACCTCTGAGAGCGTTAAGCAGAGTGTCAGAGAATTGGCTTAAAATGTGCTGCTCTGTTTCTTAATAGCTGGACCACGTAGGCAAGGAGTATATTCTGTAGGCCTCAGTTTCCTTGGCTAAAAAATGGAGATGACTTGAGTTATTTCTTCAGATGGTTGTTGTGGACAGAAATGAAATAGTTCATAAAAGGGATTTATTGCAGCAGTTAAAAAGAGTAGATTAGATGTCTTCATTAGCTTCCATTCCCTGCTGAACTCCCACTAAAATGACAATAAGGGAATCTTTTAAGAATGTACCAATCCACAAAAAGAGAAAAAGGAAAAGGAAACAACAATAACACTAGAAAGTTGATGGATACTAAAGAATTTATCAGACCCCCCAAAAGCTGAATTCAAAATTAACAGTGGATAAATTGAAGAAGCAATTCAATTTACATGAAGAACACTTGAAAACCTCCAGAATTGGTGGTGCTCTGGCAGAAAGTTTGAAAACCTCATGAATGAGTAGTATCTTTGGGAGGGGATTTATACTGGGCTTAACATAAGAAGAGTGGATAAAATGTGTTCAGAAATCACATCTCAACCTAAGCAGTTTTCTCTCCATGGAGCGGTGCCTATATGGGAGTGTGTTTTTGGATATTGCAATGACTAACGGGTGCTTTTGCATTTAGTGGGCTGGGATTAGCAATGATATATTTCTGCACTATATGTGACAATCCCATACAACAAAGAATTGTCCAGCCCTAAATATCAATAAATATCTCCCTTTGAGAAACACTAATTTAAATTCTTCTCAGATTCCTTCACCAAATTTGCATAGGAAAGTAATGACAACCTCTCACCCCCTATTAGAAGATTGAAATTTTATGCTCTGAAGAAGGTAAGCAGTGGTATCTAGACTGGACAATGTCAAGCACAGTTGTGGGAAGGTACACCATACTGCAGACCACAATGTTAGTGATTGTTAGAACTCCTAGCCTTCTTTTCCAACTTAACCACTGGATTTTCAGCCAATTTGCTGACCAGCCGGCAGAAGAACACAGGAGACTTTTCTGGAAATTATGATTAGCTCATGGGAAATTTTCTAAATGTGCTGACATAGATGATTGCTCAATATAACAGCTAAACTAGAATACACTGAGTGAACATTAGAGTTGATTCCCACCCAGTGAATTCAGAGGTTCCAGTAAGTATCTTAGTTTACCCTTATAAATGTAAGTAGACAGCAAATGATAACCAGGAGGGAAGCCAGAACGAATAAACAAATAAGAACAAATATTTGGGAAAAGAGACTATGCAGGAAAAATAAATTTCAAATAAAAAAAACATATATGAGCTTTAGGGAATAAAAATTATAATAGAAGAAATGAAAATATAATAAAAAGATTGAAAGATAAAGTTGAAAACAAAACCTCAGACAGAAGGTAGCAAAAGAATGAGATGAAAAATAATAAACAACATGAAAATTACAAGACCAGTAAAGGAGGTCCAATATTTTCATAATAGTGTTCAAAAAAGAATGCACATAGAAAACAAAGAAAGGAATACAATAAAAAATAAATCAAGAACAGTTCTGAGAACCAAGGAAACTGAGTTGCCGAGTTGAAAGGGCCCACAAAGGGCCCAAGAAAACAAATTAAGATACACATTTACAAGAACACAGAATCCTGAATTTCAGAAAAATGTGGGCAAGCAGATTATTTTTGTTTCCAGCGAGTAATAAGTTTGTATACTAAAGATTGAGAATGAAAATGGTATTGGATTTCTTAAAACAAAATAAAACAAAACAAAAATGAAAATTAAAAGACAATGGTGAAATGTTTTCAAAAGTCTGAGCTAAAATTATTTCAGACTTATGACACTATACCTAATCCCTATCAATCAAAAATAAAGGTAGAATAAGGACATTTTTGACCTGTGAGATAGCAAAACTTTTCAGTCCATGACGCTTTCTTATAAAGTAACAGCATAATATGCTTTACCAAAAACAAGAAAATAAACCAAAAAAGGAGATATCGCATAATGGTACATAGATTCTGACACAACAGAGAAGCAAAGGAAATCCCCTGGATGATGGTGAAGGGATTTTGAAAAGACAGCTGGACAGCAGTTCTAGAGGCCAGTCAACCAGACTGAAGCAAGTCAGAAGGTGCATGGAAATGCTGCTTCAAGAAGATGACACAGAGAGAATCCCTAAATGATCTTAATGTCTTGAAACAAAATTTCAACAAAATGAGGAAAGGATGGAATCAATTAGTGAAAATTAATTTTAAAAAGCTATAGTAAACACAAGAAAAATTAGAAAATTATTAACTTAAGAGCAAACAAAAAAGGTACTTAATATTTAAATTATTTAATATAGATTTAATCCAAATTATGACATTATTTTTAGATGATGGAGATACAGGAAGAGTGTGTGTGTGTGTGTGTGTGTGTGTGTGTGTGTGTGTGTGTGTGTGTGTGTGTATATATTTATTTAGTTAAGTATAATTGACTTACAATATTATATTTGTTTCAGGTTTACAGCATAGTGATTCAGTATTTTTACAGATTATACTCCATTAAAAGTTAATAATGACTATAATTCCCTGTGCTGTATAATATATTCTTATTGCTTATCTACTTTATAGATAGTAGTTTTTATGTCTTAATTTCCTACCCCTTCCCTCTCCCCACTGGTAACCACTATAGTTTTAGTTTCTATATCTGTGAATCTATTTCTGTTTTTCTATATATACTTGTTTTACTTATTAGATTTCACATACAAGTAATATCATACAGTATTTGTTTTTCTCTGACTTATTCCACTAAGTATAATATTCTCTAGGTCCATCCACGTTGCTGCAAATGGAAAAAAAAATCACTATTTTTTTATGACTAATATTCCATTGTATATATCTATATAGTACATCTTCCTTATCTATTCCTCTGTTGATGGACACTTGGGTTGCTTCTATGTCTTGGCTATTGTAACTAGTGCTCCTATGACCTTTAAAGTGCATGCATCTTTTCAAATTAGTGTTTTTGTTTTTCTTGTTTTTTTTGGTTTTGTTTTGTTTTCTTCTGGTTATATACCCAGGATTGGAATTGTTGTATCATATGGTAGTTCTATTTTTAGTTTTCCCACCAAAAGTGTACAGGGTTCCTTTTTCTCCACACCCTCTCCAGCATTTATAATTTGAAGACTCTCTGATGATAGAATTTCTGATTCTGACTACTGTGAGGTGATATCTCATTGTGGTTTTGATTTACATTTCTCTAATAATTAGTGATGTTGAGCATTTTTTCATGTGCTTATTGACCATCTATGTATATTCTTTGGAGAAATGTCTACTCAGGTCTTCTGCTCATTTCTTGATTAAGTTGTTTGTTTTTTAGATATTGAGTTGTATGACCTGTTCATGTATTTTGAATACTAACCTCTTGTTGGTCATATCATTTTCAAATATCTCTTCCATTCCATAGGCTGTCTTTTGTTTTGTCAATGGTTTCCTTTGCTGTGCAAAAGCTTTTAAGTTTAATTGGGTCCCATTTGATTATTCTTGCTTTTATTTCTTTTTCCCTAGAAGGCAGATCCAAAAAAAACATATTGCTACTATTTATGCCAAAGAAAATTCTGCCTATGTCCCCTTCTAGGAGTTTTATGATTTCAGGTCTTATATTTAGGTCTTTAATTCATTTTAAGTTTATTTTTTTATATGGTACAAGGAAGTGTTCTAATTTCATTCTTCTACGTGTCCAGTAAGAGTATACATATTTGAAGGCAAATGGAGTGAGAAAGATTGCTAAGATCTCATCTTCCTAAAGAATCACAAAGTAACCATATAAGAATATTACTTAGATATGTAGAATAAAATAACAAACAAATCTATTAAAAGACCAAAATGTGGTTATCTCTGGGTAATAAGAAATGTGGGCATGGAGAAGGGGTCAGAAAACTGCTTTTTTAATAATGAATTCTATAAAACTTTGTGCATGATTATTATGATTTAAAAAATAAAAACTAGAAGCATGTAAATCATTGATAAAAATACAATTTAAAAATTTAGTATAGTGCTTACACATTGTAAGTTCTCAATATTATTCCCATTGGTAGGAATAATTAAAGAATTGTTAGGATTTGTTCTCTTAAGCACTTTAAATCTTCCTTTTTGGTACTACTTATATTCTCCATTTTCTCAGTAAAGACTTTTGTTCCATTGCAAAGTGTATTCCAATATACCACTGTCTGAATTATCACAAAACTCTAGTCAGTCCAAGATTGAACTAATATGTTAGATAGCACTATACTTTATGTACAGTTAAAATGTTGAATTATTATTATTTTTGTGGTAAGAGAATAAGAAATGTGTTTAAGTAAATACTGAGCTAATACAAAGTGTGATCATAATGTAAATAAGATTCATCTTTTAATAATATCACCAAAGAAGAGTTAAGATATAAAAACATTTTTGTGCATCAAATATGAAATAATATATTTATCTTTTTTTAATCCTCACAACATTCTGTTTTAACCACCATAATTCCTATTTTAGCATAGAAATTATAAATAATATTATTAGATTATTTAATGATTTCTTTATACAGGACTATGTATTAATATTTCCTCTAAATTACATCATTTAAACCATTAAAAAAATAAACAGATTCTTACTTAGATGGCAAAATAATTTGTCCATGCTCAAATCTAATATAAGACGTAACCACTTTAAAAATTATTATTTGGACCCTATATCTTATGAACTTAGATCTATGTATATACTGCCTACACTGTAACTAAGTCTTCAATTCTATCTTCTGGGGAAAAAAAAAAATCAGTGTTCAGTGGACTCTGTTCTCTCAAACAAAAGTGTGGAAATGGTTTTAAAAACACATACAGTGATTCCAGTACAAGAGTTTGTAAACATAATTATAAGACTTTCATTAAATTTTTAAATGTTTGTAACTTTTTCGTCTTTTCTATCTTAGACATATTTTGCCTGTTTTTCCATAATGATTGTCATAAGGATCAAAATGGAAAATGGACTGCTGAGAAGATGGAATCCCACTGCACAGCCACGTTCCTTGTAGCCAGGTGAATGTTAACCTAATCAAAGTAATGAAATTAGACATGATGAGTTGAAATGTAATAGATAGATTGAATAAACTGATAAATCTTATTTTTTTGTGTGTAGTTCTGATCTTTCCCTTAATCTCCAGATGCATTAGGTAGTCAATGACCAAAGGTGACTGACATCAGCTAGGTTACTCTGTCTACTTGGCTTTGTAGCGACTTCTGAAATGGATGTTCTTTGACTGGCGTTAGCATGTATTACAAAGGTGTCCACACACTGTGACCACACATATGCCTCTTCCTCAGACTTACTTATCCTTGATCTTCTAATCTTTCCCCTTCCAATTCCATGGCTCCAAGCAGCCAAGTAATGTGTCACTGCTCATGTCTTTATGTATAAATTCTTACCTCAGGTCACCTGTCTTTCCACACATGGAATAGCCAGGTGCACTACACTAACCTCTGACTATTGATGGGAGGGTGGTTTCCATTCACCACTGTTTCTGTTGTGACCTCTGAGAGGGGATGCCTTGTAGTTACAGTCTGTTTTTGGTTTGTGCCCTTATACTGAGCCATGGCATGAGTTTATTTCCTATACTGTGAAATAAACTCAGCCTTTTTCTTCCCCAATTGGCTGGTCATATGGAGTTGGCCTCATACAATCATAGGTGTGGGCTGAGGAAGAGACACTAGTGGAAACACTGTGAGTGACACATGGGTCTGGGACATCTACTAATGCATCTTACTTGTGACCTCCACACCTGTTTATGACTCGCTTTAGACGTACTATTTCTATCTTAAAATTGATCAATATTGATAACACCAAATCTTAATAGTTCATGGTATTAGCTCTTAATGGGTATTTCTAGTCTCAACCCCACTCCATGACACATGGTCGTTTATCTCTTGCCTTATTTCAAGCCAGGAAATGTTTTCAAAAAGCCATATAAGTCTCTGTTACAGCCAGTATGGTCTTGCATAATGTAGTGGGCTACGTTGTGATTCTTCTATCAGGGTTTTCCATGTACTCCATACAGCATTTGTTTCTGAAGGAGGTACTGTTCATATAATAGCCTAGATGTGCTGCAGAGTTCCTTCCACCAAATTTAGCATCCTTTAATGTCATCTGATATACACATCAAAGGAATATTCCAAAGTGTAGAGAACGTAGTTTCTAGAACCCAAAGACACCTGTCTCCTTGTTAGTATGGGGCGGTGACAAGCGTAATGATGTTTTATGCTCCAGAATATTGAGCCCAAATATATCCAGAGAAAAATATGGTCCAAAAGGATACATGCACCCCAATGTTCACTGAAGCACGGTTTACAGTAGCCAAGACAAGGAAGCAACCTAAATGTCCATCGACAGAGGAATGGATAAAGAAGATGTGGTACACATATACAATGGAATATTACTTAGCCATTAAAAAGAATGAAATAATGCCATTTGCAGAAATATGGATGGATTAGAGATTGTCATACTGAGTGAAGTAAGTCAGACAGAGAAAGACAAATATTATATGATATTGCTTATATGTAGAATCTAAAAATAATGATACAAATGAACTTATTTACAAAACAGAAACAGACTCACAGACTTAGAGAACAAACTTATGGTTACCAGAGGGAAGGATGGGGGGGAGGGACTGTTAAGGAGATTGGGATTGACATGTGCACACTACTATATTTAAAATGGATAATCAACAAGGACCTACTGTAGAGCACAGGGAACTCTGCTCAATATTATGTAACAACCTAAATAGGAAAATAATTTGAAAAAGAATAGATACATGTATATGTATAACTGAATCACTTTGCTATACATCTGAAACTAACATAACATTGTTAATCAACTATACTCCAATATTTTAAAAAAAGTTAAAAAATAAGAATATCGAGCCAGAAAGAATTTACTGATGTGATAAGTCTCTGAATCTTATGAAGTCCTTGTTAAGAACTGTAAAGGATTTGAGATTTTATCCAACTTGCAAGCTAAAATTGTTATCTTGTAACGGTTTTGTGGATGCTAGATGAAGACACAAAACCCCTGAATCAGAGATAAAGGATTGTGTTACCAACAACCTAGCAACCACTGTGAGCAACATGTTTGCATCAGTTTTCTTTGCCACCAAAACCTATTGGGGTGATATGAAGGGACCCAGGTGAATGCTGTGTGCACAGCAGGTTTGCATCATGACTGAGGGACCCTGAGCTCAATGAACTGAATTCTTTTAAAATGAGTAGTAACCCTGCCTGACTTGTACTCCAGAGAGGATTTTGTCTTTACTATCCTGGACAGAAGACAGACATACATTTTGCTCTGGAGAGACACTACATTTTCCAAATGTTCTTGAAAAGATAGTCCAAAAAAATGTAGTCAGTGCCTCTGCTTGTTAACATGCAGAAATGCTAGAGACCCATGGAGAATTGTCTCCTCAAAGGCCTTCATTGCACTTGCCAGTTCTTGTTCATCTGGTCTGATCTCCTTGGGGAAAGACTGAAAGCATCTTTACCATATATGTTTCCCATGGTGTTGTAGGGTTGCTTTCCCCAAAGATCCAGTTTCTCTTTCAGTTAATGGATTACAGTAAAAAAAAAAAAAAGGGGGGGGTGGTGAAGTCTGAAATTTTAGTAAGGGAATCATGATTTTCTATTGAGGCAGAAGCCATTACCTTCCTGATTATCCATACTTGATTTTCTTTCTTTATGTACCTTAAGCAATATTTTTTTGGCAGCTTATCTTGCCCATATGTATGTCTTGCTCTATGAACCATCTCCATAGTTTTCTACAGATGTGGATTTCCTGGTTGTCACTATGACTTGGTTGCTTATTATAAAAATTTCACCCACTTTTCTTCTGTCTGTTGAATACTGACTGACATCTGACATCTACTATATGGGGATCCTATTAACTCCATTGTTCAATGAGCCCAGTTATGTAATAGCATCTCCAGTCATCCATGATCTACAAGAGGGCAGCCACCACTGAGCTTCTTCATGATGCTGGGGTCCCTTTCACCAGTATACTCTTATTGTTTTGACACAAAGAGGATTTCTCTCTGGGTGTTCCTGCAGAAGATGGCCATCTTATAGCCTTTTTAGCTTTATGTAGAATATTCAATCTCTGAGCCTACTGATTTCTTCTTCACTCACCTGCCACAGTAGATTTGTCATTCCTATATCATTTTCTATGAGCATTTTCCTCCAAGTTTCCAAAGGCCATCCTAGCAGTGAGTTAGTACCGTATTCCATGATCCTTTCCAGGGTGTGAAATCCTACATTATGAAAGAGTGCTCCTGTGTCAATAAATTCTCACTTATCTAACATTATGCTCTCTCCCCAAGAATCATCATCCTCAGGATCTGTCCCATACACACTTTTTTGACTCCTGCCTATATATGGAGTTATGTCTTTCAACTCCTTCAAGGTAAGATCCCTTTTCTCTCCTAGCAGTCTCAACATTTCTCTGAATAGGTTATGTTGTGGTTTAATTTTTTTTTTTTTTTTTGGTCTATTGGTCAGGAAAATAAATGAAGTAAGAGCTTATCTCTCAATGCAGAAGACTGAAACATCTTCAGGTATGGGAGGAGTGCTAGCCTTTAACACAGAAGAGTGGGCAACTTTTAAAGTCCAGAAAATTTAGAGGAATCAGAGGATTTGATTTTGAGTGCATCAATTCAAACCTCTCAATCCACTTCTCATGGACACACTACTTTTACTTTTCCACTAAGGTTGAAAATTCAGTTTTTCTATGCTTATAATTAAGTCTTAGGCCCAATTCTCAGTCTTTCTACTACTTATAACAACTATGCTGTCTAAGATTTATGCTTAGCCTTTGTTGATGGGGATCACCCTTAGCCTTTCTTTGTCTTTCTCTCCACAGCATCAACCATTAAATCCCATAGCTCTTATAATTATAATTTCCCTATAATTTTCAAACACTGCTAATTCATTATTTCTATCAATATACCATTTCAGTTCAATACCTATAGAAGTTTAAACAATTGCTGTACTACCAAACCAGAAGCCACCAGTGCTTCTATAACTACTGCAGGTGATGGAGTTCTTATTGCCAGATTACCTAGAACTCCAAAATCTTAATTTTACAAAGGTCTTCTTTTTAGGTCATTTGTGATATCAATTGTCATAGGCTGGCTTTCAAGAAACAGACTCTGAGATAAATATTTGCCTATAAAGATTATTGGAAACTGTTCTCAGGATCAGTACTCATGTGTGAGTGAAGGAGAAGGATTTGACAAAAGTTGGCATATTAATTATTAGAAAATGCCTTGACTGAGTCTGTGGAGAACTGTGGGACATGGAATTCTTCTACACAGTTGTTCAGATGTGGAGCAAATGAGGTAGATTTTTGACCAGTCATTGGTCAAATGATTGGAAGGGGGCAAGACCTTGGGTGAGTTAGTCTCTTCAGAAGAGCCAATCCATGGAGTGAGGCTAAACTAAAAACTTCTGCCAATCATCGACTGCCCCAGCATTGATGGGAGTGAATACTTTGTTTGTAAAGGGTAAAATCTGGGCAACACAGCACAATATCCACAATGGCATTACTTAATCATATTCTGTAACCTAAAAGAAAAATAAATATTACAGAATTAAATTAATGGATGACTTCCCATGTTCCTAAAAAACTCTACATGTCCACTTCATGCTCTGGATTCTATACCCTCTTGCTATCAAGAGAACTTTGCTCCTTAGTGGTTCTTCCTATTCCAGCATCACCACTTTATCACTAATCTTTATCCCTAATGACTGTATTATTCCAATGAGCATGCAAACATATTCTGGTATCTTCTACCTGCTGGCAATAATGAAAGAAAGAAAAAAAGAGAGAGAGAGGGAGATAGAGGGAAGAACAAAGAGAGAGAAATAAAAATTTTACAAATCAAAAATTTTCATACATCCCTTCCAGACATTTTCACATTTCTCTGTTAAATTCTTGAATTTCTAAAATCTTATTTTCCTCCTCCTCCTCCCTTATCTTACTCCTTTTTCACTCAATGTACTCTGAAGAACTGATGCCCCTTCACGACATTGAAACTGCCCCCAAGCAAGTGTCTAACAACTAACGTAGTGCTCATATCAGTGGCTATTTGTCTTTATTTATTTTAATTAGCCTTTTATTTAAAATAGTTAACCACTCCCTTCTTCTTGAAATTCTTTTTTCTCTCCAATCAGTGACAATATATTATCCTGGTTTTCCTTATATCTCAATGACTAATTTTTTTGAATCTACTTTCCTGGATAATCTTCTTGAGATGGATCACTAAATGTTGGAATTTCCCAGGGTTTAGTCTTAACAACCTTCTATTTGATATACACATTTTTTTTTTTTAGAAATATCATCTAATTATCTGGCTTTAAATACCCTCTACATACGTTTCACACACAAAAACTGTTCTTTTATCTACTTGGAATCTCTACATAGGTGTCTATTAAGCACCTCAGACACAGGACTAAAGCAAAACTGTTTTAAGCCATATAATTGTTCCTTTTAAAAGAAATGTCTTAAGTTGATTATGCCAAAACCTAAATGTCACCCTTTATTCTAATCTTTCTTTCACTCCTCATATTGAACTCATTTCCAAGCCCAATTAATTTTTCCTTCAAATCAAAACTAATATCTCCACATTTTTACCTGTTTTCTCTATGATCATCTTAGTTCCAGCCATCACCATCTCTTGGACTATTTCAATGAATTTTTCATCAGACATTTATCCTCATCTTTTACTCTCTTTGTAAATTACTATGCACAGAAAAGACAAATCATTTTGTAATTATAAAGCATGTAATACTTTTTATCTGCTTAAAATCTTCCAATAGTATCTTCTTGCAATTAGAATAAAATATAAGCTCATACCTTGTAGCACACAGGTCTATATTATCAGTTTATGCTTATCTTTTCTATATTATTTTATGTCTCATTCTTCCTTATTGACTTCTTTTCATTCAGAGCCACACTGGTCTGCAGTCAGTGCTTAGATCATGCAGGGCCACTGCACTGGCTGTGTCATCGTTTTGGATGACCTCTCAGTTTTGACCACTACTGGCTCTATCTTATACATAATTTAGTTTCTGTTTAACCACCCAACAGAGAGAAGCTATCACAGTACTCTCTACTAAATTATGCTTTTTATTTAAGGCATTGCACTCATTAACAACTGTTTTTTTTTCTTTATTCTGTTTTTCTTTCTATAAAATATAAGTTTAGTTAGCTGTTACCTTACCTGATCTACTTGCTGTTTCATCTTTACTGCTTTAGAACATCATGCACATAATAAATACTCAATATTTCTTGCAGGAAAGAATAGAGAGAGGAAGGAATGGAGGCCTGGCAGGAAAAAGAAACAATAGGAAAAATATAGTTTATTCACTAAATTTTGTCTGCTGATATTAGTTGCAGTAGAAGGCTAATGTAAGGTACACAGCTTTGCAGATATTGAAGTATACTGGATTTTACTGCCTTATGTTTTTCCTCTGGAATTACTGTAAAGATAAGCAAAGAGGGACTATTTCTGGCAATGAGCACATTATTATATTATGTATATAAATGTTACTATGCTGAATGAAAGCATTGGATGTAGCATTGCATTTAAAATACTTTTTTAAGATAAAATATCTACATTGAATATGATTTCTTAAGTGTCATATTTCTCAGATAAGAGATGATATTATTATTTTTTTCTTTCTACTATTATACTACCTGGTAAGTATGCTTAACAAATATTTGTTTAAAATGTAAATGACTATATAAACTTAAACAACTTATCCAAAGTTCACTCAAATTTTTTGAGAAACTCTACATAAGTTTGATAATTTTTCTGCCAAATTGATAAAATGTTTCTCTTCCAGGATAGTACAGTGAATTTTTATAGACTGAACGTCATGTGTGTAAGAACTATAAAGTTTGGACACACACACATACACACAATCCCTGGGATATAACAGTTTTTGGAAGTGAGTTAAACTTCAGAAGAAGGAATGAGCACCAGGTATTTTCTGTTAATACAGCTTCAGCAATAAGGAAGACTGATTTTGCAGAAAGGCAACATAACTAAATTTTCTTTTAAAGTCTTGACAGCTTTGTGTTGACAAAAACCAAATGGGGAAATCCAGGGCAACAGCAACCTCAAGAATATGGGGAAGAAATACTAAGAAGAAGGAGTTAGAGAAGGGTAACTCAAAAGTCTCTGTATAAACTTTAGCCAAATCTCTAGCTGAATCTTGAACCACACATGCAGGGACAAACTAAAATCATCTTTCAGCTGAGACTAAAATAACTGAACTGCAATTTGTGTAGTCACAAACTGCAAACAAGACAGAAAATGCAGTTTGAAACTAATCAAGTTAATTGCCTTCTAAAATAAAACTGAAAACATCCACACCCATTAGAGGAATGTAACAGAATCTGTGTTTTCAGAAGCATAATATTTACAATGTCCAGGATACAATCCCAAATTAATCAACATATGTAGATAGAGAAAAAGGAAAATGTGACCCATTTCAGGTAAAAAGGCAATCAACAGAAGTCAACCCTTAGATAATATAGATATTGGAAATATCAAACCAGTACTTTATAGGAGCTATCATAATTATACACAGTGAAGTATTAAAAAAAATGCTTGTAATGAATGAAAAAGTAGAAAACCACAAGACAGAAAAAAAAATACACATTAGAAAAGGAAAAATTTAGAACTTCAAAGTATAATATATGAAATCAAAATTGAAATTGAGTGGATGGGCTTAATTGTGAAATGAATATGACACAGCAAAGAAGAGCAAGCTAGAAGATAGACTAGTAGAAATTATCTGATATAAAAATGTGAGAAAAAACATTGAACAAAATTTTAGAGTTCAAGACACTGTAGAAAAATATTAAAACCTGTGTACATGGCTCTGGAAGAAGAAGAGAAATAAAAAAAAAGAAGAAAACTAGTCACACAAATAATGCCCCCAAAATTCTAAACTTGGGGGGAAAATAGAAATTTTCAGATGCTTGAAAGTTATATAAACCCAAGAATAATAAATATGAAGAAGATCATACTTAGGCTTATAGTAAAACTGAGAGAAATTAAAAACAAAAAAGAAAAGAAAATCTTAAAAGTAACTAGAGACAAACAACATATTACATACAATTAAACATCAACTCAAATGACTAAAGATTCTATAAAGGTTATGGGAACAAGAATAGAAGGAGACAGAATATTGAAAGTGCTAGAAGAAAAGAAAATGTAAATAAAAAAGTTGCCAACCCAGAATTTTATGTCTATGGAAAATATCACTCAAGAGCAAAGGTGAAATAAAATGATTTCAGAAAAAGCAAAACTCAGAGGATTCATTTCGAATAGACCAGCCCTACAAGAAATGCTGTCAGAAAATCTTTAGGCTGAATGAGAAATAATATGTGAGGAAAACTAAAATATCCAGAAAGAATGAAAACATAGTTAAATAACTGAGTCAATATATTTTTAAAACAATTTTTCTCTTTATTTAAAATTCAAAAGACTGTATATGTGGATTTTATAGTGAATATAGATATAACACATATGACAACTATAGCAAAATGATGGTGGATGGAGCTAAATTGTTACAATGTTGTTTCAATAAGTCAGTTAAAGTGGTACAATATTAATAGTCAGAATATGAAAAGTTAAAGATGCATACTGTAGCATCTAAAGCAACCATTAAAAGTACTGTAAAGAGTTATATCTTTAAAAGCCATAGCTAAATTAAATTATAATTCTGAAAAATATCTATTTCAAGGGAAAGCAAGAAAGGGGTTGCGTATGAACAACAACAAGAGAAAAAGCAGGGGACAATAGGAAAATTAATAATAAAACTGTAGACCAAAATTCAGCCCATACTAGTGATTGCATTGCATATGCCATGCAACAGTAAACCTGAGAAGGTTGAAATGTCTATATTAATGTAAAACAATATAGACTTTAAAGCAAATAATATTATGAGATAAAGAGGGACACTTCATAATGATAAAGGGTCAATTTATCAGGAAGACATAACAATCATAAATGTGTGTGCACTAACTAACATTGCTTCAAAATACATGAAACAAAAATGGACAAAATTAAAAGAAAAACAGGCAATTCAGTAATTATAGTAGAATATTTAACACGTTTATTTAAGTAATTAATAGAAAAATCAGACAAAAATAATCAGTAATACAATATGATCTGAACAATATGAAACACCCTGACCTAATTTATATTTATGGAACAGTACACCCAACAACTGCAATATATGCATTCTTTTCAAATGTACATAGTATGTTTACTGAGATTAAAGATACGTCCATAAGCTGGGCAATTACATGTTCCTTTAAGAAAATGGAAAATATCATGAAATATTGGAATGGATGAAGATTAACAAAATAAAGAATTGGACAAATAAGTTACAACATGGATGGAAAACAAGATAAAAGAGCTTGGAAGTGAAAAGTGAATGAAAAGAAAGACAAAAGTGAATGAAAAGAAAAGTGAATAAAAATTAATTCATATATGTCAGTCTTTGGGCTATTTCTCCACCTTGAAAGAAGACCCATATATTAAGTACAACAAATAAACAAAATACCTGGCCAGGACAGTGGATATGTTTTTCTTATGATTATTGACTTGCTTAAGGACTTATTTTTTTTTTAATATATAGTGTAGCTCCCATTTAGGGGATATATTTTATTCATCTAAACTGGTCACTACTTTTTCCTTGTGTTTTTCTCTACACACAGCACTGTGGGTCTCAAGAGGTATTTGAGATTTATTGGCCAAGTAGACATATATCTCAGCATCCTTCAAAGACTAGAACATAAAGAACACCTGCATAGTTCATAACATACTGACATTACTTCTCTGAATCTATTTTTTTCTCTCTAAGTCATTCCTTCTATCTAGTTTTCCCCTTGTGTGGAAATCATAACAGAGGAACAAATATAAAATATGTCAGCCAGGAGGACAACTTAAAAAAATGTTTTTTTAATGAGAAGGCAATCAGAAAGTGATTGTGAAGTCTGTACATAATCTTAATTAGAGTGTTTGTAACCATAACATCATAGCATGACTGATGAGGAGGGCTTTAATCTCGATAGCAACAAGCAGTTCTAAAGATTTCAGAATTCTGCTGCTGAGCAAGGCATTTATAGGTACTCTGGGAAAATGCAGGTGTAACTGTGCCTCATTTTTTTCATCAGCTCCATAGATAATAACAAACTACTTATGTCTGATCAAGACACATTACATATGTTTATCATACTAAATGGATGGACATTCCATTTGTGATAAATAAAGGTATCAGCTAATTATTAGACTAGTTTTTTTTCAATTGGAGATAGATAGGTGATAGGTAGATAGATAATTATAAATCAAAAGACAATTAATAAACATGTCTAATGAGAGGCTTATTGTCTCAATTCTTTCTCACAAGGCTTTTACCAAGCACTTACCCAAGGAGATATTCCAGAGGAACTCCTGGGTTTGGTTGCTTAAGGTATATGTATGTGATTTTCTGTGTAATTAAGGGGCTGAACAATATATACATTAATTTTGATTGCATACTTTTCCAACAGAGGTTTTTAATCAACTTCTCAAAAGATTCTGTTGTAAAATCCTGATATGTATAGTAGCCTCCGTGCAAACTCAGATTCTAAGCCCCATACTTGTGTGTGCTACCATGTATGTGTGCCTCCTTGTATCAGTTATCATTTGCTGCCTTAAAAATTATCCCCAAACTAAGTGACTTAAATAACAGCCATTTTATTTTATCAAAATTCTGTGCATCAACAATTTGGTCTGGGTTCATCTGGGGTTTTCTTTTGTTGGTATTTCCTGGGATCACTTATGTGGCTGCAGTATACTGTCAGCTCAATTACAGGATGGCAGGCTTAGGAAGACTCAGTTCTACATGGTTTCATCCTCCAGAAAGCTGGCCCAAGCTTCTTCACAGGACAGCACCAGGGTTCAAGAGGAAGAGAGAGAAGCTACAAGGTTTTGGTGGCCTGAGCTTGGGAATCATACAACATTACTTTCACTGATTTTATTTGTCTAAACAAGTCACAAAGCCATCCCAGACATAAAGGGTGGAGGAATATACATCAACTCTGGAAAAGAGAAGTTGCTCATACATAAATGAAAAATTTGAATTCATCCTTGCAATTTACTGAACACAGAAATTCTCATTTTCCATAACCATGGCCCCCCTGGCATAGTCACAGAAAAATTTCTCTCAAGTTCTCATAAAACTCGATATGAGAGAAAATTCTGCCAGCAGGAAAACAAACAGAGACTAAAAACAAAACAAAATATTCCTTAATATACCAGCTAGACTACTCAAATTTAACACTTATATGATACAAGCTTTAATTAAATTCTATTTATTTGACCAGTAGTGATCAAATGTATTGGAGGCTCAAATTCCCATCTTCAACCTAAGCATTTACATTTCACAGAGTCAAGCTCTAGACCTGTATATTTGTCCTGTAAGAAGACATATTCCTGGCAAAAGACCTTCCAAGTGACAATTGATTTAAATGTCTTTTCCGCTTGGTTCTGCCTGGATGCTCCTCTTTCATTGTACCATTTACTGCTTTCCACTGAGTTTACTCCCTATCTCACACTGATCTCTGCCTCCTAACAACTAATGAGACAACTTGTTTAAACGTTGGTATATTTATTGCAAAGAATTTTCAAATGTTTGTTCAACAATTTTTCAAAGATCATTCTTTGAAGCAAAAATAACCCATTGATCATATTTAATAGTACAACAACATATTTTTATTAATCAATTGTGGGTATTCTCAGTGCTCCACCTGGATCTCCTTAGATCTCTTTTTGAATTTTTGTTTGACTTTGCTTCTAGTGGCTTGCACCTCTGATTCTTCTCAGAAGACTGTCCTCTAGAAAAAGGAGTTTTCCTGTTCTCACAAAGAGTAAGGAATGCCTGGGAGTTTAAATCTTTGGGGCAAAACTTAGCAAATAACTCAATGGCATGAAAGCTCAGCTTCCTTACCTGTACAGGCAACAACTCTCAGGTGGACCTTACACACCCCAACCTCTATGTGGATCAGGCTGAATCATATTCTGTAGGACTTTGCCTAAAACCATACTCTTGTTTGGCTTCCTTTCCTTTTCTGCTTGGTATCCTTCACTCTCTCATGTATTTCTCCTTGGAAGACATTTCTGAAAAGTTCACTTTGCACTTATCTCAGGTTCCTGAGTAATATGACCTAAGACAATGAACCAAATATCCAAATAATTTTTTGAACTTAGAAAAGTTTATTCTTCTCAGCTTCATCATCTGTCATTTTACCAGCTATACTAGCCTGATAATGCCTTCTTTTACCTCTTTACATCCTTTCCCTACTGGTATATTAAGTTGAATTTTATGACCTGCACAAGCTTGTACAGCAAAATGAAAGCTATTTTTTTAAAAAAATGGCATTAAAGAGCCTTTACTTAATATCAAAAATACTTGAGGACTATTTCCACTATAGCACAGAGATTTTGTTATACCACATAAAATATCCACTGAATTGTGTGTTATATCAGCACACAAAAAGTAAAGTAAATGATTGAGATAACCATTGGGATTATTTTAGATACATGAAAAAATTCTTCAACCTAAGATATTTGATTCAAACTCAGAATTTCCATAATTTTGCCCTTCCTAGGTCTCCATAGAAAATCCAACCAATGTTCTTACAGAACTGAATTGATTTCCCTTTTACACGTTCATTTCATAAACATCTGGTGCTTATTATGTGCAAGATACAGTTGGCCAAAATAGGCTCTATCAGTACTTAGGCAGACCAGTAATAGAAATCTAGAATATTTCTGGACTACTGCTGATAGGCTGTCAAACATAATTAGATACATTACTAACAGATGTTCCTAGCTCACGATTAATTCCATCAGTTTCTTGGCTGATCATTCATATAAAAGCATTGATTGAGTGCCTACTTAATGTTGAGTATTATGAAAGCATTGCAAATTTTGGGTAGAAAAAGGCATTCCTAGCTTTCATGCTAAAATAAGCAATTAATTTAACTGAGAAATTAATAATATATAAACAATGATAAACAATCCAAATGAGGGTTCTGCAAAGCCCTTACATTCTTTTTTTTTTTTTTGGAGTTGAGTGTTTTATGTTCCATTAAATAGAATTCAATATAGAACAATCTGATCCTGATACAGTGCATGAGAATCCTACAAAGTGAATTCTCCTTACAGCTGAGCTCTAAAGAGCTGTGTGACCTGAGGTAAAGTCACTTTCCTTCTGGCATTCAGTTTTCTCATCTGCAAAATGTAGAGTTTAAAGATGATCTTCTTTGACCTTCATACACTATGGGATGATTTTATGTAGCAGTTATTCCAATACTCCTAAAACATGAGTCCATTTAAAGTAAATTTTTTAAGATGTTATTTATTTTTTTAACATCTTTATTGGGGTATAATTGCTTTACAATGGTGTGTTAGTTTCTGCTTTATAACAAAGTGAATCAGTTATACATATACATATGTTTCCATATCTCTTCCCTCTTGCGTCTCCCTCCCTCCTGCCCTCCCTATCCCACCCCTCCAGGTGGTCACAAAGCACCTAGCTGATCTCCCTGTGCTATGCTGCTGCTTCCCACTAGTTATCTACCTTACATTTGGTAGTGTGTATATGTCCATGCCTCTCTCTCACTTTGTCACAACTCACCCTTCCCCCTCCCAGCCCTTACATTCTTTGTTACTGATGATAAGTGTCAGAGTTCAGAATAGAGGAAATGCATTGAGGACCAAATTAGGGAAGTCTTACTGAGAATTAGAAAAGTGTTCTGAGGGTCTCCAGGAAAACCCTCAGGCTTAAAAAGCTGTTATATACATTATTATGATTTATTACAGTGACACAGGTGAAATCAGAGAAGGAAAAGCACATGGGCAAAATCCAGGAGAACCAAGATATAATGTTCCAGGTGTCCCCTGCCAGTGGGAGTGCACTTAGTTTTCCCAGCAAAAATGTGACAACACATGTGAAGTGTTGCCAGTCAGCGACATTAATCCATGCCCTGATGTCCAGAGATTTCACTGGAGGTTTTTTCTATAGGCATACATCTCCCAGGTGTCTACTCTCAGGGGCTCAGACTTCATTCCCCACTTCCAGAGGAAAAACAAGCATTTACCAGATATCACATTGTCAGAATCAACTTATATGATTAAAGTGTTCTGCGTGGCCCAAGTCTCAAGCATACAGACACAATCTTATTATCAGGCACAATATTCCACAGGCTCAGAGATTATCTCCCAGTATTTGGCCAAGGGTCAGTCCTGAAAACAGGCTTTTCTCTGGAATGTCCAGGGTATGGAGCAATGTAGGTCTTCTGAGTTAACCCTTTCCAGCTAAAGTATTTGGAAAGAAAAGCTCACAAATCAAAGAGCACTTTCAATTTAAAACATTTATTTCAATGTCCAAGTCACTACATATTACACTTTCAAGTGCATATTCATCAACACTCTCCATTTCCTGGAAAAGAAAAATTTAACCTTATTGCAGAAATCAGTTATGGGGGTAGATAGCTGTGTGTTTGGAGTGGGAAGCAAGGTTGGGAAATCAGCTGATGTTTTTCTTATTTGCATGTGATAAAACTTTTGTTGAATTTGAGCTGTTTTATGATATCACTTATATCCTACTTACTGTATCTCATCAAATCTTGTTTTCACTATTTAGTGCTTTTTGGAGGATGGAACATTGTGTTTAGCAAGTTGACATATTGTCAGGGATGAAAATCCAAATTGTGGGGTACATGCAACAAGCTCATTTGGCTTTGAAATGTGTCACTCTAAGCTGAATTCTAAGCTTGTCTTTATTTTCTGGTCTTTAAAAGTACACCACAAATGCTATTTGACAAAGAAAAGATAGTCTATTCAGTAAAGAGAAATAAGAGTAAGAAAGTCCTGGCGTCATTAAGGAATGTACACATTTTATAACCATTTTATAACTCCAAACACAGGAAATTGATTCTTAATTAATTAATAAGACTCTAAGAAGAAGAAAAAATTAAATATAGCAATTTTAATGGTACTATTTAGGTTAGTGTAACTCAGTAAATGAAGAATCAATAAATGAAAATATGTCAAGCATCTGGTATGCCTTTCATTTGATACCTGAGAAGCAAATGGTAGTGTAAGTTGGCAGCATTTTTAAGGAAGTAATACATCTTCCATATGAGATAGTAACCACACCCATTAATTGAGAAAATTAGAATGGTATAAGATTATAAGAGATGTCATTTATTAAATTTATTTTCATTGTATTAGTCGCACTTATACATATTTAAAGGATATATGTGTTGCAAATATATTCATTATTTAGTAAATACACATTTCAATTTGCACATGGAGCCACATGAACATGGAGCTTTATTTCCACAGCCTACCTGGAGTCTAAAAACCAAAGTATAGAACCAATGTCTTTGGTTAATCTACCTAAAATAACACTTTTCATTAGTTATTTTAAACTTCAGTGGATCACTATTCCCTTCTGCATAGTGTCTTTAACTGAATTAAGTTCTTTATTTTTATTTTATTAAAAAAAAATCTTTGTTGGAGTATAATTGCTTTACAATGCTGTGTTAGTTTCTGCTTTATAACAAAGTGAATCAGCTATACATATACATATATCCCCATATATCCTCCCTGTTGCACATCTCCCTCCCACCCTCCCTATCACACCCCTCTAGGTGGGTACAAAGAACCTAGCTGATCTTCCTTTGCTATGCGGTTGCTTCCCACTAGCTATCTATTTTACATTTGGTAGTGTATATATGCCCATGCCACTCTCTCACTTCATCCTTACTGTCCCATAAATATGTGAGATCTAATACTGAGTTCATGGCTTATATTATGCTTTAGTTCTATCTGGTATTTATTATCTTTCCTCTATAAATTCAAATACTAGTTAATAGTCAAAATGCAAGAGAAGACCTGTCACCTTCAGGATACCTTACTGGATTATTCCATCTTTCATTGACATTTCTTTAATGTGAATTCTTATAAAGGATAGAGTCTATACCATGTAATTTAGCAATTCTTATTCTTAATTTTTAAACATTCACTGTTGTTTTGCTTGTTGGTCTTCTTCAAAAATCTAAGGCGTAGGTCTTAAGGTCTTTAGCTATAACTTCTATTTGTTATGTTTTCCCTCTATTAGTAAACAATTTTATTCCCTGTGCAGAGCATTATTGCTTATCATATTACCATCTATGAGGACATTCTTAGAAGATATTTTTTACAAAAGTATCGAGTCTTCTGGTTTCTCTCACACACCCTTGTCTAGAATCTCCTTACTTTGAAATCTACTTTTCCTATAGCGATTACATCTGTTTTGCCTTCTCCAATGGAAATCTCAGTCATTGATTTCCCATTATGTGTTGTCTGTATTCTCCATTTGGAATTCGACTTTATTGCATTCAATAGTTTTTCATTTTTTGCATACAAATTCCATTTCACTAATTTCATGAAAGTAAGTAATGCACAGGGTCAAGGACTGTATTTTATGTTTTGCAGTATTACCTGTAGCAACTAGCACTGTTAAGTAAGGGCAGAGTGCACTGAGATGTCAGTCAATGCTGATGAACAGCTCCACTAAAACACAGTGGTGAGGATTACATTTCATTGAACATCAGGTGAAATTTCACCTTTTTTGTTAATGATAAAAGTTAACATCATTTTTTTTTTTTTATTCTATTTAATGAGGCTACACCAAAGAAACTCTAATTTCTTGGTGGGTACACATTCCTCATGTAGTGCTGAAAATAAGCAGTGAAATGTGTAATTGTTTCAGAGAATCCTTCTTTTCAATACTTTCTCAGGACATAAGGACAAAGGAGAAAATCATTCTTTTAGATAGTAACTTTTATTTTCTATATGATAATGTAAGAGCCCTTTAGACCTGGAAGTTGGTCTGGAGCCTGGCAGGTGAAGACTTCTCCAGCCAGGAGTCTGCCTTGGGGATATTTAGGACATGAACTCTCTGGTGAAGAGGAGCTGTTCTTGCTAACATTGTCACAGTTCTTGGATATGTCTGTGTCTTTTTCACACAGCAAGATGGTTTGTCAGTGTGCTGTGATTGTGTGTAAGGAGGCGCCTCATTACTGGTCTGCATGGAGATGAGAAGGAAGTGAGGGAGGCTGATGTGGTTTGCATTAATTACATAGCTATCTGTTGCTCTTGCAGCCATCCAAGCATACAATAACTTAAGTAGAGTTTCAGTGAGTTAAAAACTTCAGCCCCTTGTAATGTTTTGGCAAGCTAATTCCCTATTATACCACAGTCAGTACTTTTGTGTAAAGTCTTGACAAGGAGCAACAATGGCCACAAACCTTTGTTTTCTCCTGCCACTCAGTGCCACTGAGATATTATCAGTGTGCACACAAAAGAAAGGAGATCACTGATTGTGCCTTGGAGCCAGAGTTAACTCCTCTAATCATTTAAATCTCAGATACTAGTTGATTCTTTTTCCAACCAGAAATTTGATCCAACAAGAAATATGGTACACTAAGTATGGGAAAGAAGCCCAAACATTTTTAGAAAGTATATTAATAAAAGTGAACATAACTTTGAAAATCTTCTTTCACAAAAGGTATATGGTAAGTGCTCAAAAAATCATTGGTTAATGGAAATTTGACTCAGTGGCATAATATAGGGAATGGTAGTCTTTTCCACTCTGAAGGATGTTGGCACCCACTGAGTTTAACAACAGTGACAGTAAAACATGTTTCTCTCAAAAAAATAATAAAGTAGTACATTGCTCAATATGTAAACAAATCTCTTTTAAAATTTTGAAAATTGACATTTACCTTCTTCCATTGTAGTATAGCTTAAGTTTTTATTGGGAGATATAAACAAAAGAATTATACCTGAAGAGAAGAAAGGTCAACTTTGAAAGTGAAAACTTTTTAAACTGAGAGACCTAAGAAAGTAGGGTCCAAATGATAATTCTATCTAGATATAATAACAACAATGTATGGCATTTGTATAGTCTCACTGTATCAGAGAACCTCAAAGCGTTCATCAAATGAGAGCTAACAGTGATTAATTAACCCATCTGGCCATCCCCTCTTTGTTGCTCTAAAAATTGAGCAGCAGTTTCTTCATTAGAGACATTTTTAATTGCATTTATTACACTAATTAAACATTCCTTGTAAGTGCACAGATGTTGGGGCATAGCATCCATTTCCCCCAGAATGGGAAATTATCACCTCCAAGCTGAAAGGATAAACTTGAGATACTTACTAGCACTTTGAAAAAGAAAGAATTGAGTCAAATTCTAAAGGGAGAAAAAGAAATAGCTTTGGGAAACCTAATACTTCAGATCCACATAAGAAATGAAAAATTTCAAATACATACATCAATCAAGACATATTTATTAAGGGTTTATTAGGTACAAAGCACTGTGATGAAGAAAGTAAGGATGACAGATAAGCAGAGTCCACACTGAAGCCCAACTTTTAGGGGAGGAAATGCTAATTTCATTATTGTATTTCTGTCACCATATACATCCCCAAAATACATGAAGCAGCTTATAAGGTAATATGATCAAATAAAGCAAATGAAGAAATGAAGACCTCTGGGGGAAGAATGAGCTAATTTTAAAATATTTAAACACTCTAGGGAGAATATGTGAAAAGTGTGAAAGAGTTGGAATCAACACTTCTAAGTCTGGATGTTTTTTATGAGTGTTTAATTGAATTATCCTCTTATGGTTATGTTGGGACACATTTATCAAGATTTCAGCAATTGCTGGTTATTGTGAGCCTAGCCAGTTGTAATATGCAAAAAATAGCTGTCTTTGATCCTGAACTTTGCAGGAAATCATAGAACTGGAGCACCCTGTCCAACCAAGATGTAGTTGGAATCACAGTCCTTGCTTTAACATAGGAAAGCTTTGCCACAGTAGCCAACCTAGGTCCCCTATTTCCCTAATTAATTCATAGAGAAGCAGCATAAGAATGGCCCAGTAGCTTGTTAGAAATGCAAAATCCAAGGTTCTAGCCAATACCCACTTCAACAATATCTACATTTTAACAAGATTTCCAGATAAGTTACACACTAGTGATTACACTCCACAACAATCACTTACTTTTTTTATGTGGGAAGTGGAAGCGTTGTCTGATTTGAGAATGTAGGAGAAAAATCTGAAAGTGCTTGGCTCAACTCTGCACTGTGCTTTTGGTTCTCCTTCCTGTGCAAAGGATGCTTTCTGGTCTGTACTTCACCATGATGTCAATGTCTTGAGGCAGGCTCCTGCTAAGATCTGTAATTAATCAGTTCTGTCTTGCTGTATAGGGTAAGTATAGTATTAAGATAACTTATTATGGAGGTTCCTTAAAAAACTACAAATAGAACTACCATATGACCCAACCATATGTCTGATTGTTAGAGAACAATCGTAGCTTCTGGCACAAAGAGTTCCAGTGTACAGATTTTTAAATTTATTTGTTTTACTTGTTTTTTATTTGAAATATCTCATAACTCAGCCCCTCCTCTACAATTCTGTTCTGACTGCCTTGGTCCACAGACTTTCATGTCATGGGCATTTCAACCATTTCCCACCTGTGGTCTCCTTCCTCTCCAATCTCAGTAACGGCATGTTCTTCTTTCTAAAATATGGAACTTATTTGACATTTTGGTTTTAATTTTTTTTTCTTTTGCTTACAGCATAGAAGTTTGTATTTTAAGATGAATTTCAAAACCTTTAAGTGATCCAGCTTACTTTCTCATCTCTTCTACCGTCATAGTGCCAAATGTGCTTTATTCCCTAGATACATGGGACTTTCTTGTGTTTCCTTAATATGATAGGAATAACATTCAGATCCTATACCTTTGCTCTTGTTCTAATGACCTACAACCCAGTCTTTACTATTAAAATTTATTTCAAAAGTCACATCCAGCTCCTGTATCCTATGTTTTTTTTTTGCATGTTCAGATTAAGTACAATGCTATAAGCAAAACACTTAGCATAGTGTCTACCCCTAATAGCCTAATATTTGATAAAGTTTAGTTCTCTTGTCTTCTTACCTAGGTGCTTATCTGTGCTCCTAGGATGGGAGACTTGTGATCATAAGCTATATATTTGTTTATTATTGAAGTATAGTTGATTTAAAATATTATGTTAGTTTCAGGTGTACAACATGGGGATTCAATATTTTTATAGATTATATTCCATTTAAAGTTATTACAAAACAATGGCTATGCATCCCTGTGCTGTACAATATGTCTTTTCTAAAACCCATACTTCTCTCTTGCCCCATCCTTTTCCTTCTCCCCACTGATAACCACTAGTTTTTTTCTGTATCTGTAAATCTATTTCTGTTTTGATATAATCATGTTTTATTTTTTAGATTCAACATATAGGTGATAACAGAGTATTTGATAAGTTATATGTTTTTTAAAAATTTTTTACGAGTCTTTCATATGAACGAATGAAAGGATGAATATGTGGATGAATGAGTGTATGAATGAATGAATGCAGTAGGCTTAGTGTATTTGTTTTTCTCTCTTAAATTGACAGGATGCACCATTAATGTGTCTTTGTATGGAGAGATATAAACACCATTCCCTCATTTCACAAGTTTGTCATCTGTGCAATGATCAGGCCACAGAGAACTGCAAGCTTCAAGTCAGCCTCTTCTCACAACCAGAAGCAGCATGGGGAGTTCACATTTCAGTGGTTCTCCTTCATTGAGCAGATGCTTCAAATGAGAGCATATTTAAAACTAGCTGCTTATAATTTACATTGTATTAGCCTAAATAAAAACATGTGCATTATCAAAAGTAAAATTAAATGATCATCAACTTAATTAGCTACTTTGTTGTTATCATTGAGTTTATTGCTTCAATTGCATCAGTGCAAATTAGCAAAAACCTTAATTTGTATAGAAATCAATATATTCATTTTGACCATAATGCATGCATATCTTCAGATTGATATCATTTAAATGAAAACAATGATACAATATGGTTAGATTTCTGCTTCAGACTTAGAAACCATAGACTTTAGGACTACAGCCCTCACCTTTTACAGAGTGATGACACTGAAGTCCAAAGAACAGCTTGTTCAAGGTCATTCTTCAGCTCTGACATGACTTCACAGGAATAAGACTTTGTACTTACATATGGATATATGCACTTGGGCAGCTAAGAAACAGTATTTCTGTGATATTTAATGAAAACCAGAAATATATGTTAGTGTGGTATTATTTAGAGAAAAATCAGGGATTTTTCTGGAATAAGTAATAATGAATGAGTTAGGAAACTAGGGTTTTGACTCTGGAATTTTTGTTCAGCCCTTGAGCAATGATCTAACTAATGGAGAAATTACTTATTCCTTTTATTTTTTCTCAAACATGATCTTTTTCTCATTTGCTTCTGTCTTTTACTATCAAAAGCATAGTCCAAGATCCACCTCATTTTAGACCTTCCTAATTATCTATCCTTCATTAAATTTCCCCTCCAATTTTATAGTACATAGAATCTGAAAAACACAAACAGCTTTTATGTTCACTTAACAAGTATTTACTGCTCAATCACTATGAACAAGGTGTTTTAGAGGAACTATAGAAACCAATATTCTGTGCTGTGAAACAGTATTTTCTAATTGATTTATGTGCTACATTGGTCTTCTAACTTTCTTTAAAGAAGCATATCTTTTTTATTGTCACAATACCTAACAGAGAGATGAGTCCAGTTGGAAATCTGATTAATTCTGTCTTCCCTGTCTAAGGCTTTTGAACCACTGGTGGGACTTCCATGCATCTCACCATGAAGGTCAATTAAACGTCAGTGATAAATTACACCTCTTCTTTACTTTTTTTTTTTCCAGAAATAACCTCCCACTTAATCTCTTGACCTCTGTTTTCTACTCTGGATTCTACTGTCCCTATGCCTTGACTTCATACTGAGTTTTTGACATCTGCTTCCTTTCTCTCTCAGTTTGATAAAAAATGTTTTCTTCCATTTCTTCCTTTACTAATGGCATGTTATCTGCTGTGTTCTTTATGCTTCCCATGTCTTCTTAAAGGCTTGTTTAGGAATGTTTCCCTTTGTGAAACCTACTCTATAGAATCCCTGTTTGCTTGGTTTACCCTCACTGGCAACAGTTTACCAATTTCTACTGTTGACAGCCAGAACACAGAGATCAAGATAGATTGATGAGGGAAGATCAAGGAATGAAGGTATTTGTATACCTTCATAATTCATATTTTTATTAAATCTAAACTTTTTAGGAAGGAGAATATTATCAGCAAGAATCAAAATAATATATATTGAAAATTCTAGGAAAAACAGTCTAACTTGACAGTATAATTGTATGAAGGACTTAGTAGTCAATGTTGAAAATGTGGGCTGAAGCCAAATGATAAAAGCTTGGTCATTCTCTGTGTACCCTCTAAAATATGGTAAATTCTTTGTTCATTGAGGGCTGTTTCCTATAAGTTCACCTATTACCTTAAACTTTCAAGCTGGCTTTGTGGACCTTGAAGAAGAAATTCTAAAATTTTGAATTATTTGGAACATGGTTTGCTAATTTTTTCCCCTTTTTATCTTGTAGGAGTGTGAAGATGATTCTTGCCCTGATTCACTGTCTCACATTCCTTCCTTATTTTTAAAACAGTAGTTAATAGCTACAATGCAATCAATATTACTTTACTCTGTATAGCATCTTCCATAAAGGCAATGTTGCAAACTACCTTTTTCTTTAAAAATTATAGTAACCAAGTTAAATAATAACCCAGAGAGAGGAAAAAAATGAATGTTGTGTACAGAGAGGGAAAATTTGGCTTCTCTATATGACTTGAAAGGAAATTAGAGTTTTATGAGGTAGAGGTCCAGGAAGATCATATATCATGAGAATAACCACTCTTAGTTTTCAAGCTTTCTAGAATCATCCTAATTTTATTAAGGCAGTTTTGCAATGTCACCATGAAATGATGAGTTTTACAGGGAATATAAGAATTTGCCAATAAAGCAACATTATATTATGCCATAGGAAACGAAGTGGGCCTCAATTTTAACTTTGAAATTTGAGTACAGTATATACTTTTTGTGAAAGATATCAACTACTTTAAAATGACATATTGTGTAGAAGGCTCTTGTATGAAAAAATACATTTAGGGTCAAATGTAAGATCTAATAAATATACTAAATATATGGAATAGAGAATCATCATTAATATTGTTCCAAACAATGCATAATTGTAGAAAATCATGGTCAGGGTTTTTACCTGCTCAGGCTGTTCTGTAAGCCTGTTATATCTGCTCATTCCAATTTCCGTAGCACAAATTATACCCATTCTTTGAGGTTCAGTTTACCTGTAGCATTCTCTGAGATGAAGCTTCCCAAAACTGGTAATTGACCTCTCACGCCTAGTGCCCCATCCCCATTCATATTATTCTTTTGAGGACTGTCTCTATTGAGCTTTGTATGTTGTTGTTTTCTTGTTACTTCCCCTGTTGGAGGCTCATCACTAAATTCCCCAAAGTACTTTATACATATTTATTGTTCAATGACTCTTCATCTATGGAAAAATCAGCCAGACAGTACAGAGTTCAAGTCCAGTATGTGATGGGATAGGAAGCCTTGAGAATGGAAGCAGAAGTTTTGATCTAATGATCACGCATTTTAAAAGGCAATGTCATATTCAAAATGTATTTTGTGGCCGTTGAATACATTCACAGAGCGTGCATTTCCACCTGTGCCATGGTTGACTAGACAGAAAGCTGTTGTATATTTCTAAGTCCTGATTCCTGATTTATCAAAACATTAGTCAAGAGCTAAGCCAGTCGAAATTATCATCTATGAGATACTTTGGATATAAGTAGAATGCATGGTTTTTCTCTCATCTTCACCCAAGACAGACTGCCTGGAGTATTTTATCACCCTCATATTGTCTTTTCCATTCAGGTTAGACTGTATAAGAAAAAAAGGAAAAAATAGTCTAGGATTTACCATCCCTACACTGCAAATGTAAGTCCTGACATGTAATGCTCAGTTTAAGGTAAGTATAATTTAGTCATTAAACTTGGATCCTTAAGTTCAGAGTGTCCTATAGGAAAGGAGGGATCTATTCTCAGAGTCATGTGCTTGCCCCTGATACAGATGATCAAATGAACAATTTCTATCTTGCACATTGGTGCTTACATTTGTTTTCATTTCATAAAAAAAAGTAGAAGTATCCCCCCTCAACTTTAAGCTCCTGGAGATCAAGTTTTACCCTTTAACTTGTATTTCCAGGGCCTAAGAAAGAATATCACATAATTGGCATGGACTATGTTAAGTGAATGAATGAATAAATGAGTGAGTATGTAATTCCTGGTCTCAACTGGCTATGTTATCTACCTCAAGGATTGCTGGGAGTAGAAAAAAGCACCCACAATGTCTAAATCATTCCTCCCTGTTGGTCCCATTGTTCCCATTCTGCCATATTTGGGTGAACAAAGGGAGAAGACCAGCAGCAGGAATGCTTCATGCAGAATGTGCAAGACAGATCTATTTCTAGGTCATCAGTGAGTTATACACACATGGGAAAAAACAGGCGGTTGGTACCTAAAAGCTACATTAGAATGTGACAGACTACAGGAGCTGCAAGCACTCAGAAAAGGGAAATCTCATGCAGATTGTAGGTGAGGAGAAGTTTTTTGTTTTTTTTTTTTGAGGAGAAGTTTTAAGTTTCACTAAAGGAGGAATCAATGGCAGTGCTGCTTCTTTTTTAGCTCTATGACCTTGTTTGCTAATTGAACCATTCCAATCTCTTTTTTCTTATTCATGAAAACAGTAAGATGATACTTGCTGGAAGGTTATGTGAGGATCACTGACTTAGTTTATGTTAAAGCACTTTGAAAATCATACAACTAGTTAGGATGTAACTGGTTATTACTCATTTAGGAGGCTTCACGGAGGGTCAGTGAGGTCTGAATATGCATAAAGAAGGTAGACATGTGTTGGAAGTACAAGAGTCATACATAAGAAAAAATCTAGAGGTGCAAATAAGTCTGCAAGTATGTAGAATTTAGGAGAGGGGTATTTTAATTTGTACTTAGATAGAGGATGTTTTATGTAAACTGAAAATTATGAGGGCTTTTTTTCACCTATTTTTTACCTATCTGCTCCCCCAACCCCTCCAATACAAGGAAGGCAACATAGTTAGATACACAGAAGGCCAGTTTCTGTCCCATTGATGAGAACATGGGTCACTATTACTTAGTAAGGCAATTGCTCTGAATCCTTTATCAGCCTGGGTTATTCAATCCAGCTCTATTCAGAAAGAGAAATGCAGAAGAGAAATAGTGGATTTTCCATCCTTGAATAGGTGTTTTGTCAAAGGCCCAAACCTATGGCAGAACAGTTATAATGATTTTCTAAATCTACTCTGGGATTTTCCATTAATATTCATTTTCTTCTTATAGCAATGGCTCCCAATTCAAATAGAAATAGTTGAAAAAGTTCCTCCAAACAGTAAAAATTCTTCCTGAAGCTTGAACATAGAACTTTTCATAATTTATTTTAGAATAAAGGTAGGAAAGCTACAAAGTTTCTATATATATATTAACTTGCATAAACGGGAGATTTCTCTGTGACACAATGACCACAAGTATTTTCTGAAATAAATTTAGTTTGCTATTAATAAAGGAGACCAGAAAGAGGAGTATGTGTGCATATGTGCCTATAAGTATATATGCATATGTGTGTGTGTATGTTGCCAGTAATTGGACAGAAAAAGAAGCAGATATATCAGTTGCTGGAATCTAGTGATTTTTAGAAAGTAGAGAAAATACCTTTAAGCCAAGAATCACATGCTTGTGATTTACTGCAAATCGTCCCAGCATGTAAGCAGGTAAGCATTTAACAAATATACAAGGCAGCTTAGCCTGGCAGAAAAAAAATGCCACAAAAATGCTAGGAAGATATCTAGTTAACATCTTGGGTCAATCATTAAGTCTGCCTGATCTTCATTTTCCTTACCTATAAAATTATTATAGTAGTATCTACTGTTACCTATTATAATAGGTTATTTTGAATCTAAAGTAAGATATCGCATAAAAATATCTGTAAATTATAACAGATAGTCATATTTAAATATTATTATTTCTGGGTGTATCATCATTTGCTGAAATCTCACTCACAACAATAACACACAAAGCTGGTCCTTGAAGGTTAACATGTAAGAGAGAGCAATTTGGTAAAGCATACCTTAGATAGTTGTGGTAGCCAGACTACAAAATAGCCTCCAATGATCCCTGCTTTCAAGTATTCATAATCTTATGTGGTGCCATTCTCACTGAGCTAGAGTTGTTCTGTATGACCAATAGGTTAATGTTGAAGTGATGGTATTTCACTTTTGCAATTAGTTTAGAAAAGATATTTGAGTGTCAGATATAGTCCTTCTGATGCCTTATGTCTTGGATGCAAATGTGAATGTTCCTTGTACAAATGATAACAGCCACCACTTGGCTGAGGACTTACTGTGTACCCAGCCCTATGCTAAGCACTTCACAGATATTGCTTTATTAAATCCTCACATCAACTTTTATGGAAAAAGTGAGATTGGCATTAAGTCTTCCTGTGCATCTGTGTGCCCTTTCTGTATTAGAACTTAACATTGGGCCAATACTAGGACACAAGGAGGAGTCTGTATTCAGAATTTTGGCCCTTTTCCACTAGGGCCTGTTCAGCTGAGGAAGTATCTGTGTGGACAAAGAAAAATAAAAGTCCCAATCATATAACATGAATTCAAGAATTGTGCTGCTTTTAATAAAAGGGCTATTTGTCCCAGTGGAGTTATTAGAATGTTAGAGAAAGATAAGGTCACAGATGCTTGAGACACAGTTTGAGATTCCCAGAGAATACCTTCATTAGGATAATTCCAAGATGGAAAAGGGAAAACAACAATGATGTGTGTCTTGGAATAGAGACATGCAAATACACACACATGTGCACACATACAATGCCTTTCTTCTCTTCTCCTCTGGGTCAGGAAAAATATTTGTAAGAGTGTGTGAGCAGAGGAAGATTTATTTGTAGACAGTGATAGGTCATACTTCAAAGTGGAGTGTTCCAGAGGTGCCTCTTCAAACTTCATTTCTCAATTAAATGGAGATAGGAGAATTATGGGCATTAATCCTCTCTGAGATGAGACAGGGTTTAAAACAAAGACATGTTTCACCTAGTCAGTAACTCTAGGAATCCATGAGACCTGAGCTGCTCAGATCAAATTTATTTTGAGAGCTCACTGAAGTATTTAAGCTCCTCTTGATTAGATGTTATAATGATCAGACAGAGAAGTACAATGAGCTAAACCTTGCTGAGGGCTTGACGACATTACCAACCCGGTGTATTCTCAGACATGTGGCAATTTAATTAATTTATTCATTTTAATTTGGAAAATTATTTGCTCTAGAAAAAAGAGTTACATGAGGACTACTGTTCAATTTGTTTTTCGTGTTCTTTAAATGCTAATGATATGTATTAGTTTAGAGCGCCTGCCCTCTCACTGATTCCCCGTCCTGTGATATATGATATAATTACAATGGCAATTGATCTTTGACCGAAACGTTGGTAAAATGGAATGGAAGTCGCTTTTCATGTGCCAAGGTTACAGTTAAGGACACAAGGAGCTTTGCTCAGGCTTGCAGTTTGGCTTACAGAGCTTTGTCTAAACCGAGATATTGATAGCAACCCTTTTAGAGTCATCACCTGAACATTAAGAATGGGATAAGAGAGAGCAAAAATGACTCATCATGAGAAAATGGGTAGGAGATATCAGAGGCAGGAGAAAATTTGCCAATATGGTTTGGTTTTGGAAGTTTATGAAAGTAACCTGGTGCAAGGCTCACAACAGATAAGAATAACTGGGAAGCTTCTGGACCAGGAATGTTACTAAACCCACAACTCAGAAAGTTGCTCTCTTCTCTGTTACTAGACCTTTCTGAGTCCCTGTTTCCATAGCTCTAAAACAGAGTTAATAACAAATAAACCACACTTAGGAAATTTATAAAAAGTCCATGTATTGTCTGAGTGAGAAAGAACTTATGAGGTCATCTGGGTAGCTTATTCTCTCATTCAGGTCAATTCACAGGAAACTTAAATTATGTTTCTATATAGTAGAACCTTCAGACATAGTAAACTTCAGATTTTTTCAGTTTTAAGAGTTGAGACTTGTCTGTCATTTATACCTAAGTGTTGATGTTCTTATCAATTTATTTTCCAATACCTGCTTTAGCTAGAGAACCTTTGACAACACTCAGCACTGAAGTGGAAAAGGGACTCAGGGGATAGGAGAGTGAGGTTAAGTGGATTGTATTGATAAGGAGCACTTCTGGTGTGAAGCCAATTAGTTACTAAGCGGATATGATACCTGCATCTTCCATTGACCTTACATGAACTTCATTGAGCAGTTCCATCAGGGTAATCTATACATCTCATTAAATAGTGATATATCTAATTAGATCACCTATCATGAAGAGAAGCAAGTTGTTGTTGTTGTTTTTAACATTTCCAGAACGTTCCAGAGCTGGCTGACTTTAATTTAGAAACAGTTTTTGGCCATCGACATTGAGGTTTAAGGCACACACTCAATTATAAGTAACACTGTTACTGGAATGCATGTTGTACTGTTCCCCAGAGGTGGGTGTATATCTAGAATTGTTGACAAAACATCCTCTATAGACATAACTGAAAATGAAAGGTGAAGTTAAAGGTAGGTAAAGAAAGTAGAATTTCTAATCATATAACTTTTCACAGTATTGGTATTGCTATCTGCTTAAGTACCCAGAACTGGTCCCAGCCACTTCAGTGAAGAATTTCAGGCTGAGAGCAATATATTTTAACATGGCAGCTAAGAAGCCAAAAGCAGTGTTTGCTTCTGTACTATAAGAAAAAAAACTTTGTCTTTTGAACGTATATCCAAGACAAACTATTATGAAGAACCTTATTTCTGAATATAGAATACAATCTCCCCCTTATACACACACTTATAGTTATAGTGGTCTCCAACCTTACACTTGCCAAAAACCTTTAAGAAAAACTATCCTTTTTTGATACTTTGCTTTTACTTTGATACTTTGCTGATTCTGCCTCTCTTCTCTTGAGGAAGAGCTTGAGAACAAGTTGAATTTCAGATTTTCCAAATCAATGATTCATTTAGCTATATAGTCATGGCTTAGAAATGCAGCCCCATATGCCAAAATGAAAGGAAATGGAAGATTTCTGCAGCCCCGATGGGATCAGAGCGAGCAGCCCACATTAGTCGAGAGCCTGATCCAGGATTTGAAAAGGCATGCTCCTGAACATTGAGTAATCCAGTTTCGTTTGATTAGACAATGAATGCTTACTTAAGAATATTTGCACTAATCCTCCCTCTGATTTAAGTAGGTTACACCTGAGTTCCCAACTCCCACTCATCTGCTTGCCAACAAAAACCATCTCATAAGTGGAAATTAGCTATAATTTATTTTTTAAAAATAAAGGTGATGGTAGGAGAAACATTTCTAGAACTTCTTAAAAGACTCAAGTCCTTCTCAACTTGTATTGTTATAATAAAGATATTATTTTAATGGTTCCTGAAACAGTCTGACCCTTTAGAAAGTATGCATTCATCACCATCCCTATATTAGCCACATCAAAAACTATTCCTGGGAAGCAGAGAGAAAATTAAATTGTAAAAGTAGTATATTGGAAGTAAGTAAATATATCAGAAGCACATATTTCTTTAAATACCAAATACGTAGCAATAGGTGGTAACTCATAAAACAGACATGGAACATTTTATAGGAGATAACATTTTATAAAGTGGCTATTATCAAGTTACTATTCAAAGATTTCCTAGAAATAATGACATCAAAATGATTGTAATCAGCAGTAATACTGACCCTAATACTAATAACAAAATTAATAACTTCTATATTTCTCTCTGTTAAAGAAACATAGTTGATAAAAGTAGTAAGTGGAAATGTCTATAAATGATTTTGATGGGAATAAAGTATTCTGATTGTTGGGAAAAGTCTTAATAAAATGTTGCTATGCATGCACTTCTAAAATTTTAAACTAAAAAATGTTCATATATTTTAGCATCATATTAATTAATATATGTATAGATAGAGATACAGTTTTATAAAATACTTATACCTTAATATTTTAGTTAGAAAATTTTTGTTTGGGCAATTTTTAATTAAATGGATATCTTGGTTGACATTTTTCAAAAACCTATCTGGGTTTTAAATAAGTAAAAATTTTGAATGTGATATTTCATTTGTTAGTCTACTCTGCCTGTGCTAGTATTCTTCTCCTTTAAGGTTTGGATGTCATATCATTTGGGTAACTACTTCAACCAATTCATCCCTGCTGTCAGTCTCTTCCCTGCTTCAATGTGAAGGGACTTGCTTCACAAGTGATCTGACTAAACTTGACCTATCTGTAAGTTCAAAAAGATAGATGCAGAAAAACAAAATCACTTAAACCATTTTTTGATTGAACTAAACACATACTTGGAGTTACCCATGCTAAAGGATCTACTTAATTTAAATAATAATTATTAAAGTGGCTACTATGTATACAGCACCATGCTAGACTTTCTGTAACATGCAATACAAATATGACATGGTTATACACCAAAAAAATTGTATCTTGTTTGGGAAAGAAGATATGTATTTGAGTAGTAAAGAACAATATAAGACAATGTGTAATCAAACACTAATATGTCTGGATCACAGAAGTAAAAACTCTGAGGTATCAAAAGAGAGGATTATGCTTGGACAAAGAAATTAGGGAAGGCTCGCCATTGGGATTTTGTAGTAAACATCTTTACCTTTACTTCCTGGGAATCATCCCTTTGTCCAATCCATCCATGTAGTTTCACTGGGAGCTGTCATGTGTTTATGTAACTCAGCTTTCTGGAAACAGTGAATTGATTGTTGTTTGAAGCTGTTATACGTGTTGGACATTCTCTTTCACAAATGTTTGAGTTTTGGCCTAAAAAAATTTTGGGAAGTCTGTGAACAGAGAAAGAGGCTCTGCTTTAAACTTGGGGAGTTGTTGTTGAATCTGCTTGCATCCTTTACATTAGAGAAATATAAGTGGTCAGTCTGTAGAGAAGAATAATATACAGAGAAAAGATTGAGAAGGAATCTATTAGAAATTTGAGTCCCTCTTCCTAGTTGTTCTTAATGTTAAGTCAAATTCCTCTTCTTGTTTTCATGTGCCTCTCCATTTCTTTATGATATGCCTTTTTCTTTTTCATTTAGATTGAGTGGAGATTCTTTACTTTTCCACAAAGAACCTTAATATAAAAATAAATGGTTTATTAATTTAGGCCTGGTACCTTGTTTTCATTAGTGTAACTTTGATCTATAAAAACTGGTTGACTCGTGTGTATTATCATTAAAATTACACATTCCCAGACCACTCTTTATTCTGCTTTGTACAATGGAGACATGCACATTTTAGCAATTGTGAGAACATAGTAAATTTGCCAAGAGATTGAATTTGCATAGTCCAGCATCATCTCAGTGTGAACGTCTGAAGGACAGTTTCCTATATTTGTTCCATAACTGAAAAGTGGAAAGTTATCCTATATTCAAGCAAGTCAAAAAGAACATAGAAAAATATGTCAATGATTGATTTATTTCTATCACACAGAAACATACTTATTTTGATTTTTATAGGTCTCTTCTCTAGCACATTTTACAATTACTGAAGAGCTGTTTACAGATTTTTACAATACATGGTTTTTAGTAAGAGGAAGAAAGTCTAAGAATGGTGTAACCAATTATAACACGTGTATACCTATATCTATATATTTACTAAAATATCTCAATTTAGCCTTATAATACACTTGTATGATAATTTCATTATCCCATATTACAGGTGGAAAGACATGTATACATAGAACAAAATTCTGCAGTAAGCTTATATGCAAAGCAGTGGCAAATGCATCACTAGAATTTGGATTTACTGATACAAATCTATCATTTTCACCAACCCTTACTTAATTCTTCCTTGAATTCTTAGAAAAAATAAATAATAACAATACAAGAAACGTGATATTCTAATATGTAGTTTAAGAAATGAATCATATTTCTTATCATTGGCAACCAATACATGACCTTTGATTCTAGTATCAGAGAATGATCCTGTTAGGAGTAACTTTGGGATCATAGTTTAGATCTGCTCTTTTAGAAATGAGAAGCTAGGGTTCAGGGCTTCTCCTTTGCTCTGTGTTATCCTACTGAAAGTATGGATAACTGGATACTTATGTGGATAACTTCAACAGTTCTCTAAAAAGGGACAAAGAAGGACACTACATAATGATCAAGGGATCGATCCAAGAAGAAGATATAACAATTGTAAATATTTATGCACCCAACATAGGAGTTCTCTAGAAGTAGCATAGTGAAGTTTTTATCTCCTGCTCAGTCCTAAACCTCAAGAGATTTTCCTCCACAGGTCTGTGACAACAAATAATCTTACACATAAAGTGTTTATTCACTGCACAATTTATTGATTATAAATTTAAGGATGGAAAATAAGATAATTTGAGTTCAAATGTCTCATGTCACAAAACATGTGTTTAACAGATTCCCAAAAGAGTATTAAGTGAATAGAAATGGAGTAACCTCCATATTTTGGCAAAGCGTCCAAAACAACTCTTAGCACTGAGAAGAAAAACTGACTCTCAAACAAAGAAGTCAGTGAGTTCTCAACTTGGACACCTTCCCAAAGTTGACTCAGTTGGATTGTGTGTGTGTGTGTGTGTGTGTGTGTGTGTGTATGGCCAGCATTTTGTGCAGTGAGGCATGGTACAGGCTCCAGTGAACAAGGGCCCATGTCATCAAAGGTGCAAAAGCAAGAAAATGCGAGAAGGATTTAAAGGATGGAAATCAGCCAACCTTATTTCCTGAAAAACAAGTTATATGTAGAAGAAAAATAAAAATAATAGTAAGTGAGGGTGGCACCATATTTTATGACCCTTGAATGTTGAACAAGATTTTGTACTTGATTTTGTACTTGATTCTGTAGCAATGGTGAGTCATTCATGGTTCATAAATGAAGAAATGGTAAAAAAATGGAATAAATATATTAGAGAGATTGAAGAGAGACTGGCTAGAGCAGGAAAATCAGTTCAGAGATTATTACAGTTGTTACACCTGACCTAGATAATAGCAATGAGAGTAGAAGATAGAGGGATAAATATGAGAGCTATTTCAAGTACTCCATAGGATTTGTCAATTCCCTTTCCCCCTAGAACCGTCTATATTTTGTGTACAATTCTGGAGTGAAAAAAACAAAACAAAACAAACCACCACAACCAACACCAACAACACAATTCCTTTCATTGGCTTGCCCAAGTCCACACTGCTACTTAGAAGAACTCTGGCCTAGAACTCAAAATTCAAAATGTTTTCCCCATACACATTTTGGTATTTTTTCTTTAAGACAGACTCAAATCTGCTAATGCAGATTTTCATTGTTAACATATCAAACTTTTTTTTATATCCAGACATTTAAATTTTAAAAATCATAACTCAACACCCTCCTAAGAAGGCTGAGAGCTTTGCAAACATTCTTTCAGAGCAACCCTCTGAGAAAGGCAGGCAAGTTATCCCCTCATTGAATGTTGGCAAATAGAAAGTTACCTTTAATTCATCCCTGTGTCCTTTGAATAACTGTTTTGTTATTTCAATAAAGGTCAGAAGGCTTAATACACAGCAAAAGGTTTGCTCAGGATTTTTTTTTTTAATTTTTAAAAATGAACACAAATTTAAACCCAGCTCACTGGTGACTTTGAGATACATAATTTCCACTGCCAAGAAGCAGTTGTGATTTTTAATCAGAATATGAAACCCAGAATCTTCAAAAGAACAGACATAGCCTCATTTTGGTGCTGCCTCTTTAAGAGTTGAGATATCCCCAGGATAATGAATGGAAACAGAAATGGTACAGTCTCTTGAGAGTAAATGTGCTGTTTAATAACTTATTTTTTGTTGAATTACAAATATCATTTTATCACCATGGCTGTGGAGGTGATTTTTTATTTTTTATTGTTGTTCATGGTGTTCTTATTTTTCAAGATGAGACCACTGGTCTGAACCCTAGGCTAAAGGATACAACTTTCTCTCTCTATAAGGACACACTATTCTGTTGTGGAGAGGCTGTACTAGCATTTTTGTGCTGATCTTCATAAATCTAAGCAATATTGTCTTGCTGCCTTTCCATATCTTGGTAGGCATTTTCTTATTCATGTATTCAGCTTACAATTTTTGACATGACAGTTGTTCCTCTCTTCCACTCTTGCTTACTAGCAGATACCTAGTGACTAATTCAGATGTTAACTTCTCCCAATTATTCTAAAAGTAGAAAGTTATCAACTTAACTGGGAGAAGTTGCAGTATAATAGCAACAACAACAGCAATATCAACAGCAGTGACAACACATTTATCAATCACTTATTATATGCCTGGCTGGGTTTTAAATGTTTGGCCAACACTGTCTCATTCAGTGATAAGAAACACCTAATGAAATGGACATTGGTTTCACCCCCATTTTGCAGCTGAGTCCACTGAGAGGAAGATTGCTGAGGATAGGTTACTCACTCGAGGTCACATAGCTATAGGTACACTGCAGTGTGTGTTTTCTCCCTTCTCCTCCATTTCTTATCAGCTGCTATGGAATCCACTTTAAGAGCCTGCTGAGATGCTAGAAGCAGCCCTACATGTCTGCATGTTTTGAAGCAAGATATAGTTTATTGATGAACACGGAAATGCCCATCATAGAAATGTCTTCCCGAATGATAAAAAACTCTTTTTCTTTTAGGGGTAGTTCCTGGTGTTTATATGTTTGGAAACCTGACACAGTCCTTTTGAATTCTTAAATTAAAATAGAAAAACAGTGAAGGAAAATGTTTAACATTTCTTAAACTGCGTGTAAATTTGAGTGTTATTCAACCTTTGGTCCTTTCCTCTTTTCATAAGTTATAAAGAGAGCTCATGTCAATTGATTTATTTGTTTTTATGTTTATGATTTAATGTTGTAATTTTGGAGCCTTAAGTAGATTAATGTAAAACCTGTCATGATGTAAAGGAAACTGATTTCAGATATTAAAAGTGCTGGACTGAATGAGGAAAAGAAAAGTGTGGCTGTGGATTATGAGTTTGGTTACCAACCTACAAACTATGGAATTCTAATTCCATTTTCTGCTTAGGTTCTCTAGGGCTCCAAGCACAGATCAAAGGCCTCTTTTTGTTTTCATTTTTAATGGGTTACTGCTTAAAAAGTAAAATCTACTGCACTCCTGGGTCTTCCACAACAGTACTCCCGCATGACCTGACCCCAACTTTCCCAACACCACAAAGATATCTGTGTGTGATCTGCGTATAGACCCCCTCACAGCCAGCACCTCTCCAAGTCCTATCAACTCACATCTAGAGTGCCCTCCATCTGTAGTCAAATCCCAATATTCAGAAATTGGAAAGCCACCAATATGGACACCAGTCCATCCTGGTGCTCAGTTTTGAATTCTTAGGTGATTTCCATCCAAGATCCTCTTCTGCTACCTCCTGCCAATGAGAAGGGGAAAAAACACTTTCAGAATGAACAGAAATGAAAAAAAAAAAAAAAAAAAAAAGAGATGCTATCAAAATGAACAGAAAGTTTAGGACAATGTATTTAAATTGAACATATAAATATGAGCATTAATTCATCCTTAATAATGCGTGGTTACCTGAACTTTATTACATTATTTAAGGTGATTGTGTCTTCATACACAAGACTAATTACAGAAGCCCATGAGTACATTTGCATGCCTTTAATGTTTTTGTCTTTGTGTCATATGGGATCTTAGTTCCCTCACCATGGATCAAACCTGTGCCCTCTGCAGTGTAAGTGTGGAGTCTTAACCACTGGACCACCGGGAAATCCCTGGATGCTTTTGTAAAATGACACTTATGTTCTTCAGTCTATTTCACATTTTACTTTTTTTTTTTTTTTTTTTTTTTTGCGGTACGCGGGTCTCTCACTGTTGTGGCTTCTCCCATTGCGGAGCGCAGGCTCAGCGGCCGTGGCTCACGGGCCCAGCTGCTCCGTGCGCATGTGGGATTCTCCTGGACCGGGGCACGAACCCACGTCCCCTGCATCGTCAGGCGGACTCTCAAACACTGGGCCGCCAAGGAAGCCCCCATGTTTTACCTTTTTAAAAATTATAATTCTTAAAAATTGTGAAATGGATTAAAGTACTCTATAAGATGGATATTTAGATAGTCTAAACATTGTTTGAACGAGATTAAAAAAAATACAGATGGTCCCCAACCTACAATGGTTCGACTTATGATCTTTCAGTTTTATAGTGGTGTGAAAGCAATACACATTCAGTAGAAACTGTACTTCAAACTTTGAATTTTGCTTTTTTCCTGGGCTAGTGGTATGATGCTCTCTGTTGATGCTGGGCAATGGCAGCCAGTTCCAGTCAAACATGTTATCACAAGAGCACACAACTCATACACTTATAAAACCATTCTATTCTCAGAGAACCATTCTGTTTTTCACTTTCAGTACAGTATTCAAAAAATTACATGAGGTATTCAACTTTTTATTATCAAATAGGTTCTGTGTGGGATGATTTTGCCCAACTGTAGGCTAATGTTACTGTTCTGAGCATGTTTAAGGTAGGCTAGGCTGAGCTACGATGGAAAAGCTATGATGGAGATATTATCTTCATGATTGCAACAAACTTTCTTACAATCAGACTTTTACAAATACTCTTTCTTTGTCTTCTGATTGGAACCCACTCCCTAAATCTCGCCTTCTTTCCTTCATCCACCCACTTCTCACTCTTTATCTAGCTGACCTCTCAGATGTCAAGGTTCAGCTTAGTGCCTACATTCTTTTGAAACACTTCCTTAAGCCCTTCCTACCCACCAAAATATCTCTCCTCAGTGCTTCCAATGTACACTGTAGTTTCCCATTTGTGTCACTTATGACATTGAATTATGATTGCCTATTGCCATGTGTGCTTTGGTCAACAAAGCATAAGTTCTATCAGTCGGAATACATAGACTATCTTGTTTACCACTCATTAACCAGTGCCTAGTCTAATATTTGATATATAATAAGTGCTCAGTAAATGCTGGTAATTTTCCTAAACCACACATCACTTTCCTGTGTTCATAGGGAAAGTGGACCAGAGACAACCCAGCCTAGGACACTTCCCTCCATATATATATATATATATATATATATATATAATTTTTTTTTCAATCACCATAGGTAATCAGGAGCCAAGACATTATTTTTCTGACTTCAGCAAGGAAAAGATGGCTTTAAACCATGATTCCAAGTTCCCACATTATTCCTTATTTTTGCCTCTCTACTGGTCCATCTGCCAGTAGGTTTGGTCAACCATCTGGCTGAATCACAGTTTGAATCTTTGCTTCAGTGTCTCCTTAGAGTGTTTCTCCTTCCTTCTCACTGTGCCGTCTCCCTACTTTCCATCATTTCCCTCAACAGCTGCTGCCATAGCCCACCTCTGCAGTCATTTGCGGGCATCACAACTCTGGTCCCACAGAACTAACTGGTGTGCAGCCACATGGCTCCCATCATGCCAATCTTGCCTCAGGATGACTTTGAGACACTTTTGGGGCCACTCCTCTGCTTCCCACAGAGGTTGTCTTTTCATTTCAGAAAGAATTGAATAATATTGAATCCCTCATTTTCAGAAGTTCCAGTATGGTGAAGCACTTATGCCAGCGTTTCAACAACCATTCTCCAGTTCCCAGCCACACAAGGCTCCACTTCCCTTGAGTGACAGCCTCTAAGGAGAAGGTAAGATTGGCTGATTCCCAGAAAAGAAAATTGGCATATGCCATTGTGGTGCCTAAATGGAAAGAAAAAAAAATGTAACTCCAATGACATTTTGAAAACAATTATTAAAAAAAAAAAACACAAACACATTCTGTATAGATTTATTTACAAATGAATGAATACCAATAGTTCCCTTTTGTTTAGTATGAAAATTCCAGAGCAGGAAATGTTGACATTCTCCTGCACATATATAATTTTAATGATACATGCACACACACATGCACATATGCACACATACATACACACACAGACACATACACATACATGCACTCTAACATACAAATTATGAGATTTAAATATCTTAGGAAGAAAAATACATTCTTACCCATTCATCTTCAAGAAAGTCACCCTCACTTTGTTGAAAGTTCAGTGTATATAAAAGGCTTAATTTAGACACTACCATGGTTTAGAGATTTTGAGGCCATATTAATGGGAAGATTTAAGAAATTAGAAACTGCTATTTTAACTCTTGTTTCTGAAGACAGACCTTAAATGGTCTATGGGATCATCCCCTAAATGAACCAATATCAGTCAGAGAAATTTATTCTGAGGAAAGTTGACAAGAGAAGCAAAACCATGTAAATTTGGCCTTGTATTTACTTTCCTCAAGAACCCCCTTTTTTGTGGTATGAAGAACAAAACTTCTTCTAGAGCTTTCACCTTCCTGACTAACCTCATTTCAAACCCACTTAGCTTGGTGCCCTGTGTTCTAGTTGTACTTTCACTAATGCTTCCCAATCTATTCCTTAAAAAAACTTCCTCACCCTGCCATCCTAGACCAGGCTAAACAATTTAGGTCTATACCTTTAATCACACTGTGCTTCTTGACAGCACTCAACACAATTCTAAGTTAAATCATCATTTGTTTACTATTTTTTTTTCTGAACTAGACTATAAAGCTCAATGAAGATAGGGGTTCTAGAAATCTTACCACTATATTCCCACTGTGGTCCATATGTAGAAAGTTTTGATCAATACTTGTTGAATGAATGACTGGTCAGCTAATATACTAGATGTTTTTATGATCTCCCCACGATTCTTCTATCATATTTTATTCAGGATCTTATCATGGCAAAATAGACTTTCCCATGTCTCCTGTCTAGATGATTATTAAAATTCATATTCAGTCTCAACAATTCCATAAAGTTTCACGTGGTCTTTCCCTCCAGAATGATTTTGCTTTTCTCAAGTTGTTTGCTTTATATATTTTGCACCCCTACTTAATTTCATCACAGCTATGCATGTTTTCTCCCACTGGAATGTTATTGCGTCTTCTTTTTTTCCTGTCTCAGCTTTCCTCAGTACTTTCTTAGGTGGTTCTATGACAAATAATATATGATACAGGAGGAATCAACACACACACACACACACACACACACACACACACACACACACACACACGCACAGATGAATTGTTATCTTGATAATTTTGTGTCAGATTGATGCCCTGAAATTCCCACTAGCCATTTGCTAGTTGCACTTTGAAGTTAGATTCTACATCCTGGGGACTCCCCACTTTCTCTTTAGAATGGTGTTTTGGCCAATTTTTCTATGCTAAATGACCTTGAGTGTATTCAGTATACACTCCTATCACCCAACAGACTTGTGGTTGCCAAGGAGGGAAGGATTGGGAGTTTGGGATTATCAGATGCAAATCATTATATATAAGATGGACAAACAACAAGGTCCTACTGTATAGCACAGGGAACTACATTCAGCATCCTGTGATAAACCATAATGGAAAAAAAATATGAAAAAGCATGTGTATATATGTATAACTGAGTCACTTTGCTATACAGCAGAAATTAAACATAATATTGTAAATCAACTATATTTCAGTAAAATAAAATTTAAAAAAATCAGTGTCACAAGAGATAAAACAAGGTTGTGTTTTCAATGAATTTATATCGAATATATGAATTATTGTCTGCATATCTCCAGACTTCTTTCAAATACATAAAAGATATAAAACAAATAGAGGGAGATCCTTCCTCTGAATTGCTACAATCTCTTGACAATGTAAACTAGGACACCAAGGATTTACAGAATGTATCAGCCAGGTTGGACTTGGTTATGCTAAGGTAACAAATCACCCAAAAATCTCAGAAACAAGAATTCATTTCTTATTCATGTTATTTGCCCATCAAAGATCAACTGGGCGGCTCTACTCTTAACATACCCAAACAGAGGATCAGTCTGAGGGAGGCTCCATTTCGGTGTTATCACAATTACCAAACCAGGAGTGAGGAGCAAGGTGAAAGTGTACTGACTCTTAAAGTTTTATTGGGCAAAAAAGTCAAATGAACATGTTCAACCTCAAAGCGGGCATGGAAATGCAATCCTACCAGGGCCTGGAGGGAAGAAAACAGGGATCATTTAGAGTATTGCACTGGTGGCTAGTCCAGGGAAAAATTACTAAATTTTTCAGTGTAGATCATGTATTATAAGAAAACTGAGGAAAAGAAAACAAGGAGGATAAACTTTACAGAACAAAGGGGACATGGATCTCATATTGATTGTCAACGGGGAGTATATTATAGGACTAATTTTTAAAGGACTAAATAAATGTAAATTCACCATTCTCAAAGCAATGATTAAGGTGGAGGTACAGTTGAAACTTGAGTGTGTTTGGTTCCAAGGAGTCTGACAGCAGCAAGAGGAAATGCTGCTGGAAAAACTGGCATGGTATGAACACTCAGAGTGGGTGTTGACTCTGAGAAGAGTGATGTCAAATCATAGTGTCAGCACAGCATTTGGAATTCTACTGAGAAATAATATGTGAAGTCAAGCACTGTGGGTGCTTGGGAGCACTATGGCCTTGTAACCCTCTCTATCTGGAGTGATGCCCCTGTGTGATGGATGGGTAAACAGAGATGGACCCTCCAAGAGCTGGACTGCTATAGGGAGGGGACATGGTCTGGCTCAGGCCAGCTGGTAGAATTCCCTAGATCTGAGGCAACCTAAAGTATTTACTGGAAAACTCAGAGAGAAGAGGAGTTAGAGAAGGAAGACATGGTAAAGTGTGCGTGTGTGTGTGTGTGTGTGTGTGTTTAAATTTAATAAAAACTTTGCAAAGTCTGTGAAAGGGCTAGTTGTTCATGTTCATGAAACACAGACTAGGAAAAGCAGATCAAGAGAGGAATTCATGGTAGAAAGAACATCTCAGGAATTAATCAAACAAATATGTCTTCACAGAGAGCAGACTTGTGGTTGTTTTTAGAGTACAATAGTATAATTAGGTAAATATATTTAAGGATATGTTTGTCTAAGTTTGTCTAAGGAAACCAAACATAGTGAACTGCGTATAGAGAAGTGGGGAGAAGATGAAGACAAACGAATCAGATGTATTAATGAAGAGGATGAAGCCACTAAACCCCTCTCAAATTTCCAGACAACACCAGTTGGGGCAAGCATTATCTACAGCAAGGACAAAGAAGCAAGGTGGTCACATAGAATCCCTTGTGGCCTTATACAAGTAGCTCTCTTGCAAAAGGATTTCAGCCCCAAATCTGTTAACTCCACGTATTTCCCAAATGTTCCAAATGGAACTTTTCTCACTCTCACTGAGTACCAAAAATGACTCTGTATACATTTTTCCTCCAAAGGATCCTTTGCAGTCTGACTTATGTCCCAACAGCTTTCTTCCATTCAGTTACCCTCTTAGTTCTTGTTCATTTTTCCAAGGTCAATTAAAGTTTAGATATAATCTCTGAGGAAATTTCATACAATGACACTAACCATCAATGTACTTAACTTTCCATCAGACCTGTGGCCAGGTGGAGCCAGCATCCCCAAAACTTGCTTGATCTTGTATGTTGCATCAGATTTTCAAAGGTATCCTTCTTTCCTGCTCAAAATTGAGCACTTGTTATTCACTCATCCCAAATTCTAATGTCACTTAGTAAAAATAAATGCCTCATATAGCTAGGTCAAATTTAAATTTTTGTTTATGTCATTTATAAATCCCTGCTGAAGTTTTACATTTGTATAAAATATTCAGGGCCAAGCATAGCATTGTTATTTATTCAGTAATGGCTTATTGTGAAATAACTTTGTGTTCGTTGATGGAATAGATGTGAGGAATGTCATCTTTGCAATAGAATCCAGTGTGGAAATGAAACAAATGGACAAATAGCCGTAGTTTGGTAAATTCTGTGAGAGAGAAGTGGTGACTACACTGATGATGGCAGTGATGAAAATAAAGTCTACTATAAAGTCCCCAGCTAAGTATAATACACTCCAAAATAGATCTACCTCTGTAGATATAAAGTGTAACTGATTAGACACACATATTCCATGATACTTCTGACATTACAAGGCTACTATAAAGAATAACTCATTTATAAATTTCCTCTGCACTTTACTCACTCTATCTCAGATACATTTTACATCTCACTGGGGCTCAGTTTTACATTTGCCTTCACAAATGAAAACTGTTTCTCTCCAAGGTCTGTTTGAGGGAATGATTAAGGGAGGCAATGGGCTTACAAGGGAAGAACTAAATCTGGATACTCTGTAGCCAGAGACTTCTTGCGTTCAATTGTCTCCTGTTTTGTTAATTAACTGGTTAAGATTAAAGCAAGGGCAGCTGTGTTAGCAGGACTAGAGTGAGAATCTTGACCACAGAGGTTTATGTCAAATAAAGAGAACAGGATGAGCTTGATTTCTCCACCATTGGTTACATATTTTGGCCGAGATGAAAGATGAGAAGAGCGTGATCAATATTCTGTATAATTGTTGGTTAGTAGTTGTGTTCCTGGTAATTATTTTCCTGGATGGAAAGGAAAATTTCATTCCCCTAGAGAAATCTGCTTGAGAGTTTTTTCATCTAGTACTTATATTGATACTATAAAATAAGAAGTATGGGATATAAAAATGAGAAAATCATTATTTAATCTCAGAGGTTTGTTGTTTCTTATTATTTTTTTAAAATTTCACATCAATAAAATGGATGCAAAGATTATTACTGAAAAAGAGTCATCTGTGCTCTTATTTGTCAACATCTTAGGAGGCAGTAAATATGAAATTCATTTTCTGGTAGCTGGACACAGGCTTTTGGCATCTTAACTATCATTTCCAATAAACAAAAAAATGATGAAAAAGTTTGTGAGATTGGATTTCAGGTAGAACTTTTCCAAGGGATGGTAATATCATTGTTCACTAAACCTAATGAAGTCTAAATCCTCAAGATTATTTGATGGGCCCCAATCTAGAAGGAAGCCGTTTCTCTCTCTCTCTCTCTCTCTCTCTCTCTCTCACACACACACACACACACACACACACACACACACACACACACACACACCTGACCCGGTGGCTGGAGACATCTGAGCCCTAGAAATTCTGCTGAGTAACCATGGTGATTCCCTCCTCTGACATCTTAACATATTCTCTCTCATTTCCCACTGACCACACCACTACCACTACCAGCAAATTTGAAAGAGCCACTCTACCCAGTGAGCTTTATGAAATCTGATTCCCAATCCCCTCTGCCAATATCAGTGCTTGTAAAATGCAGTTTCCAGGGTCATCATCCAGGATCTCCCCCACCCCATGGAACCACTGGACTTTCTATCCAAGCTGTCTAAATTTCAGACAATTTCCATTTGACAAACATTCATTAGACACTTACCATAACCTAAACATTATCGTAACACAGTGTGAATAAGACACATATGTCATAAGACATATTGGATAGGACAATTCCAATGCTGAAGAAAAACAATAATACCAATTCTGTGTTACTATATGGTTGGTGTTATATGAAGTACTTTGTATGCATTATTTCATTTAATCTCTGCAACACATCAGTGAGATAGTTCCTATTACTATGGTCTTGTTTCAGATAAGGAAATCAAAATGTAAGAGATTAAATCACTTGCTGAGTCATATAGGGAATCAGTTTTAGGGTGAAGCTTCAGACCAAGGCAGTCTTACAGCAAAGATGAAGCTGTTAACCACTGTGGTTTCCTCTCTCTCTGTACCTCACCTCAGGTATCATGCCTCTTCTCTATTTAGTGAGGTGACATACAGGTGCCCCAATTTCACAATGTGTTCATATCACCATTTCATGAGTAAGGCCACAGATTCTGGCTAGATTTACCTACTTCTAAAGTTTCCTGGAAATCCCTACATATAATTCCATAGTGTGGGCTCATGTGCTCCTCTATTTTGTTTGAAGATGTCATTGTGGCTGTCCCTAGCTCTGAGCCAAACTTAAACTGGTGACAATCCTTATGTTGTTTGCTCACCAATACCTGCTCTTAGAGGACATTAGTCCCATGAAAATCTCTCTCTTTTTATTTTTCTTCTGGGTGTCTTTAGAATATTTCTCACATGTGCTCCCAAATGAGTTAAGTCAGTTTTCTGAGGGAATCCCCAAAGTTTCCCCCTGCCTTCTGTTGATTATGTGTGCTGGTTATGTCGAATTCCAAAGGTCTTGGTAGACACCAGATAACATTTTCCTATAGGACTGCCACCTCTAGGGGACTTCTATGGAGTGCAGACACCATCTGTGGCTCTAGAGCTTCAGTTTCTGAAAGTGCCCACTGGTAGAGCCATTTTAAAAAATACTGGTGCCTCTACCCTGAGGTAAATTAGAGAAACATCTTGTTCTTTCTTGAATAAAGATGAATTTAACTGTTTTGAAAAATCAAACCAATAAACAGTAACACAAATATACTAATGTGTTAACAAGCTGAAGGGCTCTTGTAAGTATATTTCCCTGTTCAGCGGACATGTAGATGTTAGAAGGGTTCTGTAGAGACAGTTCCCTAGTTTTTATTTCCACAAGACGAATCTTCTGATTCTGGGAAGCATCTTCTATACATTTGTAGAGAAGCAAAATGTGCCACGCCAAAATGTGTCTCTTTGTCATAAGGATAAATTTAGGCTGATTATTTTTAAGAAACAGGCTTCAGGGAATCTTTATACTGACTTCCAACTTAGGTGCCTAAAGGACACAGACAGAGGACATATTTCTGTAATAGAGCTCTCACCAGAGACATCTGCAAAGAATATGAGCTAGATGTGGTGGGAGAAACTGCAGGGCCTAGAGATCAGAGTTCACTCTGTGTCTCACTGTCTCTTCAGGGACCAGAAAACATTTGTTGAACAAACGTTTGCTTTTCCACCTCCATGTGACTTGCCTTCCTTCCCTTTGAAGTCCCAACCCACTGCTCCCAATATCCTTTTTTTGTTTTTAACTAAAGATAGTATTTAAGGTGAGGTTTTCAGCCATTTTGGTGAGTTACTCATTTTTGCACTCTCTTGTGGGAAATCTTTCTCATCCATGGTTAAGCCATAAAAAGGCTTATTGGTTTGAGTTGCTATTAAGATCCTACTAAGTAATGGCCAGATGTTGAATCCTTTAAATTGGAAAAACTTCTAAATTGGTAAATTTTTAGATAGCTCTTATAAAAAAATTTTATTGATAGGTATGGAAAGACTAAATTAAAAGTGAATACAAAGAAATATAGCAACAAACCCTAGAACTCCCTTAATTAAAAAAAAAAAAGTTTTGGAAGCCTTATTGAATTTGCAGTTTCAACTTCCCCTCATGGGTCTTACAGATGCTAATAAAAACATTAGGTTAATTAACAAAAGAATGAGAAGAAGCCAATGAGAAAGTCAAGGGACTCTTCCCAACAAGGTGGACATTTTTATAGCGTTATTAAGAAATAAGGTAAATAAAGCTAATATTGAAAGAGATAGAACAAAGAGGAATAAGAAAGGGAAGAGTCATGGGACTTGTCCCAGCAGAATGGATATCTTTAGATGGTTTTAAGAAATGGGATGAATAAAACGGACATTGGTGGGGGTAAAACAAAGGTTTTAATACTTCACTATCTAAGGTTCATGGACAAAAGGGACTCCATTACCCACCCCCAGCATTTAAAGACCCCTAACAAGTCCACTATAGTTACCTTAATCTGGAGAAATTAAAAGAAAAACAAAAAAAACCAGAAGACAAAAATTACACTGAGAAACCTGACCAGCAATTACTTGGTGTCCTTTGGCTCAACCTCCCACTGGGAAACCAAGCTCTCTTATGTAGGAATAGGTAAAATGGCTAAGGGATTGAGAGAAGTTTCCAGGGCTCGATATAGAAACCCCACAAGCTGTGGTACCAAAACCCACTGGTGGAACCCTGACTCAGGCTACAACTAGTTTATGCAAATGTAAAAATGTAAGGGTTGATAGGATTATAAAGGTTGGAATGTTTGAGCAGGTGTTATATGAAGAGGTTACATCAATGTTGCCTGAGTGTTTTATTGAAATAGATGTTGTATCTGGCAGAACACTTCTACCCAGTCTTGTAAGACCCAGACTTGCTGATTTGGTCCTAGTGGAGGCCATGGTTAGAGATATAAGTGTTGATGGAATTGAGGTGAAAGTTTGAAAAAAAATTGGTGTGTTTGAACAGGCTTTATGTAAGATGGTTTTATCTCTTTTGCCTAATTATATTGTGGGGACAGATATTGTGTCTCATTGAGAATGTTTCCCCTGCCTGGTATTGTAAAACAAGGAATGTAAATCTGTCCTTTGGGAAATGTTAACTCAGCATGTTAAAAGGAGCCAAACAGTGTGAGGTGGAAGCTAGAAGCTGATATTGACGGGTCGATAGGAGCAATAGTGGAGGCTTTTTGCTCCTAAGGAGAATTGCTCTTGGGCTGACTTGTAGGAAAAGATGGGCTTTATTGAACACTTTGTGCAAACTTTTTGAAGGCATGCTACATTGAACTCAATTTCTAAAACATAGAAATATTTCGCTTTCCATTTTTGTTGGAAATCATCTCCCTAATATAAAGAAGGAAATAAAAGAAAATGTAGTTGGATGGGCAGATCAGCCTTTTGATATCACTCAGGCAGCAAACCAGTTCTTTGGGGACTTGGAAACAACTGTCTTTGTCTTTCAAATCTCTACAAAATTGGAAGTGTAAATACAGCCCATGATCACCTGAGACTGTGCCTAGTTAACTCAATCAACTAGAACCTGAAACCAAAGGAAATAAAGGTAGGGAAAGAGGCCTTTTATCAGTACAAACTGCTTGAAAGTCTGCCTCCTAAATATTATTTATCAAGGACAAATACAAGTCTTAAAAGTCTTTTCCACAAATAGTAAAATGCCTTAGCCATCTGAGCAGATAAACTTAACTTATTCCAACTGTTATTTATAAACTAGTAAGTTTTGCATTGTACTTGATTCATGACTAAAGTTTTAAGATAAAAACTATAAGATATCTGTCGATGTCTATCTGTATGTATGTATATATATGTACAGTATAGATATGGTATTTTTCTATCTTTGGGCGGTATTGCCAAAATTAATTTATAAAATATAGCTCTAATTGGCTAAAATAGACAAGTGCTTATATTTTAAAAATTCAAATATATAATAGAAACAAATCTATTTTTTAAAAATGATTTAGGATTAATGTTTAGTAAATTTAAAATTTTCAGTTATTGGTTTAATTAAAATAGGCATATCTTTAGAGTTGTCAGCATTAAATATAAAATTTTCATTCTACCAAAAGTCAAATAAATAAGTTTATGTTATTTTTTTTACAAAATTTGTCAGCAAAAAAAAAAACAGCTTGAGATGATGGCTGATTTTGTCTAATGTCTCATGAAGGTTTTGTAGGTAATTTAAACATAATTATTGGGAACAAGTGATTTAGATAGATATAAGGGGGATAAGACTTAAAAATAGCTTCCAAAATCTTTTGGTAAATTAAAACTTTAGAGTTTTGCTAAGTTAAGTTAAACGATGGGAAATCTTTGAATGTCCAGATCATTTTCAGCTAAGATAAAATACTGAAACATTAACTGCTAAACAAGGCTAAGTATGCCTAATTTTGTCTTCATATTACAGAAAAACTAATGTTTAGGTCTATGAATGAAAATGGTTTCTACCACATTGAAAAAAAAAATGCAATGAGGAAATGTAAGTTTCTAAAAATTATGAAATGCATTCATAACTTTCCAATCACAAACAAAAATATTGGTATAACAAGCAGTTCACAATTGCTTACTTCTTAGCTTTCACTAGAAATTAAGGTTTCTGAGAGTTAAGAATTCTACTTATATATAATTAAAATACTAAAATTAATAAGGAAAACATATTTGTATGCAAGGAAAAGTTTTACAAGCTATAAGGAATGGAAATGCATTTTGTTAAATGAAAAGTAAGTAATTCTGTCCTAAAGAGGAATTAATAAAAGAAAAATATAGAAAGAGGGAAAGCATAGGACAAAATTTTTGTGTAAAAAATGAAGTTGCATAACGTTCCTGGAAAAGAAACCCTGATAGAAGAGTTTTGCACATGGTCAGGTGGCTAAGATAGAATGAATTTAGTTGAGTGAATGAATATTAGTATTAAAAGTAAGCTAACACAAAACTAAAAGCTTGTTTTCTTTCTCTATTAAGATGACAAAGTTATTATGGACTACTGATCTGCTTTTGATTACAAATTGTGAATGTTTCTTTACCTTTTAAGTACTCTGTTGTAATTTTTTGCATTCGCCTTTGAAATCTTATATTGTCAATTTGTTTAAGTGCATAAGTATTGTTTCACAGTAACCTATGATCTTATTTGAGCAAGGATTTTATTTACTTATTTTATTTTTATTTATTTATTTATTTTTCATGTTCAAAAGACATGAACTACCTGATAGCTTTCAGGGAAAAGTGTTTTTTTTTTTTTACTTCTTTATTGGAGTATAATTGCTTTACAATGGTCTGTTAGTTTATGTTGTATAACAAAGTGAATCAGATATACATATACATATAAACCTATATCTCCTCCCTCTTGCATCTCCCTCGCACCCCGCCATCCCACGCCTCTAGGCGGACAGGAAGCACCGAGCAGATCTCGCTGTGCTATGCGGCTGCTTCCCACTAGCTATTTTACATTTAGTAGTGTATATATGTCCATGCCAATCTCTCACTGCGTCCCAGCTAACACTTCCCCCTCACCATGTCCTCAAGTCCATTCTCTACCTCTACATCCCTATTCCTGTCCTGCTTCTAGGTTCTTCAGAAACATTTTTGGTTTTGGATTCCATAAATATACATATACATATATATATATATATATATATGGTACCATATGGAATCTGTTTTTCTCTTTGTGACTTACCTCACTGTATGACAGTCTCCAGGTCCATCCACATCACTAAAAATAACTCAGTTATGCTTCTTTATGTGCCTGAGTAATATTCCATTGTAAATATGTGCCACATCTTTATCCATTCATCTGTCGATGCACACTTAGGTTGCTTCCATGTCCTGGCTATTGTAAATAGAGCTGCAATGAACATTGTAGTACATGACTCTGTTTCAATTATGTTTTGTTCAGGGTATATGCCCAGTAGTGGGATTGCTGGGTCATATGGTAACTCTATTTTTAGTTTTTTTAAGGAACCTCCATACTGTTCTCTATAGTGGCTGTATCAGTTTAGATTCCCACAAACAGTGCAAGAGGCTTCCCTTTTCTCTGCATCCTCGCCAGCATTTATTGTTTGTAGATTTTTTCATGGTGGCTATCCTGACCGGTGTGAGGTGATATCTCATTGAGGTTTTGATTTGCATTTCTCTAATGATTAGTGCTGTTGAACATCCTTTCATGTGTTTGTTGGCAATCTGTATATCTTCTTTGGAGAAATGTCTATTTAGGTCTTATGCCCATTTTTGGATTGGGTTGTTTGTTTTCTTGATATTGAGCTACATGAGCTGCTTGTATATTTTAGAGATTAATGCTTTGTCAGATGCTTCGTTTGCAAATATATTCTCCCATTCTGAGGGTTGTCTTATCTTGTTTATGGTTTCCTTTGCTGTGCAAAAGCTTTTAAGTTTCATTAGGTCCCATTTTTTAATTTTTGTTTTTATTTCCATTTCTCTAGAAGGTGGGTCAAAAAGGATCTTGCTGTGATTTATGACATAGAGTGTTCTGCCTATGTTTTCCTCTAACAGTTTGATAGTGTCTGGCCTTAAATTTAGGTCTTTAATCTATTTTGAGTTTATTTTTGTGTATGGTATTAGGGAGTGTTCTAATTTCATTCTTTTACATGTAGCGGTCCAGTTTTCCCAGCAGCACTTATTGAAGAGGCTGTCTTTTCTCCATTGTATAGTCGTGCCTCCTTTATCAAAGACAATCTGATCTTTGCATGGGTTTAATCTCTGGGCTTTCTATCCTGTTCCATTGATCTATATTTCAGTTTTTGTGCCAGTACCATACTGTCTTGATTACTGTAGCTTTGTAATATAGTATGAAATCAGGGAGCCTGATTCCTCCAGCTCCATTTTTCGTTCTCAAGATTGCTTTGGCTATTTGGGGTCTTTGTGTTTCCATAAAAATTGTGAAATTATTTGTTCTAGTTTTGTGAAAAATGCCACTGGCAGTTTGATAGGGATTGCATTGAATCTGTAGATTGCTTTGGGTAGAATAGTCATTTTCACAATGTTGATTCTTCCAATCCAGGAACATGGTATACCTCTCTATCTCTTTGTATCATCTTTAATTTCTTTCATCAGTGTCATAGTTTTATATATAAAGGTCTTTTATCTCCTTAGTTAGGTTTATTCGTAGGTATTTTATTCTCTTTGTTGCAATGGTAAATGGGAGTGTTTCCTTAATTTCTCTTTAAGATTTTTCATAATTAGTGTATGGGAATGCAAGAGATTTCTGTGCATTAATTTTGTATCCTACTACTTTACCAAATTCATTAATTAGCTCTAGTACTTTTCTGGTAACATCTTTAGGTTTCTCTGTATATACTATCATGTCATCTGCAAACAGTGACAGCTTTATTTCTTCTTTTCTGATTTGGATTACTTTAATTTCTTTTTCTTCTCTGATTGCTGTGACTAAAACTTCCAAAACTATTCTGAATAATAGTGGTGAGAGTGGACAACTTTGTCTTCTTCCTGATCTTAGAGGAAATGGTTTCCATTTTTCACCATTGAGAACAATGTTGGATATGGGTTGGTCATATATGGCCTTTATTATGTTGAGGTAAATTTCCTCTCTGTCAACTTTCTAGAAGGTTTTTAGCAAAAAATGGGTGTTAAATTTTGTCAAAAGCATTTTCTCCATCTATTGATATGACCATATGCTTTTTCTCCTTCAATTTGTTAATATGGTGTATCACATTGATTTATTTGCATATAGTGAAGAATCCTTGCATTCCTCAGATAAACCCCACTTGATCATGGTGTATGATCCTTTTAGTGTGCTGTTGAATTCTATTTGCTAGTATTTTGTTGAGGATATTTTCATCTATGTTCATCAGTGATATTTGCCTGTAGCTTTCTTTCTTTCTGACATCTTTGTCTGGTCTTCGTATCAGGGTGATGGTGGCCTTGTAGAATGAGTTTGGGAGTGTTCTTCACTCTGCTATATTTGGAAGAGTTTGAGCAGGATAAGTGTTAGCTCTTCTCTAAATGTTTGATAGAATTTGCCTGTGAAACCAGCTAGTCCTGGGCTTTTGTTTGTTGGAAGATTTTTAATGACAGTCTCAAATTTAGTGCTTCGATTAGTCTGTTTATATTTTCTATTTCTTCCTGGTTCAGTGTCGGAAGGTTGTGCTTTTCTCAGAATTTGTCCATTTCTTCCAGGTTGTCCATTTTCTTTGCATATAATTGCTTGTAGTAATCTCTCATGATCCTTTATATTTCTGCAGTGCCAGTTGTTACTTCTCCTTTTTCATTTCTAATTCTGTTGATTTGAGTCTTCTCCCTTTTTTTCTTGATGAGTATGGCTCATGTTTTATCAATATTTTTTTATCTTATCAAAGAACCAGCCTTTAGTTTTATTCATCTTTGCTCTTGTTTCCTTCATTTATTTTTCTTTTATTTCTGATCTGACCTTTATGATTTCTTTCCCTCTGCTAACTTTGGGGGTGTTTTTTTCTTTTTCCTCTAATTGCTTTAGGTGTAAGGTGAGGTGGTTTATTTGAGATTTTTCTTGTTTCTTGAGGCAGGATTGTATTGCTATAAACTTCCCTCTTAGAACTTCTTTGGTGCATCCCATAGGTTTTGGGTTGTTGTGCTTTCATTGTCATTTGTTTTTAGGAACTTTTTGGTTCCCTGTTTGATTTCTTCAGTGATCTCTTGGTTATTTAGTAGTGTATTGTCAAGCCTCCATTGTTTGTATTTTAACAGATTTTCCCCTGTAATTGATATCTAGTCTCATAGCATTGTTGTCAGAAAAGATACTTCATATGATTTCAATATTCTTAAACTTACCAAGACTTGATTTGTGACCTAAGATATGATCTATCCTGGAGATTGTTCCATGAGCACTTGAGAAGAAAGTGTATTCTTTTGTTTTTGGATGGAATGTCCTATAAATATCAATTAAGTCCATCTTGTTTAATATATCATTTACAGCTTGTGTTTCCTTATTTATTTTCATTTTGGATGATCTGTCCATTGGTGAAAGTGGAGTTTTAAAGTCTCCTACTATGGTTGCATTACTATCAATTTCCCCTTTATGGCTGTTAGCATTTGCTTTATGTATTGAGTTGCTCCTATGTTGGGTGCCTAAATATTTACAATTGTTATGTCTTCCTCTTGGATTTATTCCTTGATGATTTTGTAGTGTCCTTCTTTGTCTCTTGTAATAGTATTTATTTTAAAGTCCATTTTTTCCTATATGAGAATTGCTATTCCAGCTTTCTTTTGATTTCCATTTGCATGGAATATATTTTTCTATCCCCTCATTTTCAGTCTGTTTGTCTCTAGGTCTGAAGTGGGTCTCTTGTAGACTGCATATATATGGGTCTTGTTTATGTATCCATTCAGCCAGTCTATGTCATTTGGTTGGAGCACTTAGTCCATTTACATATAAAGCAGTTATAGATATACATGTATATGTATGTTCCTATTACCATTTGTTTTTTGTTTTGGGTTTGTTTTTGTAAATCTTTACCTCTCTTGTGTTTTCTGCTGAAAGAAGTTCCTTTAGCATTTGTTGCAAAGCTCGTTTGATGGCGCTGAATTCTCTTAGCTTTTGCTAGTCTGTAAAGGTTTTAATTTCTCCATCAAATCTGAATGAGATCCTTGCTGGGTAGAGTAATCTTGGTTGTAGGTTTTTCCTTTTCATCACTTTAAATATGTCCTGCCACTCCCTTTTGCACGGCAGAGTTTCTGCTGAAAGATCAGTTGTTAACCTTATGGGGATTCCCTTGTATGTTATTTGTTGTTTTTCCTTTGCTGCTTTTAATATTTTTTCTTTGTATTTAATTTTTGATAGTTTTATTATATGTGTCTTGTCATGTTTCTCCTTGGATTTATCATGTATGGAACTCTCTGTGCTTCCTGGAATTGATTGACTATTTCCTTTCCCATATTAGGGAAGTTTTCAATTATAATATCTTCAAATATTTTCTCAGTCCCTTTACTTTTCTCTTCTTCTGGGACCCCTATAATTTAAATGTTGGTGTGTTTAATGTTGTACCAGAAGTCTCTGAGACTGTCCTCAATTCTTCTCATTTTATTTTTTTTCTTTATTCTGCTCTGTGGTAGTTATTTCCACTATTTTATCTTCCAGGTCACTTATCCGTTCTTCTGTCTCAGTTTTTCTGCTATTGATTCCTTCTGGAGAATTTTTAATTTCATTTTTTGTGGTGTTTATCTTTGTTTATTTGCTCTTTAGTTCTTCTAGATCCTTGTTAAACATTTCTTATATTTTCTCCATTCTATTTCCAAGATTTTGGATCATCTTTACTATCATTACTTTGATTTTTTTTTTTTTTTCAGATAGACTACTTATTTCCTCTTCATTTGTTTTGTCTGGTGGGTTTTACATTGCTCTTTCATCTGCTGTGTGTTTCTCTGTCTTCTCATTTTTCTTAACTTACTGTGTTTGCAGTCTCCTTTTCAAAGGCTGCAGGTTCATATTGCCTGCTGTTGTTGGTGTCTTCTCCCTGTGGGTAATGTTGGTTCAGTGGGTTCTGTAGGATTCTTGGTGGAGGGGACTGTTGTCTGTGTTCCTGTGGATGAGACTGGATCTTGTCTTTATGGTGAGCAGGACGAAATCCGGTGGTGTGTTTTGCACTTTCTGTGAACTTATTTTGCTTTTAGGTAGTCTCTCTGCTAATGAGTGGGGTTGTGTTCCTGTCTTGCTAGTTGTTTGGCATAGGGTGTCCAGCATTGTAGCTTGTTGGTCATTGAGTGGAACTGGATCTTAACTTTGAGATGGAGATCGCTGGGAGAACTCTCACCAATTGATATACATGGGGCTGGGAGGTCTCTGGTGGACCAGTGTCCTGAACTTGACTCTCCCACCTCAGAGGCTCAGGACTCACACCTGGCCAGGGCACCAAGGCCCTGTCAGGCATGGAGCTCAGTAGAAAAGGGAGAAAAGAAAAGAAAGAAAGAAAAAATAAAATTAAAAAAATATTATTAAAGATTTTAAAAAAAGGTAATAAGAAAGAAAGAAATGGAGCAAGCAAACTAAAAAGAAATCCACCAGTGATAACAAGTGCTAAAACTACACTACAAAACAAACAAAAAAACAGACAGACAGAACCCTGGAACAAATGGGAAAAGCAAAGCTGTACTGATAAAGTCACACAAAGAAGCATGCACATACACACTCACAAAAAGAAAAAAAGGAAAAAAAAACATAAGCATAAAACCAGAAAAAAATTAGATGCATAAAGCAAACCCCAAATCTACAGTTACTCCCAAAGTCCATCACCTCAATTTTGGGATGATTCATTATCTGTTCAGGTATTCCAGAGATGCAAGGTATATCAAGTTGATTGTGGAGATTTAATCCATTGCTCCTGAGGCTGGTGGGAGAAATTTTTCTTTCTTTTCTTTTTTGCACACCTTCTGGTGTTCAGCTTTGGATTTGGCCCCACCTCTGCTTGTAGGTCACCTGAGGGTGTCTAGGTACATGGGGAATTTCTTGCCTTTTGGGAAGTGTGAGGTCTTCTGCCAGCATTCAGTCGGTGTTCTGTAGGAGTTGCTCCACATGTAGATGTCATTTTCATGTATTTGTGGGAAGGAAGGTGATCTCCACCTCTTACTCCTTCACCATCTTGAAGGCACCTCCTCTGACCAAGTATTTTAAAGCCTTTTGATATCTTTGACAAACTTTCCCAAATCCAATGCTAAATAATTTTTTTTGATCTCTAGCTCACTTTGCAACTTTCAGAAGGCCACTGAAAAATCTCAAAGAGAGATATTAAACTAATTAGTCTTATTTGGTATGTTAAATTTCATGGGAACCATTGTCAAATAGTTGATAACAAACTTTCTTAGGTTATATTATGTGGATGAATGTTATTAATATGTGTTCTAAAATTATATGAAATTCCTAAAAATCTGATATGTCCTGATAAAATGTTATGTCATAATTCTAGTTATCCTCAAATGCTGTATTACAGAAATAACCAAATATCTTTGTCAATTACATTGTAATCAGATCTTTAAACATGCCATTTTCAGTCTTGTGTCATTTATAGACAGTTTTTGTTTTACTCTGATGCTTTTACAGAAATGCTTTATCTTCAAGAAGATTCAGAGAAGTACTTTTTGCCAAATACAGGTTGCTGTTAACTTTCAGACCAGACTACTGAACTGGGTAAGAAATTATAGAACACTAATGGAAAAACTGACGACTTTGTAAAATTGCTTACAAAAGATCAACAATAATTAATTACATAGTACTGAATGAACTGATGAATATGATTATAATTTGTATGACTTTTTGTCTGAAATATTTTTTAATCTTTTTAATCTTTGTTTTCCCAAGACTTAGGGGAACTTTTTTCTCTTTTCTCTTAAGCCAATTATGACTTATGGCAATTTGGTAAATTATACCTCTGAAAGCAAAATTAAAACATTTATCTTTTTCTCCCTACCTGATCCCTCCAGAATTTAGAAACTCTTAGTGTCAGTTATTATTTTTATGGCAATATATTCAATAATTATTTACAGAAGTTAACTAAGAATCTCTTCTCCTTGTAACAGAGCACAGTTGAAAATATTGGTTACATAGACTCACAGGAACTAAGATTGACTTTATGGAGCCATAAAGCCCCGGGGAGGTGGGGGGAAGCAGCCTGGTAACTTAAGTACTTAACTAAGTTCTTAAGTACTGAAGTACTAACTTACTAACTTATAAGTATGTAAGTTAGTAGATGGCCATCTTCTCCCTGTGTCTTCATATGGCCTTCCTTCTGTGTGCCTCTGTGTCTCAATCTCTTTTAAGGATGCCAGTCATATTGCACTAAGTCCCACCCTAATGACCCAATCACCCTAATGACCTTTAAAAAGGTAATTATAACTTAACTACCTCTTTAATGATCCTATATCCAAATATAGTCATATTCTGAGCTATTGGTTAGAACTTCAACATATGAATTTAGAGGGGAAACAATTCAGCCCATAACAGTCACATAATAGAAAAGGCATTAAAATCATTATGGTACATGTACCTTATATTCTTCAGTCACTACAAGTTACAATGTTTTGTGAATATTTATAGGTGTAAGAAAATGTTCATTGTAAAGAGTTAATTTTAAAAATGGATAATAAAATTATTTAAAATATAATCTTAAATTTATAAATTATACATATTTCAAAATATATATTAAAATATTATATATTTTAAATTAACCTAATTCTTGCTTCATTTGCTCACATAAACCTAACAACTCTTTTCTGTATATATAGAGCAGGTGGAGTGGAGAGAGGGAAATACTAGCTGCTATTTCTTCTGGGTTGTGTAATCACTGGTATTTAGAATTCTCTTTTATGCATTCTTAAAGTCTTTCTTTAAGGAGCATTTATTATTTTTCACCAATTATTTTTATATCTCTAAAATACAAGGGAAATACTGTCAAGAAAGAAATAATAAAATAACAAAAGTTCAACATAACAGAATTAATAATATTAATTTTAACAGATTTAAATTAAACATTTAAGTTTTTTAAAAATTATTTGCACTTGTACAAGACAGGGAAATCTGTTTTATTTCCAGATGATATATAAAGGTCCTGAGATTTTCATTGTTCTGGGCATAGAAAGAGCCCAGATCCAGAGGTGAATCAGCAGGAAATTCATGAGCCTAGTGCAGTGTCTTCTTAGGAGGAAGTGAGAACTCCAGCCGTGGTTAACCTAAAGAAGAGAGGACTAGGACATCTTAGCAGTTTTCACATATGTTATGGGCTGCAGAGGATGGGAACAAGGATTATATGGATTAATTGGATTAGATGGGTATATCTAGAGGTAAAACTAAGATCAATATTTTCTTCCTTTTAATGCAAGTATATTGACTACCTACAATATGACAAGCATTGAAGAATAAAACAAATAAATACTAAAGAAGCAGATATCTGCTTAATACATTTTGAAAAGGACTTTTAACTGTTTTTATTAGCTGAACAGATTGTTTTCAATGTAGTGAGTATCCCAACCTTAAAATGTTCTGAGTGAGACTGTATGACCATCTCCCAAGGGTACAACATCAGGAATTTTTGGATCCAGGTAGCCTAGAATGATGGTTCTCTAATGTTTGTATTGAGAAAAAGTACCCAGAGGCCTAGTTGAAACACAGATTCCTGAGCATATACCCAGAGACTCTGATTGGGCATATAATTTCTATTTCTAATAAGCTTCCAGTACATGCAGATGTTATTGGTCCATGGACCATACTTGAAGTAGCAATGGATAACTCAGGGTCTTCTTCTTTCTAAGATCAATAATTCTAAGACACAGACAGAGAAAAATGTCTGCTTCATCAAATTTATTTTCCTCAGCTCACTGAAAAGGGAAAGATGGCTGAGGGAAGGAAAGAAACACAACCCAATCAAAAGCAGAAACTGGCCAAAATGACAGGCCTGGTTCTGGGACAGTGAGATGTTTAGAAGACAAAGTTTCAAGGAAGTTTCCCAGATAATTCTTGTAAAATGGTTTCAAATGTACATTTTTTTCAAAGATCTTCAGTTAAACTCCACACAGCTCTTAGATTGCACTGACAAAGCTTTAAAAAATGATGCACTTACTCCATGCAGGCAGCAGTCTCTGGAGTCAAAGCCTCTGCATCAGTGATGTGTCGCAGCTGGTTTTCGAGCTGCGTTGAAAGCTTCAAGCTTTGGCACGACTGAGCATTAACTCAGCATTAAGCAGAAGCTTTGACACTAGAGACTACAAACGTGGATGGATTAAACACACATTTTGAATATCTCACAAAATTCTAGCAGTAAGGAGGACACAGAGATTTTTAAAAAAGAGAGCAAGAGAAGGAAATAAAAAACGTGTAATGCAAATTAACAGAGAGATGGGTCCTGCAAATCCTATCTATGCTGTGGCTCCCTTTCCTTCAGATGCTTCAGTGTTTATATCCATCTTTTCCACAAGAATTGTTCTTTGAGATTTTAGCCTATGGGTACACCACTGGAACACAATAAAAATTGTTTGTAATAATGGCAAACTCTAATCTAGCATTTTTTATTGTTTAAGAGGTTAAAGCCAATTGCAGGTCAGCTCGTGGCCACAGAATACCAAAAAAAGTCATCATACAGTAAACATTCAGTATATTCACATGTTACTAAAATGTAGTATGTATAAATGCTACCCTCTAGTTCTATTGTGCATATAACCTTTTCACAACAATTTCACAGATATCATCTCATTTGGTTCTCACCATAATCCATATATTAGATCAGGATTATCATGACATTGTTCAGAGGGGAAAAAGAAAAGAAAAACAAATATCTGAGGGATTTAGTTCTCTGCCCATGGTTATATAGAAGATAATAGGAAATGTCAGGGCAAGATTCCAGTTTTACTAAAACCAAGTTCTCATATTTTCCCTCATTATGCGTAATTATAGATTCCAATACCACTACTACCACTGTGAATAAATTCTTCCCATGAATTTATTTTTCAATTTTCATTCTTAAGACCCTTATAAAGATTCTAGAGAATCTGTTTCTGGAAATATAACACACTAGCACTAAGAAACAATAATATATTATCCTAAGCATGACAATGATCTGAAGGTAGGGATTTAAAAGATGCCCTTAAGAGCTGTCCAACTAGTTTGCCAGAATTCCACTCTAACTCCAGAGTAGATTTATCAGTTAAATATAGCTGATTTCTTTATTTTCCTTGTTTCCTTCCATCCTCCCTCCCTCTCTCAATCTCACTCTTGCTCCCTCTCTTTTGGGGAGTGGTGTTAGGGGAGGGGAGCTTTGGATAAGATTAAGAAACCCAAGTGGATTAAGAAAAGAGTAGCTCATGCCAACACACTTTTAATGTACCCTTGTGTTAAATAAACAGCCTCACCAGATAAAAGAACATTTTGGGATGCACATGTATGTTTTGTCAACTTAGACTCTATCTACAAATTCTCAAAGTTATTAATTCATCCAGTCATCTGAGTGCTTTTCTGCTGACCCAACACAACCATTAAGTTGGTTTCTATCACAAAATTGCTTTGAAAATTGTCTAGATACAATGCTGATACAGCCCAAGATTCATTTTCTTTTTCATAATTCTTCAAATTCCAACAATTATTTATTATACATCTACTCCTAAGTTCCTGGGTTAGAAAGAAGAGGGATATGATTGTTGTTTCAAGAAATTTAGAGAGTGGGGAGAGGACACCTATTTTAACAAATCTGTGCAAAAAATTGTTACCTACACTCATAAAAGTTTATATGGGAACAAGTGCTGCCCAAAGAAGTAGTTCATTATGTGAACAAGCTAAGAAAAGTTACATAGTAGATGGAATATTTTAATTAAGACCTTTAAATAAGAAAGGGTCCAACAGGACACAGAGTGCATTTATACAGGTATGAGTTGGCAGAAATCCAAGAGGTAAAAAAGTATTTGTCTATTTAATCTTTCTAATGAAGAAAATGCTACTAGAATTTTGACACAAGCTAGATGGTCAATGTTGTAGAGTGCTTCCCTCTGTACATATATTCTAGTGAGTTTAGGCAGTTGCCATCTTCTTCTCACCTTCCTTTCATTTTGAGTTGGTGGACACATCTGATATCACCACAATAATGGAATATTATTGAAAAGGAAAGAAGATTTATGGACCTTATACAGTTGCCTTATCTTAGAAGGAATTTAGTCCACAATTCTGCCTCTTTACCCTGCCTGTCTAGCTAAGAATTTATTTGTAGGTATATTAGAAAGTTCAGTCTGGGGCAAATCAAATGATTCTCACTGGGCAAGCCTTCTGTGATTAGTATGATCCTTAGGGAGACTATTTGTGCGTCACAAGAGGGAAATACTGGGTATTTTCCAGAAAAAAACAGTGACAGGAATTATACCTTCAGGGAGGACTGGTAGGTGAATGGAGCAGAGTAGCAGGGCGTGTAGGAGACACAGACTGAGTATGATGAAGCCTGAAATCAGAGGCCATTCTGCAGACCTCAGGAACAAGTAAGAGCAAGATCAGGTCTCAGAAACCTGAGAATTGGTTAAAGAATTCATATGAGCTGGTTCTGTTCATGTGGCATCTCATGTAGTCTGCACAAGTGATTTTAGGAGGCAGATTTGATGCCCCATTTTGTAGAGAGGAAACTGAGTCTCTGGAAAGTTAGAAATAAGGACAACAGTTACTGGATCAGCAGCAAAGCTAATAATGCTGGGTCACTAAATTCCAGCTCAAAGACCAAACTTCCAAAATACCCTGTGACACAAAACTGAACGGTCTATGAAGATGTGTTTTTTTGCACAGTGTGTGTGTGTGTGTGTGTGTGTGTGTGTGTGTGTGTGTGTACCTGTCTGAAAGGGGAATAAAAGTGGGAAGGGGGACTGAAGATTGTCAGGTTATTACATTACCCTTTAAGATTTTAAAATGTGGCATTTATGACAATCACACTGTGATCCACCTATTAAAACATAAAAACATGGAGGCCTAATCTCCCCAGGTTTAGGATGCAATTCTGTCTCTAGAATATCAAGTAACACTATTGAATGGAAAGGCTGCCTTTGACTGAGGACACACTGGAAAACAATTTTCCAGTGCACGTTAGCGTATCTGCAATCAAAGTCTGTGTGTATCTGTGATTTCTTTTTAATCCTTTCACTTCTTTCTTCTTCTTTTTCTTCACTGTGTCCCTACTTTCCCCGCCTCCCTGCCATCCCCCAAAACACTTTTCTCTTGCCTATGGAGATGGGAACCAAGAGGAAATTGATGCAGTGGCGGATTTAATATGACATTTGAAAAGTGACTTTTTGATTTTCAATTAACCTTGCACAAAGAGGAAATATTGAAATTCACCCCTTTGTTCTTGGCTGGATCTGAAGACAGGCTGGTTGGCACCAAAAGCTGAACCGGTTTGGGGTGGGGCAGTGGAGAAGGAAGAGGCAGGGGAGTGAAAGAGAACCTGGCACCTGCGAAGCGAAGCACTCCTGTTTGCACAGAATGAAAGAGGGCTAGCCTGTAGTAATTACTCTCAGAAGGGGAAACAGGTAGTGGAGAAAATGCTCTCGTTATTTGTTTGACTTAATTGTATGCTTTTATGGACCGTCTGGCTGGAAGGATTAAAGTTACTTTTAATAACATTTCCTTTCAGAAAGAATTTGATTTGAAGTCTCCCAGCAGGGCCTCCCAGTCAACAGCCTCCCTTCCCCAACCCGTGCGCCCCTCCTGCTTTCCCCTCTAGTCCCCTTCGCTGCTTTGAAAGACCCATTGTTCTGTTTGTAGAAGAAAGAGGCGCTTACACCATGATATGATGCATACAGTTAACTCCGTAAATCTCCTCTCTCCGGATTTCCTTAAAATCTTCACAGAAGGCCGCCCCCCTCCCCTTTGCAAGCGCAAACCTTGACAATTACACATGGGAATAAAGTAGCTGGACGCTGTGGCCTCCTTGGACAGCCGCGTGCAGACAGCGGACAAGCTGCCTAAACACACGCTCTGATCTTTATTAAGGCGCAGTGCTTTCTCTGACGGACCCTTCCATTCTTTTCCTTCCCCTCTTGGGTGCTGTCCTTGCAGGTGTCTGCCCCTCGCTCCCAGCTGTTTTCTCTCGCTCTCCTTCTTCCCTCTAGCTGCTTTTGTCTGTATTTCCACCTGCAACCCCCCCCCCTCCCCGGCTTCTGTCCGGCAAACTGGGCGGGTGGCAAAGGGTCCCCGGCGGTGCCGGGTGCACCCCGCCCCAGGCCGCGCGCTCGGTGGGCGCCCGCACGCGCCAAGACTTGCATCTCATCCCTAGATGGCAGCAGGATTCTGAAGCTGGCGCAGCCCTCAGCAGCCCTTCTGGTCTGTGTTCCGGAACAGATTGCCAGAGGATAAGGCGTCTAAACAGCCCGGCGCCTCCCCGGGAGTGCAGGTCAAGCAGAAGAGCAAGCCAAACAGATGCATCTGGCAGGGCCTCTGGGGTCGGATGCTGCAGCTCCGGACACCACATCCTCTCGACACACAGATGTGCTAGTGTGTTTTAAAAAAAAAAAAGGGGGAGGGTGGAGTTTAGCCTCTTGGAGATTGTGTCTTGTTAAAGACCGGTGATTCTGGACCATGACAAAAGTCCTCGAGGCCTGAGTACACAGAGGACACACACACGTATAAGCTTATTGGAAAACACTTGCCTTCATTCCAGGGACCAAGCTGGCTAGGCAGGAAGGCAGCAGGATATGAAGATGGAGACTTCAGCTCCAGCCTGGCTGGGGTCCTGTACACTTTGGGGGAAGCTCTTTCTGTCCCTGAGCCTGTTACCTAATCTATAAAATTGAGGTTATTAAAGCTTTCAGCTCTGTGTACATATGAAAGATTGTCAGGATTATCAACAGGAACAAAGAAAGGAAAAATTCACTTTGGCAGGAACAGCCTCATTGCTGCAGCATTTGGCCCAGAACAGAAATTTTCCTTCAGAGGATACATCCAAATGGTGCTACAGTATTTATTGTAATTAGCTAGAAATTACTTATTTGGAAACAAAGGGCAGAGGTGGTTGTGCAACTTAAAACCCAGGGACCTTTATCTCTAAACCACTTTGACTATCTATACCCTGGCCCCATCGTTGACCTTGTCATCACCTGCAAATCCTATACATCAGAAATCTTTATCATCAGAAACTACACACAGAAGCCCAATAGCTGTGTCCCTGATGGGTCCCAAGATTCAATAGGAAAGGCAGAGACTACCCTGCTGTATGTTATTTTGGAAGATGTTACTGTTAGCATGGCATACAAGACATTATGTGAGTCAGGAAATTTTCTCACCAAATCTGACTCAGAGAGAAAAAAAATATATATATATGCAAAGATTTTTTTTAAAAAATCTCTCATAATACAGTACATTCTCCTGTTTGCCACAAGTTCTGTCCTTTTCTAGTACCATGGCAACCTTTGTAACAAAAGGAGCAGTAGGATAGAGGCTTCTGATGCGTAGCTCTTTATCTTGTCTTGGGTCTTGTTTCCTTTACTGCCCCCTAATCCACAATTTCTGCAAATATACCATGGCAAGAAACAGTCTCTCCTGACCTCCCTCCAGGAATTAGGTAATATGTGTAAAATCTTCACTAACCTTGATTATTTACACCAAATAGAGTGTAACTTCACAGTCTACAATTTTGCTTACTGAGGGCTTTATGAAATGCAAAGCAAAGCTGTTTCAAAGTGATGTTGGAGTGGCAGAAAGGTGGGGGACAACAAAAATATATTAAACAAAAGTCTAAGATCCTGCCAGATTACAGGAGAGGAGGCAGAATCAAAGGATTTATGTTGAGTTCTGTCCTGTTCTGTTTGAATATTAGGCCTATTTAGTGTTATTACTAGACTCCTGCCAGATTGTCAGATCAGTAATTCCAGCAACCTCATGTTACAATATGCACTTGCCACGTAAATTCATCCTTATACCTTCCTAAGAGTCACTCTTGTTGGGCCAGTTCTCCAAGCTCATAAAATCCTCCACTTCAAAGATTTCCTAGTCTATTTTAGAAATCAGCTTCCCATTGCCATACCTCCCACCCAGATTTTCCCATAAAAATTGCAAATTTGAAAGACAAGATTAATCCCTGAGTCATTCTTATTAATACCCTCCACCTTCTCTTCTGGAAATAGCCTGACACTAACTGAGGACTTCTCCTGGAGAGATGGGAAAACAGATCAATACTGCAATGGGCATTCTCTCCTCCCAGTCAGAGAATGAGACATTGTTGATGAAAAGGATCCAGCATTTCTTATTGTTGTCACTAAAGTCATAGCATCTAATCTCACATAAACTCTTTATGTTGCCTGATAGTTTATTTGCTCCTGGTTATTTATTTGTTTATTTATTTTTGCTTCTTTTTTTTAATCAAAGTATAGTTGATTTACAATGTTGTATTACTTTCAGGTGTACAGCAAAGTGATTCAGTCATATATAAGTATATATATATATATTTTTTGTTTGTTTGTTTGTTTGTTTTTAGATTATGTTACCTTACAGGTACACCTGGTTATTTTTAATTGCTGGTTGTTTTGTTTATTTGTCCTTAATTCTTTCCTGGTGTCTTTAGTGAGTATGCCAGAACTTTGGCCTTCTACTCAAGGTTTTCACCCCTAAGTACCCTAACCTCCCTTACATCAGATGAGCCCTTCAAAAGCTTCACAGATGGAGTAGAGCCATTAGGCAGGATGGACCTCAAAACCCTGCTCCCCAACTAGATGTTTACCTACCTGTGATCTCTCTTTACCTCTGGTCTCAACAGAGAGAGACCCTTTATCTGCAGTAAGAACCCCACACAGGGATTCTCTTAATCTGATTTGTGCTCATTTCCTAGATGCACAGGCCCCTCTCTCTCTCTCTTTGTGTGTGTCTCCCTTCTGAGTCTCTTACCACACCCACTAATTCCCACAATTTTCTTTTTTTTTTCTCTTCACACTCCCTTGTCATACACGCATTATACTGCCATACTCTCTAGATGACTGGTATTGCTGAACTGCTTGTAGGGGCACACACACACAGACACACATACTCCCCATTGCTTGGCCAAGCCTCTTTGCCTTTGTTCATGCACCTTTCTGTGCTATAGAATAGCTTTCTTACACTTTTTTTCTCTTTCTCTTTCTTATTGTTCAAGATTCAGGCTCTGGGATCTTATCTTATGAAGTAAACTTTGCTTAACGTCAGAATAAGCTAAGTCTTCTTCCTTTATTTTGCCCTAGCAGAGAGCATGTACATTTATCATAGAAGTTACACACTGATTTTTTCTTATTGTTTATGAAATTTCTGTTTAACACACTGGAATATAAACTCCTCAAGGGCAAAAAAAAAATGTGCCTTATTCATCTTTAATTTTTTAGTGCCAAATATGGGCCTAGGGACATACAATTAAACTTTGCTTTAGACACATCAGTCATATTGTCTTCTGTATCTGTTTTATTTTAAGGAAAATGTTTGCTTACATCATTGCTACAGAACAGAGAACCCTCTAAATTCTATTTTGTATCCTCTGTCCCCTCTCCTCATTTCAGCTGTTTGTACTGTGATGAGAGTTAGTCAAAAAGTCAGCCACTCTAACTGGTGAGGGGTCTGTGAGGTTATCTGGTAGAGAAAGTTCTTCCAAAACAATCATTATGTGATCCATGAGCCATTTCAGATTTGAAGTAGGTGCTGTAGAGAGAAGGAAGAAGTGGTAGCAGAAACAGAAACTTTAAGGTCAGGAGATAGTTGGATGCTAGAAGATAAGAAGAGCTATAATGGTCCCCCAATGAGCTGAGTTTTGAAAGCAGAAGGGATAAGCAGATACTTGATCAGATTTAAAATAATAATTTATTCCAAGTTCTTATAAAAATTGTCAAAGTGTGGACTAGAACCCAGTTCTGTTTATATTAAGACCAATGTGCTTTCTAGTCTGTGAACTGAAAATGACCAAAAGTGGATTTTAAGTTAAAGAGTCATTCACTGAGGATGTAAATGAATGATCACAATTGACTGATGTTTATTATAAGTCAGACAGTCACAGTGTCATCATCATCATCATCATGTACATATACCAGGCATGATTCAAAGGGATTTACATATATTAGGTACTTATAACCTTCCTAACAGTTCCTTGAGGTCGTGGAGGCACAGAGGTTAAGTAAATTGATTAAATCACACAGCCAAGAAGCCCACTGAAGATACATTAGTCACATGTGTTATTATTATCTCATTTAATTTCCACAGCAATTTTAAAAAGTTGTTAGTAATTCCTAATTTTTTAAATGAGGAACATGAGGGATCAGTTGCTTAATGTTTTGTGCTAGCAACTAGTAAGACACTGTTCTGGCTGATATCAAATCCATGTCTGCTCTTATACTCCAAACTGTATAATGCCTCTGTCTTTCAAGCTGAACACTGAGGAATGAGTAGGATGTTACTGAGTGTGAGTGGTTAATTATCTTTGTATAGGATTGTTTTTGTTCCCATGTAAATGCTTTAAGTCTTCCTTAAGAGAGTAATCATAATTTTAAAAAATAATCAGAGAATAATCCTGTAGCTCCCAGTGTAATGTGGGTCTTCAGCATCACTTCAAAGAGGGAATTTTGCCTTTAGAATCCGCCTGTAACTCCTTAAGCTATAACTTCTCATTCTTTCTTCTTAAACTTCGCAAAGTTGTCTGTCTAAATTTTTTACATAGACAATAAAGCTATTATTCCTTTAGTAATATTTTTGCATGTTACCTCTTACACCTGAAATTTAAAAGGGCTTCTTGAGAAGACATTAAAATCATGCTGCTCCTTCCTGTTTGTAGGAGTGAAGACGCCAGGGAATCCCAAAGCCTACCTACAGTGGTCAGAGAAGAATCCCTGGAATGTCCCTTCCCAGTGCAGTAAATATAAGGCAGCACTCACTGATTGTTTAAGAGAATGTTACTAAGCAACAACCTCTGATTTTCTGAGAAGCTTAGCAAATCTGCCTTTCTATTGGTGGATTAATTTGAATAATGAGCCAGCGGTTTCTGGAAATGAAGAGAAGGCTCACCCTTTCCTCCACCTAGTGACACAGAAAGTCAAGCTGTTCTCCAACATAAAATTACTGGGAAGAAAGAGAGCCTAGGTGGGTGGCTTGAACCCCAGGACAAGAGACCTGGTTATTACAGACTGATGTCTTGAGACCAAAAAAGAAAAAAAAAAAACCTCAGCTGTTCCCCCTTGGGCATTTGGAAGAGAGCTGAAATGCTTCGTTGGATAAATTCTCACATCCTTAAGAAATTCCAGAGAACAAGTGATTGCCAAAAAAATACTTGTCTTTAAGGGGATTGGGGAGGGTAGTTGAGTAAGTGAAAATAATAAAATATTAAAGAGTATACTTGCTCTGAATTTGTAGAATAGGGCATTTTGATCATGTATTGAAATTATGGGGATCTCTTGATGACCCAAACATCCTTATATCCAAATGGATGAGGAAAAGGAGTTGTTAGGGAAAGGACCTGTGCACAGAGTATCTCAAATTCCATTACAGGGGACTAATCCACTGCTCATTTTCAAAGCCTTATTGCCTATGTTAATTACTGCCTTTGAACCACATACTTGTCATCAACAGCTTTAAGTATTTCTCAGTGTTTATTTTCATGGTCATTTTGAAAACCATTTGTTTTTCTAGTTGGAAAAGTTAAATTTACATAGGCTGAGAAAAGTGTTTTTAGTTTCAGCAGCCACAGTTCCTGACCCACAAATGGTGTTGATTATATCTGACCCAGACTCTTCTGTTGGACCCACAGGTAAGCTTCATGTTTTATAATAAAATGGTCTTAAAACATTCTTCCTCCATGAAACTTACCCCAAAGTTAATATTTTATCACTCTTGGATCATTTTCTTCCTCTGAATTCTTTAACATGTGTTATCTGTAATAGTCATTCATCTTATTACTTTTTTATATACTGTTTTACCCCATTGTTTGATAGCATACCTAGAGAATCTTACATTCTCAAGACAATGTAAAGCTCTTTAGGAAGTCTACCTAGTGCAGTGTTTGTCAAATTTTGTTTAAAAGATCAATATAATTCTATAGGGAACTTAGGTCATTCTATGGGAAAAAGGTAAGGAGGTATGCCTTTTTAAAGATTTTGACAAAATATATATTAGAAAATTGGTTATTATCTCCATTGGACTTATAAATTCAAACTCTTAACATTTTTTCCGATGGAAACAAAATTTTTAATAACCACTAACTAAAAGGAAAAGAAAACTTGTCAAAATATTTTTCTGGCCTAAAATTATTTTTTATTAAGACTTTTCTCTTTAAGTGTAGTTTTAGATTCATAACAAAATTAAGGGAAAAGTGCAGAGATTTTACATATATACTCTGTCACCACATATGAACAGCCTCCCCATTACCAACATCTCCCACAAAGGTAGTACATTGGCTACAACTGATGAGCCTCATTGACACATCATTATCAACCAAAGTCCATAGTTTACGATAGATTCACTCTTGGTTTTGTACTTTCTATGAATTCGGGTAATGTATAATGACAAGCGTCCATCATTATGACAACATAGAGTATTTTCACTAAATTAAGGATTATTAACTAGAAATCCTCTACTCTTTGCCTATTTATTCTTCCTCACCATCACCATAAGCCCCTGGCAACCACTGATCTTTTTACTGTCTTCACAGCTTTGCCTTTTCCAGAAAGTCATATATTTGGCACACAGTTTGTAGCCTTTTCAGATTGGATTCTTTTACTTAGTAATGTGCATTTAAGCTAATCCATGTCTCTTCATGGCTTCCAATAGCTTATTTGCTTTTAGCACTGAATACTATTCCATTGTGTGGATGTACCATAATTTATTTATGAAGGCTATCTTGGTGTCTTCCAGGTTTTGACAATTATGAATAAAGCCACTCTAAACGTCCCTGTGCAGGCTTTTGTGTGGACAATACTACGGAGCAAGATTGCTAGATTGTATGGTAAGAGTATGTTTAGTTTTGTACAAAACTAACAAACTGTCCTCCAAAGTGGCTATACCATTTTGCATTCCCACTAACAATAAATGAGAGTTCCTGTTGGTCCACATCCTCTCCAGCATTTGGTACTGTCAATTTCCAGATTTTAGCCATTCTAATAAGTGTGTAGTGATATCTTGCTGCTGTTTAATTTACATTTTCCTGATGTTATATGACTTAGAGCAACTTTTCACATACCTATTTGACATTTGAATATGTGTTTTGGTGAGGTATCTGTTAAGGCCTTTGGCCCACTTTTTAATTAAGTTGTTTATTTTCTTATTGTTGAGTTTTAAGAGTTCTTTGTATATTTTGGATAATAGTTCTTTATCAGGTATGTATTTTGCAAATGTTTCTCTGAGTCTGTGACTTGTCCTCTCATTCTCTTGACATTGATTTTCAGAGAGCAAAAATTTTTAATTTTATTGAAGTTCAGCTTATTATTTCTTTCATGGATCATGCTTTTGGTATTATATCTACAAAGGCATTGCCATACCCCAAGTCATCTAGGTTTTCTGTCATGTTATCTTATAGGAGTTTTATGGTTTTGTGTTTTGCATTTAGGTCTGTGATCCATTTTTAGTGAATTTTTGTGAATAATGTAAATTCTGTGTTTTGATTCTTTTTTTTTTTTTTTTTTTTTTTTTGTGGTACATGGGCCTCTCACTGTTGTGGCCTCTCCCGTTGCGGAGCACAGGCTCCAGACACGCAGGCTCAGCAGCCACGGCTCACAGGCCCAGCCGCTCCGTGGCATGTGGGATCTTCCCGGACCGGGGCACGAACCCGCATCCCCTGCATCGGCAGGTGGACTCTCAACCACTGCGCCACCAGGGAAGCCCCTGATTCCTTTGTTTTTTGCATGCAGAGGTTCAGTGTTACAACAATCAGTTGTTGAAAACATTGTCTTTGCTCCATTGTATTGCCTTTGCTCCTTTGTCAAAGATCACTTGACTGTATTTACGTAGATTTATTTCTGGGCTCTCTGTTCTGTTCCATTGGTCTATTTGTCTATTCATTCATCAATAGCACACACCTTGAGTACTGTAGCTTTACAGTAAGTCTTGAAGTCTGGTAGAGTCATTCTTCCAACTTTATTCTTCTCCTTTAATATTATATTTGCTCTTCTGGGTCTTTTGCTTCTCCACATAAACTTTAAAATTGTTTTTTCAATATCCACAAGATAACTTGCTGCAACTTTGATTGGAATTGTTTTGAATCTATAGATCAAGTTGGGAAGAACTGACATATTGACAATATCTACTCTTCCTATCTATGAACATAGAATATTTCTCCATTTGTTTAGTTCTTTGATTTTGTTTATTAGGGTTTTATAGTTTTCCTCATATAGATCTTGTACATATTTTATTGGATGTAAAACTAAGTATTTTGGGGCAGGTGCTATTATAACTGGTATTATGTATTTGACTTCACATTCCACTTGTTCATAACTAGCATATAGGAAAGAGAGTGATTTTTGTATACTAACCTTGTATTCTACAACCTTGCTATAATCTATTATTATATAGTTCCAGCAGATTGTTTGTCGATTCTTTCAGATTTTCTATAGAATGGCATCTGTGTACAAAAAGAAGTTTATTTTCTTCCTTTTCAATCTGTATATTTTTATTTCTTTTTCTTGTCTTATTTCACTAAGCCAGAATTTCCAGTATGATGTTGAAAAGGAGTTGTAAGAGGGGACACCCTTATCCTGTATCTGATCTTAGTGGGAAAACTTTGAGTTCCTCACCATTAAATATGATGTTAACTGTAGGTTTTTCAAAGATATTCTTTATCAACTTGAGAAAATCCTCAGTGGCTTTTTCAACAATGCAAATAAAAAAATTCTTTGGGATTTTTTTTAATGTGTAAGATGAAGAAATTGGGGCTTGAGTGAAGATGATTGAACAACCATATCCAAAACGTGTTCATCAATTAATCACTATCAATCTGGAGAGATGTCATTTTGTTGGGATATGAAGTTTTGCTCTTGGTCACTTCTGTTCAATATTTGTATCACTATGCTAACTAACCAAGAATTGCTAGTATATAGTTATGAAGAAATATCTATTTCAATTCAATACATCTTTGTTGGCTCCCTTGTAAGATATTGTGAAGACTCCAAAGGTGAAGCATAATGACTAACTTGGACGATAATACATTTCTATAGTGGATAAAAGAAACATATGTAAGGCAAAATGTGCTATGTCATGAGGTGTTCTTTTCCTTGTCTCCACAACTGCCATTTTCTCTTCCTCACCACACCAAGGATGTTAGATTCCACTACTTTCTTTAAAAATGTGAAGTGCTTCCCTGTCTCAAGAGTTTTGGACCAGATGTTTCCTTTCCACAAAGTACTCATTCCAATCCTCCAAGCCCTCTACTTCCTGTCACACACTCCAGCCACCACCCCCCCGCCCCAAACACACTCAAACATCCACACACTCACTTTAGACCTATTCTAGATATTTTCCAGAGCTTACGTAAAATATCACAGGTCGTGTATCTCTACTATTTACCATCCTAATACCCTGACCTTTGTCTTCATAGAATTTGTCATTATGCATGATTTTTTACCCATGCATTTTATATATTTGTTTAATTTATGACTTCTGTATGATCAAAGAAGGCAGAAAATAAACTTGTTTTGTTCTTCACATCATGACAATAATGCGGCCAGATCATTGGTAGGTGACATGTTTGCTATATAAGTGAATTTATAAAAATGATAATGTCTACTCCCCATCTGAGTGTAGATGATGTTTATATCAAAGTGGTGACATTGGGCTGAAACTTGAAATTTTCATAGGATTTTTATAAGCTAACTATTGAGGGAACTAATAGTCCTACTATGATCCATACTATCTAACTGATGATTTAAGCATTTTATAAAGTTCTGACTGCCACTTTCAAAAACGGACCTTGATAAATAGTAGTCCACAGAAAGAAAAGCAACCAGATAGTAAAGTGTAAGAAATATCACACATGACATTGCTGAAGTAACTAGATGCTTAGCCTGAAGAAGAGGAGGAGACATATGACGACAGTTTTCCATGATTTTACCCATATAGGAGGGGGTTAAAATTATTCTTAAGCCCGAGAGAGTTTAACATAAGACCAATGGGTAGAAATTATTGGGAGACAGAATTGGGCTCGATATGTGAAGACTCCTCTGAAGATTATAGTGAGTAAAACACAAAAACAGCTGTTCTGTTGTTATATATTTGGATCCCTGAGTCTGGAAGGATTCATATGGGGACTGTGTGACCTTCTGCCTAAAAGTAATAGAGGGGAACATTGAACTGTGTGAAATGTATGAATAGGTGGCCACTAACCTCTTATCAAACCCTTATTGGTTCAGAGTGGCAGAGGTGATATTTTTGACTTTCTCTATTTTCTCACTTGTAAAATAGGCATGATGTTAATAATAACAATTACAGTAATAATAATAAAAATTCTGTGAATTGCTGAGAGGATTGAATGAGAAAAAGTGTCTTATAAAGTACTGTTGTATATTATAAGGGATACAGAGAAGTAACAGCAACAATGGTAACTGACATTTACTAAGCACTTATTAGGACTTAGCACTGTGCTTACTAATCATATTTTGCTCCATAAACAGTTATCTGTTGAACTGAATGCATTAAATATTGTTGTTGATATTAATGTTTCCTAATAAAGGAAATAGATGTTCTTAATTGAATGACAATCATATCCTATACATCCCGGAAGATTCATTCTGACTTTCTCTTTTTCCAGTTGTGCTCACTCAGTCAAGGGACCAGGCACTGCAGTCCTCCATCACTGAGCAGCATGCTGAGTCTGAGACAGCACTGAGAAATTTCCTATAAAACCATCCTTGTTACTCACACTTGCACATGTAGGAATTGTGAATTTCACAGACAGTCATTGGCCCATGGAGTGGTGATTAAAAAATTAAACAGTTGTTCTTAGAACTTGACTCTATTTACCAATTTGTCATTCTAATTATGACACCTAATCTCATGGGTTGTTGTGTAGATGGGAACTAAAAGTTTATTTCTGTCTATTTTATTTCTATTATCTATTTTAAGTTCACTATTCTGTTTTTCTCCTTATAAGATGACTCTCTGATAGAACTGAATGTTTTAAACTTTAAAGTCATTTTAAATGGGAATCTAAGGAGCCAGCAAATGAATCCTAGGACTGGGGGATTGGTACGTGGAAAAATTTATGCAAATGTAATACATAGATTAGATTGGAGAGAGTCTAGTGCCTTAAGAACAGAAATTATAAAACAAAGGAAGCAATCAATCTTGAGAAAAATCTCTTTCTCATTGGGTAAGAGACAATAGGATTTCTTACAGATAAAGAGATCTGTGGTTATGTGTAATTTGTATCTATTCTCTTATCCTGGCAGAAACTAAATATGAACATAGGAGTCCTTTCCTCCCTTAGTTTTTGAGATAGTTTAAAATTTTCTTGCTGGGACATAGTTGGTGGTTGTGCAGGGGCACGGAGGGGAGGTTCTGGTACAAGAAGATTCCTGAGAAGCATTAACAAAGTGCCAAAAATGTTTAATTCACAGCTCTTCTCACTGTGATTCTCCTCCAGGCTGGTTACAGAACCACTGTTAGAATAAGTCATTGATCACAGGGAAAAAAATGCTTTGATATTTGAATAGAAGTGTATGCAAGAAGAAAGAAATGGGGGAAGATCATTGATTATAGTTGAGTTTCTATTTTGTGTGAGAAACTGCATAGGAACTTTATCTTCAGAACATTCCTATGACTTAAGTATCACCCCATCATTTATAAGAGGAAACTGAAGTTCAGAGATGTTAAAATTTGTCCCAATCATGCCACTACTGAGGAGCAGAGGTAAAATTTAAACAAAGACCTGCTCATGCCGCTCTTCCCACATGTTATACAAATATAATATTATTTTAATACTTTTTAACAATTATGCACAGTTGTTTTAACATAAACTTCAATTCTCACAAAAATAGTCAATCAAATTTTGTTTCTGAATTAAACAGGAAATTTTAAAAATTAGTGGTTTGGACTGTAAAACCACTACCAAAGCATTGCCTATAGACTAGTAGCAGAATGATCTAACTGTTAATCAAAGTACAAGATAGAAGAAAAAAATTGAGCAAATTCATATTTTTGGTTTATTTTTACTCCCCACCACCCTATCTGGTTATTTGTATCAGAGGCAGGTTATAGCATTATTATAGCCTACAAACCTTATAGAATTAAATCTGAAATGTATCTAAATACTCAAGTTGTAGTCCAAACTCATGAATTTACAAATTAAGAAGGTGACACTCAAAGAAGCTAATTGCTTCGAACACAGTGACACTTGCCATTATAGAATCAACACAAGAACTCCAAAAAACATGTATTCATCAAATATTTATTGAGAACCAACCATGTGACAGACATTTTTCTAGGTGAATAATAAAGACAATGACCCTATTCAACTAGAAATTATAGTTTACTAAGTGCAGGGAATTGTCATGGAGGAGTCCTAAAGTATAAAAAGGGAAATGCTGGATAAGAGTTAGGGGAAAAAGCATTCCTGGCAGATAAAACCTCAAGTACAATATAATGAGCCTTAAGGTGGGAACAATATTGGCATGTCCCAGGAACAGAAGAAATGTTCTGTGGGACTTCCCTGGTGGTCCAGTGGTTAACAATCTGCCTTCCAATGAAGGGACATGGGTTCAATCTCTGGTTGGGGAACTAGGATCCCACATGCTGCAGGACAACTAAGTCCACGTGACACAACTAGAGAGAAGCTCACTCGCAGCAACGAAGAGCCCGCACGCTGCAATGAAAGATCCTGTATGCTACGACAAAGGTCCTGTGTGCCACAACTAAGACTTGATGCAGCCAAATAAATAAATTAACTAATTAAAAAAAAAAAAAAAAGAAAGAATGTTCTGTGGCTTTAGTGTTTTGGTCTAGAGGAGTAGAGGTGGACTAAAGCCAGATTATGTAGGTCTTCATAGGCCAGAGTCATACATTTACATTTTATTCTAAATGCAGTAAGGCACTTTAAAGGTTTTAAAATGGAGAAGACATGATCCTGTTTACAATATATACAGCCTACTTGGGCTACTGTGTAAGAGAATGGACAAAATGTGAGCAAGAATGCTATTCTGGAGGCTCTCTGGCATGCAGAGGATGGATGACAGAGGATCAGTAGGCGAGAAAGGCAGAAATAGGGATGAAGAGAACTGGACAGATCCCAGGTAGGATTTGCTAACAGAGTCAGCAGGTCCTGCTTGAGAATTTTATGCCAAAAGAGAAGGAAAGGGAAGAAGAATCAAAGATGCTTTTTTTTTGATTTAACAATAGTAGGGTTGCCTGGTTGTTGGAGTGTTAGCTAGTGGAGATGGGACAAATAGAAGAAAGAGAAGAAGGAGGGAAAGTGTTGGGGAAGATACTGAAGAGTTCTGCTTTGAATATGGTAAATTTGAGATGCATATTTGAAATCCCTTAGAGAGATTCTCCTGGTGATTGGGGAAGAGGTCAAGGCTAGAAATACAGTTTGGGAGTCATTATCATATAGATGAATTTGAGGCCATGGGAGTAGAAGAGATTACCTATGGAGAAGAGATAAAGATCCCAGGAATGAGTCCTAGGGCACTTCAAAATTTTGAGAGTAGTATTTTTTCTTAAATAAATGTTTTTCTATTTAACTAGTAGATTTAATTTCAGAAGTTTTCTATTTAAGGGTAGTTAAGCCAAAGCAAAGCAATCATTAATTTTTCCCTTGAAATCTTCTCTAATCCCCATGCCTCCAAAGGCCATATATATAAGGTATAAGTAAGTTTAATAAAGGAATACAAAAATACACACTGTTACACAATTTGTTTGATTGTTGCTTTGTACTCTATATCATTTCTATCTATCTTTGGACATCACCTGTCATTCAGCCTTTGCTAATAATAGATTGTGATTGTGCATGTTATTATATCGTTCCAAACTCAAAAGGAGGCATTATGTTCTATGAACTGTACCCTCATGAGATTAAACCCTGTCAAAAGTACAGTTAGGGAGTACCTTTGTCACTGAGCAATTGCAACTCAGTATTACTAAAATCTTCTTTAAGCTTCTCATTGAAGAGTACGATGGTGCCATTTCCATCCTGAGTAACTTCCAGTTCTAAAGCACAGTGTTATTATACTGTATCAATTCCAAGGCCTGTCTGCTGCAGGTCTGAAACAGCTGCACTCCATGAAACTCAACTTTTAAATCCCCAGAAAGAGATTTCAACCCCTTATTGTCCTAAAATAGACCAATGCAGTATGGCTCAGTAAGGGGTCTTCAGAATTACCATCCTCAGTGTTCTGTGTGGGAAGTAAAAGTCCTGGAGAACTTTTCATGAGCAGGCTTTTGGCCTGAGGTTCTTGTACAACATCTTTTCAGTTTCTCCTTGTCTGTATACATCAGGATTCATGATCACTTATCACCTTTTCAGGGAGAAGGGACTACTTCTTTCATGAAGGGGCAGGTCTGTTTTATGTGCTGTGGTATATAAAGTGGTTGAATCACAGATGTGGTTTATGATTGGTGGTAAAAGGATTGGTTGATAATTTTTAAATATCTAAAAGCACTGCATAAAATATAACATTCCCATGATTGCACAGGAGACAGAGAGCGAAAAACTGACCTCTATCGATTTCTAGCCAGATTTGTGGCCCTCGCCATACTCCTCATCCTCCCATCCCTCACCTCATTCCGTTTTGTGACTTTTCACAAACCCATACACTCATCTTACTTTTGCCTTTTCTGCTGTTAAAACACAAGACCTCATTCTGACTTTAACAGGAATTACTAAAATCTCCTTCTTAGATTATAAATCTGGTTCCGGGTAAATGGAAGAAACTTTCCAGCCCCCTCAGAACTCCCTTCCAGATTGGCTTCCTATTCTGACTTCTAATACTTGCATGACTTCCTTATCTTTTCTGCCTCTATTCCCAACCTGCTTTGAGGTCTGACTTCTACTATCTGAGGACATTTTTGCTATCACCTGGCTCCCCTGGTCTTGAATCTCCCTGAAAGCCTTTCCTCTGTGACATCCGCTCCCTTCATCTTTAGCTTCCTTATTATCCCTGGATTTTCTGACTTAACTTAGTTTCATGGTTCTCCTATCTCTTGAAGGTAAACATAGTTTTACGTCTGGCTCCAGAAAGTCATACTCCTACAGAAAGGAGAATAATTACTTTTATGTCCTTTGGAACATTCACCTCAATTCACTTTGAATGAAAATGAGAAGGTCTATGATAATATTTCTCTAAAGTACAAACGCTAATGCCATGCCTGATTCTCTATTACATTTAGTAAAATAATTATCTAAATGGATGATTTTCATTTTACTATTCTTTCCATTTTCATATTTTAAAATATGATTTAGGTTTTCCTTTGAGGATTTACTGGCTTAAAACAAGAAATACCTTATGCATCTCATTTTTTTCTTTTTACATCCTTGTCTCATTCAACTTCCCAAAGTATAGTAGCAGCCTCTGGCGTTTTTTCCATATTGACGCTTGACTTCCTGTGCCAGTTTTCAACTCTTTACAAGTAAAGAAGTTAACAAAGGAAAAAGAGGGAACTTTGATGCTGCTAACTCTTAAACAATTTAAGCTGTGACTTTACTAACCTTAAAGTAAATGAAGCCAGATCCAGCGGCTGCTCGATCAAATGCTGTTACAGGATAATTTAGTCCAATTGAATATTACGGTAATGGAGGAAAAATGAATTCTGTTCACATTGAAATTTCTGCTTCTGCAGGAGAATTAAACTGCTGAATACCCATGTTCCCCACTGAAAGTATCTCAAATACACCTTAGCCTTCTGTGTGAATTTGAAGGTCAAGTCCTTCCTGAATAGATCTCCAAACTGGAACCACCCATTTCTCTCCTTTTCTTAAAAGCTTATGTTATCTGTATAGTTTTGAAGGACTAGTATAATTTTACAAATGGACTATATTACAATACATAAAATTATTTTCTTCACTTAGCTTTATTGTTCCAAGGATGCTATGGAATTTTCCATTTGACTAACACGCAGCCGAGGTCCATGCAACGTTAACTTCCAAATCCAATGAGATTCTATGTAAATATTTGTTAAATTTCCTTCTGTGCAGTGAATGCTGAGCTTTATAATTTTATGGAAATATCTTAGTTCCAGAACATGCATGTAGAAAAGATGTGGGAAAAGTCTATTGAATGTTTATCTTATGGTCAAGTAAACAAATACACATCATTTCCTACTCTCCAAGGCACTAGACAAGAAGCTGCAAGCACAGAAATGTGTCTATCCTGAGGTAGCACAAAAAATAGGAGAAAACTTAAACATGTTCACCATCAACTATAATACTAGAAAGTTCAGGCCACAGAAATTAGATTAAAAAACAAGGAAAATTTCATATCCACGTGATAGGGAGAAACAAGTGTGGGAAGGCAGGGAGGAGGGTGGGTAAGCCTTGAGATAAGACCAGAAGAATAACAGAATTGAACATTTTTATTAATTAATTATCTTAACATCTTTATTGGAGTATAATTGCTTTACAATGATGTGTGAGTTTCTGCTTTATAACAAAGTGAATAAGCTATACATATACATATATCTCCATATCTCCTCCCTCTTGCATCTCCCTCTCATGCTACTTATCCCACCCCTCTAGGTGGTCATAAAGCACCGAACTGATCGCCCTGTGCTATGCGGCTGCTTCCAACTAGCTATCTATTTTACATTTGGTAGTATATATATATATGTCCATGTCACTCTCTCACTTCATCCCATCTTATCCTTCCTGCTCCGTGAGTCCTCAAGTCCATTCTCTATGTCTGCATCTACTCCTGTCCTGCCCCTATGTTCTTCAGAACAATTTTTTTTTTTTTTTTAGATTCCATATATATGTGTTACAATATGGTATTCGTTTTTCTCTTTCTGACTTACTTCACTCTGTATGACAGACTCTAGGTCCATCCACCTCACTACAAATAACTCAATTTTGTTTCTTTTTATAGATGAGTAATATTTCATTGTGTATATGTGCCACATCTTCTTTATCCATTCATCTGTCAATGGACACCTAGGTTGCTTCCATGTCCTGCCTTTTCTAAATAGAGCTACCATGAATATTGTGGTATATTACTCTTTTTGAATTATGGTTTTCTCAAGGTATATGCCCAGAAATAGGATTACTGGGTCATATAGTAGTTCTATTTTGAGTGTTTTAAGGAACCTCAGTAATGTCCTCCATAGTGGCTGTGTCAATTTATATTCCCACCAACAGTGCAAGAGGGTTCCCTTTTCTCCACACTCTCTCCAGTATTTATTGTTTTTAGATTTTTTCATGATGGCCATTCTGACTGGCATGAGTTGATACCTCATTGTAGATTTGATTTGCATTTCTCTAATGATTAGTGATGTTGAGCAGTCTTTCACATGTTTGTAGTCTCCCATTCTAAGAGTTGTCTTTTTGTCTTGCTTATGGTTTCCTTTGCTGTGCAAAAGCTTTTAAGTTTCATTTAGTTCCATTTGTTTATTTTTGCTTTTATTTCCAATTCTCTAGGAGATGGGTCAAAAAGGTTATTGCTGTGATTTATGTCATGGAGTGATCTGCCTATGTTTTCCTCTAAGAGTTTGATAGCGTCTGGCCTTACATTTAGGTCTTTAATCCATTTTGAGTTTATATTTTTGTATGGTGTTAAGGAGTGTTCTAATTTCATTCTTTTACATGTAGCTGTCCAGTTTTCCCAGCACCACTTATTGAAGGAGCTGTCTTTTCTCCATTGCATATTCTTGCCTCCTTTATCAAAAATAAGGTGACCATATGTGCATGGGTTTATCTCTGGACTTTCTATACTGTTCGATTAATCTATATTTCCATTTTTGTGTCATACTGTCTTGATTACTGAAGCTTTGTAGTATACTCTGAAGTCTGGGAGCCTAATTCCACCAGCTCTATTATTCTTTCTCAAGATTGCTTTGGCTGTTCATGGTTTTTTGTGATTCTATACAATTTGTGAAACTTTTTTTCTACTACCGGAAAAAATTTCATTGGTATTTTGATAGGGATTGCATTGAACTTGTAGATTGCTTTGAGTAGTATAGTCATTTTCACAATGTTGATTCTTCCAATCCAAGAATATGGTATATCTCTCCATCTATTTGTATCATCTTTAATTATTTCATCAGTTCTTACAGTTTTCTGCATACAGGTCTTTTATTTCCTTAGGTAGGTTTATTACTAGGTATTTTATTCTTTTTGTTGCAATCATAAATGGAAGTGTTTCCTTAATTTCTCTTTCAGATTTTTCATCATTAATGTATAGGAATGCAAGAGATTTTTGTGCATTAATTTTGTATCCTGCTACTTTACCAAATTCATTGATTAGCTCTAGTAGTTTTCTGGTAGCATCTTTAGGATTCTCTGTGTATAGTATCATGTCATCTGCAAATGGTGACAGCTTTATTTCTTCTTTTCTGATTTGGATTCTTTTCATTTCTTTTTCTTCTCTGATTGCTGAGGTTAAAACTTCCAAAACTATGTTTAATTATAGTGGTGAGAGTGGACAACCTGGTCTTGTTACTGATCTTAGAGGAAACGGTTTCAGTTTTTCACCATTGAGAAAGATTTTGGCTATGGGTTTGTCATATATGGCCTTTATTATGTTGAAGTAAGTTCCCTCTATGTCAACTTTCTGGAGGGTTTTTATTATACATGGGTGTTGAATTTTGTCAAAAGCATTTTCTCCATCTATTGAGATGATCATATGGATTTTCTCCTTCAATTTGTTAATATGGTTTATCACATTGATTGATTTGTATATATTGAAGAATCCTTGCATTCCTGGGATAAACCCCACTTGATCATGGTGTATGATCCTTATAATGTGCTGTTGGATTTGGTTTGCTAGTATTGTGGTGGGGATTTTTGCATCTATATTCATCAGTGATATTGACCTGTAGTTTTCTTTCTTTGTGACATGTTTGTCTGCTTTTGGTATCAGGGTGATACTGGCCTTGTAGAATGACTTTGGGAGTGTTCCTCCCTCTGCTATATTTTGGAAGACTTTGAGGAATATAGGTATTTGCTCTCCTCTAAATGTTTGATAGAATTTGCCTGTGAAGTCATCTGGTCCTCGGCTTTTGTTTTTTGGAAGATTTTTAATCACAGTCTCAAATTCAGTGCTTGTGATTAGTCTGTTTTTATTTTCTCTTTCTTCGTGGTTCAGTCTTGGCAGGTTGTGCTTTTCTAAGAATTTGTCCATTTCTTCCAGGTTGTCCATTTTATTGGCATATCACTGTTTTAGTAAACTCTCATGATCCTTTGTATTTCTGCAGTGTCAGTTGCTACTTCTCCTTTTTAATTTCTAATTCTATTGATTTGAGACCTCTCCCTTTTTTTCCTTGTGTGTCTGGCTAATGTTTTATCAATTTTGCTTATCTTCTCAAGGAACTAGCTTTTAGTTTTATTGTTCTTTGCTATTGTTTCCTTCATTTCCTTTTCATTTTTTCTGATCTGATATTTATCATTATTTTCCTTCTGCTAACATTTTTGTTGTTGTTGTTGTTGTTCTTTCTCTAATTACCTTAGGTGTAAGGTTTGGTTGATTATTTGAGATGTTTCTTGTTTCTTGAGGTAGGATGGTATTGCTATAAACTTCCCTCTTAGAACTGCTTTTTCTGCATCCCATTAGTTTTGGGTCATCGTGTTTTCATTGTCATTTCCTTCTAGGTATTTTTTGATTTCCTCTTTAATTTCTTCATTGATCTCTTGGTTATTTCATAGTGTACTGTTTAGCCTCCATGTGTTTTAAGTTTTTACAGACATTTTCTTGTAATTGATATCTGGTCTCATAGCATTGTGGTTGGAAAAGATACTTGATATGATTTCAATTTTCTTAAACTCACCAAGGCTTGACTTGTGACCCAAGATATGATCTATTCTGGAGAATGTTACATTAGCACTTGAGAAGAAAGTGTATCCTGTTGTTTTTTATGGAATGTCCTGTAAATATCAATTAAGTCCCTCTTGTTTAATGTATCATATAAAGCTTGCGTTTCTGTTTTTATTTTCATTTTGGATGATCTGTCCATTGGTGAAAGTGGGGTGTTAAAGTCCCCTACTATGATTCTGTTACTGTTGATTTCCCCTTTTATGGCTTCTAGCATTTGCCTTATGTTTTGAGGTGCTCCTATGTTGGGTGCATAAATATTTACAATTGTTATATCTTCTTCTTGGATTGATCCCTTAATCAATATGTAGTGTCCTACTTTGTCTCTTGTAATACTCGTTATTTTAAAGTCTATTTTTTCTGATATAAGAATTGCTACTTCAGCTTTCTTTTCTTTTCCATTTGCATGGAATATCTTTTTCATCCTTTCACTTTCAGTCTGTATGTGTCCCTAGGTCTGAAGTTGGTCCCTTGTAGACAGCATTTATGCCAGTTTTCTTTTTGTATCCATTCAGCCATTCTTCAGCCATTCTTTTGGTTGCAGCATTTAATCCATTTATATTTAAGGTAGTTATAGATATGTATGTTCCTATTAACATTTTCTTAATTGTTTTGGATTTGTTATTGTAGGTCTTTTCCTTCTCTTGTGTTTCCTGCCTAGAGAAGTTCCTTTAGCATTTGTTATAAAGTTGCTTTGGTGGTGCTGAATTCTCTTAGATTTTGCTTGTCTGTAAAGTTGTTAATTTCTCCATTGGATCTGAATGAGATCCTTGCTGGGTAGAATAACCTTGGTTTTAGGTTTTTCCCTTTCATGACTTAAAATATGTCCTGTCACTCCCTTCTGGATTGCAGATTTTCTGCTGTAAGTTCAGCTGTTAACCTTATGGGGATTCCCTTGTATGTTATTTGTTGTTTTTCCCTTGCTGCTTTTAATATTTTTAATTTGTATTTAATTTTTGATAGTTTGATTAATATGTGTCTTGGTGTGTTTCTCCTTGGATTTATCCTGTATGAAACTGTCTGCACTTCTTGGACTTGACTATTTCCTTAACCATATTAGGGAAGTTTCAACCTTAATCTCTTCAAATATTTCTCAATTCCTTTCTTTTTTCTTCTTCTTCTGGGACCCCTATAATTCCAGTGTTGGTGACTTTAGTGTTTTCCCAGAGGTCTCTGAGACTGTCCTCATCTTTTCATTCTCTTTTCTTTATTCTGCTCTGTGGTATTTATTTCCACTCCTTTATCTTCCAGGTCACTTATCCATTCTTCTGCCTCAGTTATTTTGCTATTGATTCCTTCTAGAGAATTTTTAATTTCATTTATTGTTTGTTCCTCATTGTTTTTTTTTTTCCTCTTTAGTTCTTCTAGTTCCTTGCTCAACATTTCTTGCATTTTCTCCATTCTATTTCCAAGGTTTTGGATTATCTTTACTTTCATTACTCTGAGTACATTTTCAGGTAGACCGCCTATTTCCTCTTCATTTGTTTGGTCTGGTGGATTTTCACCTTGCTCCTTCATCTGCTGTATGTTTCTCTGTCTTCTCATTTTGCTTAACTTACTGTGTTTGGGGTTTCCTTTTTGCAGGCTGCAGGTTCATAATTTCCGTTGTTTTTGGTGTCTGTCCCCAGTGGCTAAGGTTGGTTCAGTGGGTTCTCTAGGCTTCCTGGTGCAGTGGACTGGTGCCAGTATACTGGTGGATGAGCCTGGATATTGTCTTTCTGGTGGGAAGGACAACTTCTGATTGTGTTATGGGACATCTGTGACTTTATTATGATTTTAGGCAGGCTCTCTGTTAATGGTGGTTTTGTATTCCTGTCTTGGAAATTGTTTGACATAGGGTGTCCAGCACTGTAGCTTGCTGTTCATTGAGTGGAGCTGGGTCTTAGCGTTCAGATGGAGATCTCTGGGAGAGATTTCACCATTTGATATTACATGGAACTGGGAGGTCTCTGGTGGACCAATGTCCTGAACCAGGCTCTCCCAACTCAGAGGCACAGGCTTGACACCTGGCTAGATCATGAAGACACTGTCAGCCACACAGCTCAGAAGAACAGCGAGAAAAAAAGAAAGAAAGAAAAAATAAATTAAATAAAATAAGGTTATTAAATTTAAAAAAATTAAAATTTTAAAAATTACCTAGTAATCAAAAATAAAGAAAGAAAAAAGAGAGCAACCATACCAAAAAACAAATCCACCAATGATAAAAAGCACTAAAATCTATACTGAAAAAAGAAAACAAAAATGAACTGACAGCTCTTTAGGACAAATGGTAAAAGCAAAGCTGTATAGACAAAGTCACCCAAAGAATCATACACATACATAATCATAAAAAGAGAAAAAGGAAAAAAAAATCTATATCTATATATAAAAACAAAGGAAGAGAGCAACCAAATCAATAAACCAATCTACCAATGATAATAAACTCTAAATACTAAACTAACATAAACCTAAAACCAGAAACAAATTAGATGCAGAAAGCAGCCCCAAGTCTACATTTGCTCCCAATGTTCACCACCTCAATTTTGGGATGATTCATTATCTATTCAGGTATTCCAGAGATGCAGGGTACATCAAATTGATTGTGGAGATTTAATCCACTGCTCCTGAGGTTGCTGGGAGAAATTTCCCTTTCTCTTCTTTGTTTGCACAGCTCCTGGGGTTCAGCTTTGGATTTGGCCCCGCCTATGCATGTAGGTCACCTGAGGGCATCTGTTCTTCACTCAGAGAGGATGGGGTTAAAGTAGCAGCTGATTAGGGGTCTCTGTCTCACTCAGGTTGGGGGGAGGGAGGGGTACAGAATGCAGGGCGAGCCTGTGGTGGCAGAGGCTGACATCATGTTCCAACAGCCTGAGGCATGCCGTGTGTTCTCCTGCGGGAGTTGGATCATGGGACCCTGGCAGTGATGAACTGCACAGACTCTCAGGAGGGGGTGGGTGCGCTTGCACACAGGCTTCTTGGTGGCTGCAGCAGCAGCTGCCTTAGTGTTTCATGCCATCTCTGGTGTCTGCACTAATAGCCATGGCTTGCTCCCATCTCTGGAGATCATTTAGGTGGTGCTCTGAATCTCCTCTCATTGTGCACCCTGAAACAGTGGTCTTTTGCCTCTTAGGCAGGTCCAGACTTTTTCCTGGACTCCATCCCAGCTAGCTGTGGCACACTAGCCCTTTTCAGGCTGTCTTCATGCAGCCAACCACAGTCCTCTCCCTGGAATCTGACCTCTGAAGCCCGAGCCTCAGCTTTCAGACACCACCCACCCCAGTGGGTGAGCAGAAAAGCCTCTCAGGCTGGTGAGTGCTGGTCAGCACCTATCCTCTGTGCAGGAATCTCTCCACTTTGCCCTATGCACCCCTGTTACTATGCTCTCCTCCATGGCTCTGAGGCTAACCCCTACCCATCCCTGTCTCCACCAATGAAGGGGCTTCCCATTGTGTGGAATCTTTTCCTCCTTCACAGTTCCCTCCAAGAGTTGCAGGTCCTATCCCTATTCTTTTGTCTCTGTTTTTCCTTTTTTCTTTTGCTCTACCCAGGAACATGGGGAGTTTCTTGCCTTTTGGGAAGTCTGAGGTCTTCTGCCAGCATTCAATAGGTGTTCTGTAGGAGTTGTTCCACATGTAGATGTATTTCTGATGTATTTGTGGGGAGGAAGGTGATCTCCACTTCTTACTCCTCCACCATATTTAAGGTCTCCTCAGAACTTAAAATTTTAAAGGAAGATCTAATAAAGGGGGAACAGAACAAATTGCAGACAATAATATTTAATCTAAGATCAGATTTCATTAGTTTTCTCAGAGTCACAGACTTATTTTGCATATTTTCATAAAGAGAGAGAAAAAAGATTCCAGATACCCATTCAAAATTGGCATCTTAAATAGTTATGTAACCCAGCAAGCAAAGTTCACCCAAACATACATGTTTCTAAAAGAAGTGGTTACTCCTCATCTCTAATCATTAGAGAAATGCAAATCAAAACTACAATGAGATATCACCTCACACCAGTCAGAATGGCCATTATCAAAATATCTACAAACAAAGTGAATCAGCTATATACATATAGCTGATTCATTTTGTTATATAGCAGTAACTAACGCAACATTGCAAAGCAATTATACCCCAATAAAGATGTTAAAAAACAATCTACAAACAATAAATTCTGGAGACGATGTGGAGAAAAGGGAACCCTCTTGCACTGTTGGTGGGAATGTAAATTGATACAGCCACTATGGAGAACAGTATGGAGGTTCCTTAAAAACTAAAAATAGAACTACCATATGATGCTGCAACCCCACTACTGGGAATATACCCTGAGAAAACTATAATTCAAAAAGAGTCATGTACCACAGTGTTCATTGCAGCACTATTTACAATAGCCAGGACATGGAAGCAACCTAAGTGTACATCAACAGATGAATGGATAAAAAAGATGTGGCACATATATACAATAGAATATTACTCAAACATAAAAAGAAACAAAATTGACTTACTTATAGTGAGATGGTTGGACCTAGAGTCTGTCATACAGAGTGAAGTAAGTCAGAAAGAGAAAGACAAATACTGTATGCTAACACATATACATGGAATCTAAAAAAAAAAAAAAAAGGTTCTGATGGACCTAGGGGCTGGACAAGAATAGGGATGCAGATGTAGAGAATGGACTTGAGGACACAGGCAGTGGGAAAGGTAAGTTCAGAAGAAGTGAGAGAGTGGCATTGACATGTATACACTACCAAATGTAAAATAGATAGCTAGTGGGAAGCAACCGCATAGCACAGGGAGATCAGCTCAGTGCTTTGTGACCACCTAGAGGGGTGGGATAGGGAGGATGGGAGGGAGATGCGACGGGGAGGGGATGTGGGGATATATGTATACGTATAGTTTATACACTTTGTTATACAGCAGAAACTAACACGACAATGTAAAGCAATTATACTCCAATAAAGATGTTTAAAAAAAAAAAGGCAGTTATTTCTGAGCTGCATCCTCTTTTTGGCCCTCAAAGCATTTCCATCATAAGTGGCTGGATTATTAGTGACTGTTCAAAAGACATACTAGCTAATGCCACCCAAGACCTGTCAATGAGCAGCATCCATAAAACGTTTTCCCCTTGATGTAGAATATGTTAATTCAAACATTTGTCTGAGACACAGTATGGCATTAAGAACTTCCTACCTTAGGATGTTAATCTCTACTGATTCCCAAATCCTAGGGTTCATCCCTGATTTTGCACTGGCTATTGCTTAGACTGTGTTCTTCTCATCCATTTATCCATCCATCCATCCATCCATCCAACCGTCCATTCATCCATCCATTATCTATCTTGTACAATCTTTTATTGAGCACCTACTCTTTGCCCAACACCATGTTAAGTTCATAAAAACATATAAAGAAGTATTCAAATTTGCCCTTCACTTTATAAAAAATCATCATTTTATAAAAAAATCACAACCAACTCTCATTTTCTTTTTTTTTTTTCATTATATTTTCAACCACATGATTATGATTAATTTTTCTGGGTATAATTTGCGTGCTCTAAAAGTTTCTTTGTTTTCATTCCATCCACTTGTCACCTTGCTTACTTACATCATAAATTAGGATTGCCTAATCTCTCATTTTTGTCTAGAAGTACCACTTTGCACACATCCTTTTAACAACAAAAATCTCTCCCTATGGCCTTCAATTCCTGCCTTTGCCTTTTTTTTTTTTTTTTTTTTTTTTTTTTTTTTTATTCTTTCCACTCTCTGGAGAAATATATATTCCCAGTTCTTTTACAGTTAGATGCTTACATTTAAAATGCCACTGTCCTTGTTAAATTGCTTTAGTGATATCATTCTCTGCCAAAACCATGGTAGCTGTAAATGAGATTTGAGACTCATTTTCTTTACAGACCAAACAAAAACCTAAATTTATGTGCACAATTGGTGGTGATTTTCTTACTTCTGCAAACAAGATGCAGTCAAGTGTCTGGAGACACACCCCCTTGATGCCTGTCTACACAGTGAGGATTTACTGCCCTTCTCATTCCTTTTGTCCTCTGACATCCTCATGATAATCATCATCATTGTCATTAGACTCAGATCTTCTGAGTTTAACTGAGAAATTCAATTTGTCCAAGCACAAAAGCCTGTGACTATGTCACTTTCTGTATTAGCCAGTAAAGAGAATAAGGAAGAGAAAATGTGTAAGTTGAAAAGAAACACTAAATGAAGTGCTTATTTAAACATAGTCTAAAATATGTTTGTCTACTTGACCTAACTACTGACTTAAATGCAAGAAGAAAGCATTTTAACACCATTAGTATCTGGATTTCTGCCAGAGAAAGCTCCTTGCTTTATATCCCCTTAGGCTGTACTGATGAAACTACCTAAAAATGGGGTTTAATAGCACTTAATTCATTTTAAATGCTAAAGCGACCAGTAAAGTGTATCAGATGATGAAAAAAATAAGACTCTAGAGGTTAAGGAAAGTAGTCCAGCAGGGACTTCTTTGGTTATATATTAAATGTGTCGTGTTTTCTCTTGGAGTCATGGTAAGGACTCGTCTTCCACCAGGCTGTGGTTGCTGATAAATGTTTCTTTGCTCCAATAGCAATGGCATTGCTGCTTCACTAATGTGTTTCTCCAGACCTCACTGTCCAGTTATGACTGCAGATCTGGCCGAAGTTGGTCGTCTTGGTGGTGGATGGTGTAACAGACACTAAAATTCTTTCCACCCAATACAATTAAACAGTCCAAATTTTAGATGCAGACTACTCGGGGACAAGTTCCTAAGTGCTTCTAAGTATTTTGTTAAGAGCCAGTGTTTAAGTAAACATTACAAATTATACTTGTCTAGTAAATAACTTGGACTGAAGCCCTCGAGAAATTTATTATTCATAATTTACATCATTTTGTCAGCTGGATCATGTAGCTTTTTCCTCAGAGAAATTGACAGAGGTGTTGGCTTGATAGCTGGCAAGAAACAGTAAGTGCTTTTCAAAGACCCAGGCAAGGCCAGGGCTTAAGAATCTCCCAAGCTGAATGTCTTTCAGAAAAGGCAATCCAGAGAAGCAGTGATTCTCACTGCACCTGCCTTGACAGATATTTGGTGTTTGGTCTGCTCAGCTGCAGCATCCTCTAAAGGGTACGTGGTGAATCGAGTCCCTCTTTTACTGCCTTTGCCCTGAGGACCCCAATAGGAATGATTACACAGTTTTTAGTTGAAAGTGTTTCTTTTTCTTTCAGGCCTTCTCATGTGTGTGTTTGTGTGTGTGTGTGTGTGTGTGTGTGTGTGTGCACGTGCACATGTGTGTTTCTGTGTGTGGCTAAATGAAATAAAGTTTAACAATGAATTCATTTTCAATACTATCTGGAGAAATGAACAGTTGAATCCATTTCTTATTTCTTGCCCTGTATAATGCCCTTTCTGTTTGGACTTTAGTTTCAGCATGTAAAAGTATTTTGCTTCTGTTCATAAATGTGATCATTTATATAGTGAATATTCCTTGTGATCCATCTATGAGCCAGCACTATGCTGGGCCCTGGAGAACAGGCAGGCAGAGAAGAAAGTCCATGTTTACAATGCAATAATATACATACTGTGGCAAAAAAGAGAATAGAGCATATCAGAAACACAATGAAAAAACACTTGTTTCAGCCTTTCAGATTAGGGATATCTTCCTGGAGGAGGCAACCTTTAAGCTGCATATCTTAAAGTAAGAATTATTCAAATGAAGAGGGAAGGTTCAAACAGAAAAAAGAGTGTATTGAAAGTCACAGCGAAGAAGGAGAGACCATACCAGGGAATTGCACTTCGTTGGGACTGCCTGGAGCTCAGCATCGGCATGGGGGTGAGGCAGAAAATGGGATGTTAGAGAAGGTGAAAGATGCTGGCCTTGATGGATAGAACAGATTTATCTGTGGCAGAAGAGACTGGAAAACACTTTTTTAGTTGTCTTTGTGGAGACAGGGAAATCAGTTTTCAGTTTTCTCACGTGTTAAATGAGGTAGTTGGACTCTACAATCACCAAATCCCTTTCCAGCTTTAGGATTCTGTGATTCTCTGAATTTTTGGTACCTTGCAAAAAAACATGAAAGTATTTGTGAACACATGAATCAACATTCTCTCCTGCAGGAAAACAATTCCATTATCCAAGATTGATATTTGGAAAATTGGTCTGGTATTAGATGTATTTCACACACAATCACATTATTTAACTATGACAATGGTATCTATTGTTGGTATAAGGAGAAAAATAGATAATTACAAATATTTAATGTTATTTACAGTTCCATTCTTAAGCTTTTTTTTTTTTTTTTTTTGCGGGACCGGGGCCTCTCCCTGTTGGGGCCTCTCCACCATTCTTAAAGAAAATGTGAGATCTTTCAATTTGTGCTTAAATTTTCTTAGCAAATTAAAATGTTAGTTGGAACTAGTTTCCTGAAATGAAGACAGGATATTTTAGTAAAAATATAATAGTGAAAATTCTAGTAGATATAGTCATTATTTTTTTTTTAATCCATGTAAAAACTAGGCCAATAAGATTTAACTTTGGGAGTATTTATATGAAAACAAGAAAATAATTTATCAATTTGCTCGTGTCTGTGTTCCACAATAAAACTTCATGTGTTCTGTTTATACCTCATCATCATCAGTCATTTCTACCTTTCCAACAATCAAGATGTCAATCAACAAACACCTAATTAGATATAGATATAGACACATACATCGAGAAACACACTTTGTTTGTGTTACCAGACCTGTAATTACTGTAATAATCCAAAATGTCTAGATATGTAATTTTATCTTAAGGCCCTTTTCCTAAATTCTTAAGAAAATTTGACTCAAGTAGTTTAATTATTTGAGCATTTAAATGAAAAAAAGAAGAAACTCATGGGATCTGAGTTATTTATTCAGAATCACATGGTGTGATGAGAATAAAATTTGGTAGTTTCGAGCCATACAATTACACTGCCGTTTAGACCTACCAGCCCTATTGAAACCACTAGTACACTTGTTTTCAAATATTCAAATTTTATGCCAGATAGCCTAGAAATTTTCAGAAAATTTGCCTCTTCAGTTAGGGTAAAAATAATCAATCTCATTCATTCAACAAATATGTGTAATGTGACTAAGTTTGGCCAGGTATAGAATTAAATATTGAAGTTACAAGAGCAAAAGTAAGCCAAATCTCCTTCCCGAGGAGTTCATTGTACCATGAGGTTGCCACTCTCTAAATTAGCTATGACAAGCTTTGTAATACATGCAAATAGGAGACAAGCTTGAAGTACTTTGCAAAGGTGCTTTGGAGGGGATACAACCCAATTTGTAGGTTTTGGAAGGTCCCCAAGGGAGTGATTTCCAAGTTAGATCTATGGAAGAAGGTGGAGTTGGAAAGAGAAGGTTAGGATTCTAAGGAGTATCAGCATTTACAGGCTATGTGGGGAAAGGGAAATGCAAAGAAGCCTGAGCAGAAGCATCCAGAGGGGTGATGGAAGATGCATGCAGCACGATTTTATGGAAGCCAAGAGCATAGAGCATTTCTACAACAGAATGGTTGTCAAAGTTGAAGCCTGCAGAGAGGTTAAAGAAGAAAATGATCAGAAAGCAGATGGTGAATTTAACAAAAATACTATTAGTCTCCTTGGCAAGGGTTAGTTAATTAAATGATAGGAATAGAGTCCTAAAGGCAATGGGCTAAAGAGTGGCTTTGAGGTGTGGAAAGGTGACAGATATTTTTTAAAGTGTAGTTATACAGAGAAAGCACATGGCTGGAGGGAAAACACATGGAATGAGGGAAGGGTTTGTGCAAGTTTTCTTTTTTGGTTGTATGTGTGTGTGTGTGTGTGTGTGTGTGTGTGTGTGTGTGTGTGTGTGTTTAATGATATAGTGCCTGAGCATGTTTAAATATAAATTGGAAAGAATTGGGATCAAATGTTATGTAGATAGCAATTCAAGAGAAGGCATGTTGGACAAAAAGAAGGTTGATATTATAGGATCTAATGTATACAGTGAGGGGTTAGCTTTAGATGGGGAAAGGGGACTTCTTTATATAGAAAAATTGAAGTATTAGATGCCTGTCTTGTCAGTAAGTATTGAATTTGATGGTGTCCCTATCTTATGTCTTCTATTTTCTCTGAAATCTAGTGTATGGACACATGGCTGTGGTGCAGGGCATAGGACGTTTTAAGAAGAGATGTTTTGAAACAATGCTGGAAATAGCACCATTATATAGCAGTGCAATGGGCTAAATTGTGTCTGGATATGCTGAATTTATACTAAAATGCTACTGAGTGATTTTTCCAGCTACAGGAGAAGGAGGACTCTTGGATGGACAACACTGTTGATATATTTGACAAAAGAGACCAGACTGAGTGGTAAGGAACACGGAGAAAGAAAAGGATGATAGATGGGAAAAAAAAAAAAAAAAAAAAAAAAAAAAAAAAAAAACTAATTAACCAGCTTAACACACTAGAGTATCAGAGAGATTGGAGTTTAAATGTATTTGTGATAATAACCAAGTAAGAGAGCTGAAAAACAACATATTGGGATATGATAGTTTCATATTTCAGAAGTAAAGCAGGTCAATTGGTTTGGTTTGGTTTTGTAGAAAGCCTAAATTCTGGCCTTGGGGATGGGCAGCTGAAATGAACACAGTTATTCACTGAGATGAAAATATTAAGGAACTGAAGAATGACTGAGTTGGAAGATAATGGCAAAGCTCTATCCTTCCCCAAGTTCTCACAATGAACTTAGACAACTGGCCAAATCCGTTGTGTGTGAAGGCTCATAACATCTCACCATCCTACATGGCAGCACTATTTTCACTGTCAACTACCACTGTTAGTTCATGTCCTTGCACTGATTACTGTGGGACAGGATCCACAGCACACTGAGAAACGTTTGGAGAGCAGGCATGTTAGATTGTCTGAGAATATATAGCCCAGTTGGAAATACAAATCCAGGAGAGTACAGATGACTGGAGACACTTAAATTTGGGACTGGGAAGCATGGTTGGTAAGATTCACTGGTCAAATCTTTCCAAAATAAATACTTCCTGCAATGTCACAGTGAATGGAGAGAGAGCAAAGAGCAGAGTGGGACACACATCCCCTCTAGAAAAGGTCATTGTTGAAACTACCTTATTGTGGCTTAGGACAAAGTCCCACTCTGATAGGACAGGCAGGCTGTGGGGTTATGTAGTTTCTAGTACATTTAGCATGTGTAAATTCTGTTCTCTCTTCCTTTTATCTCATTCCTTTCCCTCTACCACCCCTCCTTCTTCTCTCTTTGTTCTCACCCTTCCCTCCCTTTTCTCTCTTAGTTCTCTCTTCTCCACACTCTTTTCTCTCTATTTACTATCTTTTCCCCCAACTGTAAAAAAAAAAAAAAAAAAAAAAAAAAAAAAAAAAATCAGTAAAATGCAAAGATCTAAAGCTGTAGCTGAGGAATGTCTGTTGAGATTTTCTTTGCCCTGGCACCGTCTAGAAGGATCCATAGTCTTCTCTGCCTGACCCATGATTCCAGCAATTCCAATCCAGCCCAAAGGCAGCTGGCTCTCCTTCCAGAAGCAGCCCTTTGCTCACAACACACCCTTCATTCTGCTTGCCCATGACCTTTCAATAAAGTGTAATTCCACAGAGCTGATCCTTGTCCTTTATTGCTCAACCTGCAAGTAACATGAAGACACATATGGATGTGCTCTCGTGTTTATCTGTGCCATCTGCCCTCCTCCAGTCTCTGCCACTCAGCCTTTGCTCCTTGACTGCTTGTATATCTCATTGGAATGGCACATAGCCACTTCCTTCATAATAAAATAAAACTCATTCCATATATGATTGTCAAATTCTGAAGTCCTCAGCCAGCTAGAGGTTACCATCAATTGTTGAGCCATGACTCATTTCATTGTGGGATATCACCTTTTTCTTATTTCAAATAATGTGGCAGCTGGAGGGAATTGGCAGGGGCATTCTTCTTTCTTCCCTGTAGGAGAGATTCAAAAAAAGAAAAAAGAAAAGGAAAGAGAAAGAGAGATACCTTCATGAAACATGCAAGTTTTCTCCTACCACGCTAAGGAAATTATCTTCTCTGCACTACCCATCAACACCATTGACCTTTGCATAAAAAGTAGGTCGCTTATATCTATATCCCATTAAAAGGCATCATCTTACAATTACTTCTTCAGTACTATTAAAGTTGTGTCAAAAAGTATCATTGACTTATTGTCAAACATATCCAACCTTCCACATTAATGTACCTAGAGACTTCTCACTAATCAGCAGGAAAACAATGCCAGACACCCAGCGAAGCCCTGGAAAAGAAGGTTTCTGATTTCACCCTTCCTTTCTGACCCACATATTTCCTCTCTATCCTATACGTTGACAGAGTTGATGATATTTAGTTTAACACATCAGTCCTTACACATTTAGAATGCATACCCCTTTATCACTATCACTGTCTACAATGGATCAGTGGCAGAAATTCCATAGTATTTCAGAGGTTACAAGCGAGTCTGTATTACCACTGTGGCCCTCCATGGCACTGGGTTTTAAATGGGTGCCACATGATGCTTGTTGAATATCTCTTTTGGTGGAATTAACAGAAAAAATAGGGTTGTTAGATTGCAAAATGACAGAGGGATTGTGTGTTATGAGAATTCCAAGAAATAAAACAATACTTTGGTCTTGTTTGATCGAGTAAGGCTTTCTGTGAAAGGGGCATTCAAGGGGGCACTTTAATAAATGTGTAATTGGAATATTTACTTAGGGATAGGATGAGATTGCTGGATAGGAAACCATCAAGAAAAACATTCTGAACATAAGAATACACAAGAAAGTGAGGTGAAAAGTGAAAAGTGTCATCTAAAGTTAGGGGCATGTTGGTGATGAGACACTATCTCTAAATATAACTGAGTTCCAGACAAATTTATTTTGATTTTCTCTAAAATACAGAGTAGTTGTTCAAGGTTTTTGAGCATATATACTGAAGGTTTAATGAAAGGAAAGGGAGTGATGCAGTATTCTTCAAGTAACCTGGATCCATCAGAGGTAAATGAGGCTCCTCTGCTTGACAGAGGAAATGAGCACTTGAATTTTATCTGAAAAAAGGTGGATTTGAAAGAATTTAGTATTAATTCACTGAACATGTAGAATTAAGATATTAGTGCAACCTGGACCCAGGAGTCTAGAAATTCATTATCATTCTTTCTCTCCCTCCCTCCCTTCCCTTCCTCCCTCCTTTCCTTCCCTCCTTCTTTTACTTTTCAAGATGTAGCTAAAAGAAAACTGTCCATTTTCTTGCAGGGTATGTTGGCTGAAACTCAATCCCTCATCCAAAGGGAAAAGCTGCTGATGTGATCAAGAAGCAGAGTGGTACAGTGTCAAGAGCAGACATTTTAGAGTCAGAAAGACTTGGTCAGAAGTCCTGCCTTTATTCCTGTTTTGTTGTGACTTTGTACAGCACACTGAATAGTTCTGTACCTTTGTATTTCTTATCTTTTATACCCATTATCTCTAATCCTCATGTCAACCCTGCACAGTATATGTATGTATATATGCACAATGATCAACAATCCAACTTCACATTTCCAAGTGCCATGGTCACACAGAACTATTCAACTGTATTGACTACATTCCTTTTTAAAACTTTTTTTTTTTTTTTTGTAGTTTCATCATGGAAAACTCCTGGCTTTTATCTTAACTCCATGGCTGTACAAGCTAAACCTACTTAGCTGTATTTTTCCATTCTAATTTAAAAGATTATATGGTAGAGGGTATGAAAGTTAAGGCCCAGGGTCTCTTTTTTGTTATCTATAATTTCTCCCTAAGTATTTTTACCCGGTTCCACATATATGTTGATAATTTCCAAATACACATTTCTACCTCTCATCTTTACTCATGGCTTAAGGTGCCCCTTGGACATGGCTTAAGTGAAACTCTTGACTGACTCTCTAAAATCTGCTTCCTTAAAGAGTCAGTCGATGGGACAACCATCTACCCAGCAACTTCAGCAAACAAACTGAGAGAAGTATTTACTTCCTTATCTATTAAGGCCAATCCACCAACAAGTAGAAACCAAAGCAAAATAAATTTTATTTCCCCAGATATCCAAATGATCTCAGAGAATGCAAGGATTGTTGCTTAAATTCTGCAGTGCTTTCACTTAATGCTAAGAATAAAATACAGTTCTTTACCCTGGATTTCATGACTTGACCCTGACTCCCTCATTCTCCTCTGCTCCCTATGCTTAAGTCACAAAGGTCTTCTTTCCTTTTCTTTCACCTGCATGTCTATCACTCCTCTCTTTTAAGGCTTTTGAAATAACCCTTTCTTCTGCCTAGAAGTTCTCCTAATGGATCGTCAATGACTGGTTTCTCCACTTAATCATAGCCTCATCAGAAAGGCCCAATATGACTGTACCATCTAAAATTGCTGCTAATATATAGCTAATGGCTTGCTATATATAGCATAATCCAAGGAGCCCTGACATCACCTGGTAGCTTGTTAGCAATGCAGAGTATTAAACCCTCCCCAGGACTGCTGAATCAGAATCTGCTTTGTAACAAGAAACCAAGTTAATTTGTGCGCACATTATTATTTTTTTAATTTAATTTAATTTATTTTTTATACAGCAGGTTCTTATTAATTATCCATTTTATACATATTAGTGTATATATGTCAATCCCAATCTCCTAATTCATCACACCACCACCTGCCCCCCACCACTTCCCCCGCTTGGTGTCCATATGTTTATTCTCTACATCTGTGTTCCTATTTCTGCCCTGCAAACAGGTTCATCTGTACCATTTTTCTAGGTTCCATATATATGTGTTAATACATGACCTTTGTTTTCTGATTTACTTCACTCTGTATGACAGTCTCCAGATCCATCCATGTCGCTACAAATGACTCAATTTTGTTCCTTTTTATGGCTGAATAATATTCCATTGTATATATGTATCACATCTTCTTTATCTATTAGTCTGTTTACGGGCATTTAGGTTGCTTCCATGACCTGGTTATTGTTAATAGTGCTGCAGTGAACATTGGGGTGCATGTGTCTTTTTGAATTATGGTTTTTTCTGGGTGTATGCCCAGGAGTGGAATTGCTGGGTCATATGGTAATTTTATTTTTAGTTTTTTAAGGAATCTCCACACTGTTCTCCATCGTGGCTGTATCAATTTACATTCCTACCAACAGTGCAAGAGGGTTCCCTTTTCTCCACACCCTCTCCAGAATTTGTTGTTTGTAGATTTTCTGATAATGCCCATTCTAACTGGTGTGAGGTGATATCTCATTGTAGTTTTGATTTGCATTTCTCTAATAATTAGAGATATTGAGCAGCTTTCATGTGCTTCTTGGCCATCTGTATGTCTTCTCTGGAGAAATGTTTATTTAGGTCTTCTGCCCATTTTTGGATTGGGCTGTTTGTTACTTTTTAATATTGAGCTGCATGAGCTGTTTATATATTTTGCAGATTAATCCTTTGTCTGTTGATTCATAAGCAAATATTTTCTCCCATTCTGAGGGTTGTGTTTTCATCTTGTTTGTAACTTCCTTTGAAAAAGCTTTGAAGTTTCATTAGGTCCCATATGTTTATTTTTATTTACATTACTCTAGCAGGTGGATCAAAAAACATCTTGCTGTGGTTTATGTCAAAGAGTGTTCTTCCTATGTTTTCCTCTAAGAGTTTTACAGTGTCCAGTCTTAAATTTAGGCCTCTAATCCATTTTGAGTTTATTTTTGTTTATGGTGTTAGGGAGTGTTCTAATTTCATTCTTTTACATGTAGCTGTCCAATTTTCCCAGCACCACTTATTAAAGAGACTGTCTTTTCTCCATTGTATATTCTTGCCCCCTTTGTCATAGATTAGCTGACCGTGGGTGTGTGGGTTTATCTCTGGGTTTTCTATCCTGTTCCATTGATCTATATTGTGGGTTCTGTGCCAGTACCATATTGTCTTGATTACTGTAGCTTTGTAGTATAGTCTGAAGTCAGCGAGCCTGATTCCTCCAGCTCCATTTTTCTTTCTCAAGACTGCTTTGGCTATTTGGGGTCTTTTGTGTCTCCATACAAATTTTAAGAATTTTTTCTTCTAGTTCCGTAAAAACTGTCATTCCTAATTTGATAAGGATTGTATTGAATCTGTAGATTGATTTGGGTAGTATAGTCATTTTCACAATATTGATTCTTCCATTCCAAGAACATGGTATATTTCTCCATCTCTTTGTATCCTCTTTAATTTATTTCATCAGTCTCTTATTGTTTTCTCCATGCAGGTCTTTTGTCTCCCTATGTAGGTTAACTCCTAGGTATATTATTCTTTTTGTTACAGTGGTAAATGGGAGTGTTTCCTTAATTTCTCTTTCAGATTTTTCATCATTAGGAATGAAAGGGTTTTCTGTGCATTACTTTTGTATCCTGCAGCTTTACCAACTTCATTGATTAGCTCTAGTAGTTTTCTGGTGGCATCTTTAGGATTCTCTATGTTTATTATCATGTCATCTGCAAAGAGTGACAGTTTTACTTCTTCTTTTCCAATCTGTATGACTTTTATTTCTTTTTCTTCTCAATCACTGTGGCTAGGACTGCCAAAACTATGTTGAATAATAGTGGTGAGAGTGGACATCCTTGTTTTGGTCCTGATTTTAGAGGAAATGTTTTCAGTTTTTCACCATTAAGAATGATGTTTGCTGTGTGTCTGTCATATATGGCCTTTATTATGTTGTGGTAGGTTCCATCTATACCCCCTTTCTGGAGAGTTTCTATCATAAATCAGTGTTGAAATTTGTCAGAATCTTTTTCTGCATCTATTGAGATGATCATACGTTTTGTGTTTTTTTTTTCTTCAATTTGTTAATATGATGTATCACATTGATTTGTGAATATTGAGAATCCTTCCATCCCTGGGATAAATCCCACTTGATCATGGTGTATGATCCTTTTACTGTATTGTTGGATTCTGTTTGCTAGTATTTTGTTGAGGATTTTTGCATCTATGTTCATCACTGATATTGGTCTGTAATTTTCTTTTTTTCTAGTATCTTTGTCTGGTTTTGGTATCAGGGTGATTGTGGCTTCATAGAAGGAGTTTGGGTGTGTTCCTTCCTCTGCAATTTTTTTGAAGGGTTTGAGAAAGATGGGTGTTAGCTCTTCTCTAAATGTTTGATAGAATTCACCTGTAAAGCCATCTGGTCCTGGACTTTTATTTGCTGGAAGATTTTTAATTAGTTTCAATTTCATTACCTGTGATAGGTCTGTTCACATTTTTTATTTCTTTCTGGTTCAGTCTTGGAAAGTTATACCTTTCTAAGAATTTGTCCATTTATTCCAGGTTGTCCATTTTATTGGCATAGAGTTACTTGTAGTAGTCTCTTAGCATGCTTTGTATTTCTGTGGTGTCTATTGTAACTTCTCCTTTTTCATTTCTAATTTTATTGATTTGAGTCCTCTCCCCATTTTTCTTGATGAGTCTGGCTAATGGTTTATGAATTTTGTTTATCTGCTCAAAGAACCAGCTTTTAGTTTTCTTGATCTTTGCTATTGTTTTCTTTGTTTCTATTTCAATTATTTCTTCTCTGATCTTTATGATTTCTTTCCTTCTACTAACTTTGGGTTTTGTTTGTCCTTCTTTCTCTAGTTCCTTTAGGTGTAAAGTTAGATTGCTTATTTTGAGATATTTTTGTTTTGTTTCTTGAGGTAGGCTTGTATTCCTATAAACTTCCCTCTTAGATCTGATTTTGCTGCATCCCATAGGTTTTGGATCATCGTGTTTTCACTGTAATTTTCTCTAGTTTTTTTTGATTTCCTCTTTGATTTCTTCAGTGATCTCTTGGTTATTTAGTAATGTATTGTTTAGCTTCCATGTGTTTGTGTTTTTTACCTTTTTTTCCTCTGCAATTGATTTCTAATCTCAAAGCTTTGTGGGCAGAAAAGGTGCTTGATATGATTTCAATTTTCTTAAATTTACTAAGCCTTGATTTGTGGCCAGAGGTGTGATCTATCCTGGAGAATGTTCCATGTGCACTTGAGAAGGAAGTGTATTTTGTTGTTTTTGGATGGAATGTCCTATAAATATCAATTAAATCTATCTGGTCTGTTGTGTCATTTAAAGCTTATGTTTCCTTATTAATTTTCTGTTTAGGTGATCTGTCCATTGGTTTAACTGAGGTGTTAAAGTCCCCCATTATTATTGTATTAGTGTCAATTTCCTCTTTTATAGCTGTTAGCAGTTGCCTTATGTATTGGTGTGCTCCTATGTTGAGTGCATATATATTTATAATTTTTATATCTTCTGCTAAGATTGATCCCTTGATCATTATGTAGTGTCCTTCCTTGTCTCTTGTAATGTTCTTTATTTTAAAATCTATTTTATCTGATGAGTATTGCTACTCCAGCTTTCTTTTGATTTCCATTTGCATGGAATATCTTTTTCCATCCCCTCACTTTCAGTTTCTATGTGTCTCTAGGTCTGAAGTGTGTCTCTTGTAGACAGCATATATATGTGTCTTGCTTTGGTATCCATTCAGCAAGTCTGTGTCTTTTGGTTAGAACATTTAATCCATTCACGTTTAAGGTAATTATCAATATGTATGTTCCTATTACAGTTTTCTTAACTGTTATGGGTTTGTTTCTGTAAGTCCTTTTCTTCTCTTGTGTTTCCCAATTAGAGAATTTCCTTTAGCATTTGTTATAGAGCTAGTTTGGTGGTGCTGAATTCTCTTAGCTTTTGCTTATCCATTTAGCTTTTGATTTCTCCATTGATTCTGAAAGAGATTCTTGCTTGTAAGTTCTTCCCTTTCATCACTTTAAATATATCGTGCCACTCATTTCTGGCTTGTGGTGTTTCTGCTGAGAAATCAACTGTTAACCTTATAGGAATTCCCTTGTATGTTATTTGTCATTTTCCCCTTCTTGCCTTTAATAATTTTTCTTTGTCTTTAATTTTGTCAGTTTAATTACTATGTGTCTCAGCGTTTTTCTCCTTGGTTTTACCCTGCCTGGGACTCTCTGTGCTTTCCGGACTTACGTCGCTAGTTCCTTTCCCATGTTAGGGAAGTTATCAACTATAATCTCTTTAAATATTTTCTCGGGTCTTTTCTCTCTCTCTCTTCTTCTGGGACCCCTATAATGTGAATGTTGTTGTGTTTAATGTTGTCACAGATGTCTCTTATGCTGTCTTCATTTCTTTTTCTTTATTTTGTTCCACAGCAGTGAATGCCACCATCTGTCTTCCAGGTCACTTATCCATTCCTCTGCCTCAGTTATTCTGCTATTGATTCCTTCTAGTGGAGTTTTCATTTCAGTTATTTTGTTGTTCATCTCTGTTTGTTTGTTTGTTTGTTTAATTTTTCTAGATCTTTGTTAAACATTTCTTGCATCTTCTCGATCTTTGCCTCCATTCTTTTTCTGAGGTCCTGGATCATCTTCACTATCATTATTCTGAATTATTTTTCTGGAAAGTTGCCTAATCTCTACTTCATTTAGTTGTTTTTCTGAGATTTTATCTTGTCCCTTCATCTGGTACATAGTGCTCTGCATTTTCATCTTGTCTATCTTTCTGTGAATGTGGTTTTTGTTCCACAGGCTGCAGGATTGTAGTTCTTCTTGCTTCTGCTGTCTGCCCTTGGTGGATGAGACTATATAAGAGGCTTTTCTGTGTGCACGTTATTAAAGTCTGAGATGCACTAACCTAGTGCATTCCTCACCTTTGCTTTTCTTTAAAGCACTTACATTTCCTGATATTTTCTTTTCTATCAGTATATATTTGTATGAGCTATACTCCTCCACTAAATAGAAACTCCATGAAAGCATGGGTGTTGTCAGCATTGCTCACCTCTAACATGCCCAGGAACAAGAGCAGTACCTGACATTCATATAGATTGTTGAATGAATAAAAGAAATATCCACACTTGCCTGAGGTTATACTCTTAAGAAAGGGAAGAATTGGATCCAAACCCCTCTCTTAACCTCACAATTTCCAGTTCATGAAATAAATTATGCATATCTGTGTCTCTTTGGGAGACTGGAGGATTCACAGTCTGAATGCTAATTGGCCTTGAAACTGAATTGAGATTGAGTAGAGCATCAGGCCTCTTTCAGCCTTCTTTTTCTAGAACAACTGCAACCTGAGAGTGTCTGGGCACTGACCTCAGAGTTCCCAGGAGTAAATCTGGCCTATCAGGGCCACAACAGAAGCTGAAGTTGTGTTTACCCCTGTGGCAGAACAGTAAATTCACTTCGTTGAGTTGTTTACATGCAAAGCCTGGCTGGAATGAGGGGTTCAGGTTCTGAGGAAACTAGCTGCAAGGAAAGGAAAAGATGGAGGAGAGCATCTGGGAAAGTGACTGTTAGGAAAGTCAGTTCCATAAATAGAGATGTAGTTTTATCAGGAGAGAAAAAGCACAAGTGTACCTTTCTTTCCCCATAATTAATTTTTCTCTACATCATCATGTCACATTCCAGTTTATTGTCCCATCCATAACAAATAAGATCATCTAAGGAGTCAGCCATTGAATATCTAATACATTTTTTTCCCCCAAACAGTGACTTTAACTCTGCAACCAGGGCTAAAATGCACATAGTTTCATTTCCTATATTTCTTGTTTTCTCGTGCACCATTACCTCCTCAGTTTTTCACACAGAACTCTTTATTTCCAGATAACTTACACCTCTACAGCAGAGAAGAGTTAAGCATCACTGTCCACAGACTTATGATAATAATTTTGAAAGAGAATTCAAATATGCTGGGGCTCTTCTTTTTTACAAAAACACCTACAAAGTTAATCTGAGGTGTAAATAAAAATAGGACCACAAATATGAAAGGTGAGCTCTGAAGTGAAATATGGTAAGACAAATTGTCATAATTTGGGGGTGGGGGGAAGAAAGAAAGAAAAATTTAGAAAAATTTACAATGACCATGACTTGAACCAGCTTTGAGAAATTCTGCAATTTTACCCTATTTGGTATCTTTGTTTTTAAACTGCAGAGGCTGTCAGGCTCCATCTTTAGTCAGAATTATTGAGACACTTAATCATGGCCATCAAAACCTTGCAGAGTGAGAAATGTATGTCCTTTTGCTTGGAAAGACAATTTGGATATGTCCACATCTTCATATTTTTTTAATCTCTTTTTTATTAGTACTAGAAAAAAATATATAAAATGTCTTCTCTAAAGATTTAAAGACATTTGTAAGGAAACTAAGATGTTAAAATAAATATGGATGAACAAGTTAGAAAAAAAGACAACCATTCCTTCAAAGATGCAGTCAGGTACTCTTTTCTATACACCCCAAAGCTCTTACAACACATTCAGTTAACTTCACACCTTCATTTCTCTTTTTCTAGAAGTTTAACTCTTATGTATGTACTGAATGATTTTAACAATTACTGTTAGACTAGGATGATATGTCTATTTAAAAAATGAATGCAGTGATCTGCAAATGAGTTGGATTCACACATACCTACACACACTCACACACAAGCATCATGGACACATGCTACAAGAAACTTAGGACAGCAATATTAAACTCAAATGAATGCTTCTCAAAGCTACTCAGTAGTTTTGAAGCAATATAAATGTCCATCGACAGATGAATGGATAAAGAAGATGTGGCACATATATACAATGGGATATTACTCAGCCATAAAAAGGAACAAAATTGAGTTATTTTTAGTCAGTTGGATGGACCTGGAGTCTGTCATACAGAGTGAAGTAAGTCAGAAAGAGAAAATTAAATTCCGTATGTTGATGCATATATATGGAATCTTAAAAAATGGTACTGATGAATCTAGTGGCAGTGCAGGAATAAAGATGCAGAAGTAGAGAATGGACTTGAGGACACAGGAAACTGGGACAAATTGAAAGAGTAGCACTGACATATATACACTACCAAATGTAAAATAGATAGCTAGTGTGAAGCAGCCACATTGAACAGGGAGATCAGCTCAGTGCTTTGTTACAACCTAGAGGGTTGGATAGGGAGGGTGGGAGGGAGGCTTAAGAGGGAGGTATTATGGGGATATATGTATACATATAGTTGACTCACTTTGATGCACGGCAGAAACCAAGACAACATTGTAAATCAATTATACTCCAATAATGATGTTTAAAAAAGAAAGAAAGAAACTCCAATTGCTCAGACTCTGCCTGGGTTTCCAGAGTCTAAGCTCCTGACATCTCCTGGGAGATGTTAAAGTTCTCAATCTAAATCATTGCTAGTTTGTTCTTTAGCTTTTATTTTAATTCCTTCTCATTCAAAACTGCATGTGTCTGTGTGTGTTATCATTGATACTACTTTCCCCTTTCAAATAATGATTATAAAGAAAAATATACATTTGAAAAAGTGGTATATTATCTATTCTGTTAATTTAAAATCAGTATTTACCAAGGTGGAGAGGACTGGGGGAGGGATGGAGTGGGAGGTTGGGGTTAGCATATGTAAACTATTATATACAGAATGGATAAACAACAAGGTCCTACTGTATAGCACAGGGAATTATATTCAATATCCTCCTATGATAAACCATAATGGAAAATAATATTTAAAAAAAGAATATATAACTGAATAACTTTGCTGTACAGCAGAAATTAATACAACATTGTATATCAAATATAATTCAATAAAAAAAAAATTGGAAAAAAAATTTTTAAAAAAGCAAACTACTCATTATGCTTCTGAAACACATTTTACTTTGTCTAGACCCTGGAAAATCAAAGAAAGTTATCCAAACAAAAAAAAAAGGAAAAGAAAAAAAAACAATGAACAGCAAATTTTGTGTTTTCCAACTCAAGAAGCTACAGTTGATTTGAGAAGTGGCAGAACACATAAGCTGCTTCCAATTTTATTCAAGCAAAATTTTCCATTCAAGCCTTTGTACATGCCTAGTCTCACACATCATGGTTACACACCAAAGCCCTCAGGAACTAGGGTTTTAGATCAGTGTCAGAGCATTTATATTTTACAAAATACCCTGAAAATGCCAGCTAGGATTTCTTCCCCCCATGTCTTGCAGTTAGAGTTGTCAACATCAGTGATACACATGATGTTTGAATTTCTTCCAAGTGACTTACCCACACACTCAGTCTCCTGAAAAATTTCAGTGTCTGCCCACCTACTGTTCAAGTGTGGAAAAGAGATGAAAAATTATTTTCCCCCTAAAATTAGAAATAACTGAAAACAAACTATTCCAACTGAATACCTCAGTTTGTGATAAGACCTCCTCTGCCTCATTTCATCAACTGACCTGCTAAAGCAAGTCAGTCCTTTGTGATATCCTCTTTAACACAATCAGATACATTGGAAGTTTTTATTATTAATACTATTTATTATTATATATATATATATATATATATATATATATA